>NC_043707.1:44513757-44645552 GCF_006229205.1 Suricata suricatta
TGACATATGGCCCTTCGTAGGAAAGTGGATGGACCTTGAGAGTGTCATGCTGAGCGAAGTAAGCCAGGCAGAGAAGGAGAGATACCATATGTTTGCACTCATAGGTCTAACAGGAAAACAGGAGAGACCTAATGGAGAACACGGGGGAGCGGAGGAGGGAGAGAGAGTTGGGGAGAGAGAGGGATATAAAACTTGAGAGACTATTGAATGCTGGAAATCAACTGAGAGTTGAAGGGGAAGGGGGAGGGGGGAAAAGAGGTGGTGGTGATGGTGGAGGGCACTTATGGGGAAGAGCACTGGGTGTTGTATGGAAAACAACTTGACAATAAAATATTGAAATAAAAAAAATATTTCTTTAAAAAAAATAAAGGCAGTTGGATATATGAATCTGACACTGAGAAATAAAGGTCATGCCTTGAGATGTAAACTTTAGAATCATCAGTATGTAGATGATAGTTGGAGCCCCAGTAGTGAGATATTCAGATCTATTATATATAATAAAGGTGCTCAGTCCTGGTTGTGTATCACAATCACATGTGGTTTTTCACAAGTGTAAATGCCTCATCCCTAGAGAGTCTGATTCAGAGGGTCAAGGGAGTGGGGGAGTGCTGAGCATTTTTTTAAATCGATGAGTAACTATTACAAGTAATCAGAGTTGAAAATATCCTTTGTGTAAGCATAAGGGAAGAATCCCTAGAATCTAATGACAATTACGGATTCACAAGAGAGGAAG
The DNA here is from genome assembly GCF_006229205.1 of Suricata suricatta. Classification (NCBI taxonomy): domain Eukaryota; kingdom Metazoa; phylum Chordata; class Mammalia; order Carnivora; family Herpestidae; genus Suricata; species Suricata suricatta. The sequence goes on from NC_043707.1 coordinate 44,514,491, forward strand.
AACCAGTAAAGGAGACAGATAGAAATTGCCCAAAGAAGGAAGAAGAGATTCAGGTAGGAGTATTATTCAGGAACCCAGAGGAGAATAGAATTCAAGATGTAAATGATGCTCAGAACATTCCAACATAATTCTTTCAGACATCTCCTTTGAGATGCTCTCCTTTGAGAATTCTGACAATCCATTAACACCAGCATAAAATCAATCTTCTACGACTTATTTTTATCATCTCAACTAGAAAAACCAATTTCTTTTATGAATTTCCTTGTCTGTATCCTTTATTATTATCCTATTTAATATGTCCTTGTATTGAAGCTATTTGAGTATCAATCTTACTTAGACTATTTTGGCTTCATAAGGTCTTTTATATATTTTGTTATTATTATCCACTACTCCAAATATTTTGCATATAAGAGCTTCTCAATAAACATTTCTCAAATGGATGGTTATTGCCCTATCATTAGGAGTTTACATTCTAGATTGGGAGGCAAAAACATGTGAAATTGTGAAATAATGGCTCAATCAAATATGTCAAACTATTCAGTACCTGAGATTTTTTTCTAACTACAATTTTGATTTTTAAATCAACTACATTACCCCTGAAATCTATCCAACTGAAAAATCATATTCAGAAGGGAAAACATTGTTGCAAACTGGTATGTTTGTGATACAAATTTTATTTAACAAACATTTCAATTACAAATGTCTAATTTACTCATTTTTTCCTTTTCTCTTTATAGAGGATAAGGATCCTAATTTGGACACAATGTTGAATATCCCATCAGCACTTACTACAACAGTAGTTCCTGTTATAGTGACTATTCCTCAAGGCAAAGGAAAACCAAAATCAAAAGGCAAAGAAAAACCCAAAGAATCTATTAAAGAAGATGAACATCCAAAAGAAGAGAAAAAGGTACATGGACTTGCCATGGATTCCTAAACTCTACTTTTAACTCAATGTTAACTCTTCCTTAAATCATGAGCTACATCCATAATGTTATTACAGTACATATATGTTGTTGTGCAAATGCATCAATTTTGAATAAACCAAGAAGAGATTTGCACACAGGAGTTGAATCCCTATGCCAGGAGACATATTATCATATAAAGTGGCAGGTCTTTTATTCTAGACTCAGAAAGATAAGTTCAGCCTTTTTTCCACATTCTTTGCTTTTGGTTGGTTAGGTTCCTACCATTCTCTAGATACTTTATTTCATTTCATTAATAAACAACAATTGAAAGAGTATCGCTAATTAAATAATAAAAGTGCTTCCACTTGATAGACTTGGACTTAGATACTGATGTCCTAAGAATTGAAGGATAGCCACTTCTGGCTAAAGAGAAGTTTACCCTCTAAATCCAATGTGCCACCAAACACAAACACACACTCACAGAGGCTTTGATTCCCAACATGTCCCTAATAGAAGAATACAGATCAAAAGAGGGGCAAGAAGAAAACCACTGATACCTGGATACAATTAACCAGGGATCCAGGCATAGTTACCATAAAATTAATTAGAATTTTTCAGTAGACACACCCAGACTTCATTAGTTTATAAATAATCTTTTTATGCCTTTTAAAATTGTTTTTATTTCCTACAAAAGTAATGCCTGCTTATTAGAGAAAAATAAGGATGCAAATCCTAACAGCGTAAGATCTCTAACACCCAAACTTTAAAAAATACACAAAGTAGGTAGTGGGGATGTTAGTCAGCCCTTACACCCACACTTGGAAACAGAAACGTCCTTCAAGGCCTACTTCAAGTCCCAACTCCACCATGATCTTTTTCTAACTAATCTCATTAACTTTGATATCTCCATTTTCTTGAGGAGAGATGTGCCAACAATTTGGTACTATAATTTAATCGTTTCACGTGTCTGTGTACCATTCTACAAGTAGAATATAAATTGCACAAAGGTAGAGACTCATGTATTTTACAGGCTCCACCACAGGGCCCACTAGTCATGAGCAAGTCCTATATCAAGCACTCAGCAACTCCTTGCTTTGTCGTAATTGGTCAATGGCTCAATTAGAAAATAACTATTCATGTGTTAAATTATTTACAGGAAGAAGTGGAACCAGAACCTGTTTTACAAGAGACTCTTTATGTTCCCACTTTCCAAAACCTAAATGTGTCTTGCCCCAATGGGCTCCTAGTGACCTTCATTGGGCAAGAGCCTACAGGTGAGTGTTAGCTGGTGTGGAGCAAATATCTTATAGAAAACAATTAAATCACCATTGAAGGTGTATTTTCCTACTAGTTAAACATACTTGTTAATAATGAACAACAGGCTAATAATAATAATAACCATCATTTTTTGAGCATTTACTGTTGGCTTGGAACTAAGTATTTAATATACATGAAAAAATATAACTATTATAAGTTGTGCCTGGGTGGTCGGTCCAGTCAATTGTGCATCTGAGTCTTGATTTTCGGCCCAGATGGTGATCTCAGGGTTCATGATATTGAGCCCTGCATTGGGCTCTGCGCTGATGGCCAGGAGCCTGCTTGGAGTTCTTCCTGATCCTCCCCTGCTCATGTTCTCTCTCTCTCTCTCTCTCTGTCTCTCTCTCTCTCTTTCTCTCTCTCTTTCTCTATCTCGCTCTCGCTCTTGTTCTTGCTCTCGCTCTCTCTCTCTCCAAATAAATAAATAAATAAATAAATAAATAAATAAATAAATATTTTTTAAAATGCAACTATTTTAAGCTAAGTCCTAATAATTCCATTTTACAAAATACATTGAGACTTCATGAGGTTCATTAACTTGCCCGAGGTTGCTCACCTCCGAAGTGGCAGAGCTAAAAGTCCATTCTTGGTCCAGTGATGGCAAAGCCAGTGCTCTTGACAACTATTGTGGGGCCATCTTCCTGCCTCTACAAAGGGCTGCAGATACATTAATTTGCTGGTCTTTTCAAAACAAAGTGAGCACAAAGTACGTGGAGACAAGTGCAGGTTGAATGGTTGAAGGAAACCAGGCTTGTTCCCATTTAGCAGCATATAATTTTATGTCTGTTATTGCTACTTGGCCTCTAACTTATCAAGATGAATAAATAAGTACAAGTAGAATTTCTTTAATTACCCTGATTGGGGCATTCACGTTGCTGACTGAATTTGAATATCACTTAAAGTGAGACCCACTACTGCGGTGCAATTAACAGAAGCAGCAATGCAAGCACAGGCCTGGGACTTGAGTGCTGACTAGAGGGGCACCTGGGTGGCTCAGTCAGTTGAGCATCCGACTTCAGCTCAGGTCATGATCTCACGGTTTGTGGGTTCAAGCCCTGTGTTAGGCTCTGTGCTGACAGCTAGCTCATAGCCTGGAGCCTGTCTTTGGATTCTGGGTCTCCCTCTCTCTCTGACCCTCTTCTGATCACGCTGAAAGATCTCTCACTCTCAAAAATAAATAAGACACTTTAAAAAATGGAAAGAGTGCTGACTGTATGGCCCTTTCAGTTACTTACTATTGCTGGATCATATGTCCTCATCTATAAAAATTGTATTGTATCAGTGGATCTTGATATTTTTTCACAGCCAAATATCCTCTTTATCACAACCTCCTTATGTATACCATATTGGAAAAGTGTATCTGGCAAAGAAAAAGCATGCCTACTGAAAAATAATTCAATGTCATATGTGCTTGCCACTTATATGAAAAGAAACAAAATGTTGTAGTTTGCCTCAGTCTTATTTTTCATTAGGCTTTATCAATTATTAAAAATAGACCATGAATATTGGAATATGTTTCTCAGAATTCCTACTGGCCCAGATTTTCCATGATGGGATTGACTGAGTAATGGTCATGAAAGGTCTTCCAAAGTCAAAGATGTTATGAGTGCACTAAGAGGGATATTTCTAGATCAGAACATATTGTTTGTTTACTTATTTGCTTGTTCCTATTATCAAACTCCAGCTTAATTCCTGTTTTACCTGTCTTTTTTATTCATATCATTATCTAGCCTAATATTTTCATCCTTATATCACAATAGATAATGTGGTTAATACCTCTGCTTGGAACACCTAATCTTTTAAAAACTTCCATATATAATGAATTTCCTAATTCAAGTCTGAACATACCAAAGTAGCAATGTTTTCATTAGGGTCAGCCTTGGACAGAAGGAGGAAAAGTCATGTGGTACAAGAAGAAAGAGCTTTCCTGGGCGACCTTGGACAAGTCATAACCCCTCTCCACCTGAATTTCTTCATTTATAAAATAGTGTCATACACTCAGCGGAGTTGTTATAAGTATTAAATGAGAAAATACTCTCTAATCTGGAGCATACTATTCCAGTGTTAGGTTTTGGGGGAGTTCTTTGTTCTGGGGCCATGGTAGCAGCAGTTGTTTCTATAGCATGAGGAAATAATTAAGCATAGAGACCCATTCAACTTCCAGGCCTGCCACTTACCTGTGTGACCTTGGAGAAGCTAAGAGCCTTCCAAGCCTCCATGCCTTCATCTGAAAGCCCTGGAGAGTGAGTGTCTTCCTTAAAAGTTTGTTGAAGTGAGCTGAATAAAAGAATTATACAAAGCATTTAATGTATAAAAACATCTCAGTCAATGCTTATAAGTTTACTGTTAGCAATACTTCTGTGACTTAGAGGGTATCATGAAGGGCCCTCATTCCAAAATATTTTTCGATTAGCCTAAGATAGTTCTTGAAATGCCATCATTGACATATTGACAAACCACTTTATAAATTGAGAAGAGGACAATATTCAGGTAGCAAAAACTGAATCCTCATTAATATTTTCTTTTGAAGGAACTTACCAGGTGCTTCTCTCCTTGATGGCCAGCTGAGTAGAATGCTGAGAAAAATCTGGACTTGGTTGATATGAGGGGATTATGTTAGCTCTGAAAGATGATGAATAATTTAGAAAGGGTAAGCCCGAAGTGAGTGACTTCTCCTGATGCTCTAGGCCACCAGGGGACACCAGGAGGGCGTTGTACATCCGGGGACAAGAGCTTAGTCAAGAGCAAGAGGAAAGTACCAACAGGGAGAAAAGGGAACCACTGAGACAGCAAAGCTCTGCCTCCTTCCTAATTTTGCCAGAGGTGTCCTAGAATTCATGAGAAAGAATGGGTTGTACATAGGGAAGGGACCTACTAAGTACCTATACGTGACCTTATTTATTACACTGACTATAGCAAAGGTAGACAAGAACCAGTTCTCTGCATTACCTGTCATGACATGGAAACTGCCCTATCAGTCAACTGTGGACAGAAGAATGAGAACAATTAAGCAACAAGATAAAACACCAGCCACATGGTGTTGCCCAGTTCTCATTAAGGCTTGCTTTTTTTTTTTTTTCAGATCAGAGTGCTGTGGATGAGGAGCCCATTTGGGACATCATGGTCCGGCAGAGCTACCCCCAGAAGGTGAAGCACTATGAGTTCTATAAGACGGTCATCCCACCTGGGGAGCAGGAGATGTCGAGAGTCATCACCAGGCAAGGCACAGTTGTCAAGTACATGTTGGATGGATCCACACAGGTAAAAGAATGTTCGATAAATAATTCTCCTTCCTGTTTCCAAGTAAAATACAAACAAACAATGAGGAAGGAGTTGTGGTAGGCAAGAGGGAGACCTCACTTGAAAATGGAGTGACACTGAAGATGACAAATTGAGACTAGTACAGTCTTCTGCACAATAAGACTGTTTGTATCCTTGTTATAAATAAGCTTGTTTTATATTTGGCCCAAGGCTGCAGATTAAATACAGTGTTCACCTCCTCTGCCTCTCAAGGCACCTTAAAGTAATTTTAAAAAATACTTTTGAAGAATAAATTTACAACTGTACTGGAAAACAACAAAATATGTCATTAGTGGATCAGAATTTTGTGAGAATTTCTAGAAAATGCAAGTCAGTTGAGATCAGACAGATGGAGAAACATAAGGAAGTTTAAAACATGTGCAAAGGAAAACCTGCAGCAAAATTAAAACTCAGAAGTTTTAACACAGACATTTTACAGAAAGAGCTCTACATTCAGAAAATCAAGTTAGTGGCCCAGGTGACTCACTGCTACCTGGAGGGTGGGAAGCAGACATCATTATACCCAGGAGGTGTCCTGCTCCCCCCCTCCCCAGTGCCTAGAGGATACACCACCTGGAAGTGAACAGGGATCCTCAAAGAGAAATAGGGCCATGCACCTGAGTCATCCACATTGGAGGAAAACCATCTGTATGAAAGTAAATTCCAAAATGATAAAAAAATTAAAGACAGAGCACCTGAAAAGAATAGTTAAACAAAAAAACTGAAAAATCAGTAACAGTAATATAAACGGAGACTTGACAGGTTAGCAGTCCACAAAATAACGATTTAGAAAAGTTGCTGTTCTTAGATACTAAAAAGGACAATTATGTGTCAAATCACTATGTTGCACACCTGAAACTCAGAAAATATTGTATGTCAATATACTTCAGTTAAAAATGTAAGAGCAGGTGCCTGGATGGCTCAGTCAGTTAAATGACCAACTCTTGGTTTTGGCTCAGGGCATGATCTCACAATCCTTGAGTTCCAGCCCGCATCAGGCTCTGCACTGACAGTGCAAAACCTGCTTGGCATTCTCTCTCTCTCTCTCTCTCTCTCTCTCTCTCTCTCTCTCTCTCTCTCTCTCTCTCCTCTCTCTCCACCCCTACCCAGCTGGTGCATGCTCACTTGCTCGCCCCGTCCCCCTCTGTTTCTCTCTCTGTCTGTCTCAACATTAATAAACTTAAATATATAAAATAAACAAAAATTTTAAATGAGAAAAAAAACAAGTAGAAAAATAATTGTGAAAAATCAGTTGATGGGGGAGAGAAAAGTTGGGAGACATGGAAAAGGGATGTGAATAATATAATCTCCAGAAGAAAATCATGGGAGTAAATAAAGAAGGAAAAGAAAGAAAGAAAGAATATGGGGGATTCTCCCATAACTAAGAAAAAGTACTTTGGATTAAACAGGAAAACGAAGAACCAATCAGGATTGATATTAATTATCTTAAAACATCATCTAGGTATGTCATAGTGCAATTTGGGGACTGCACAGATAGATAATCCCAAAAGCTGCCTAAAGGAAACCAGTTACCTACTACAGAATGAGAACAGGATGGACATTAGATTTTTCATGAGCAGTAGCTGGTGTTGGTTCTTGTCATGTTCATCGGTAGGTTATAGAGACTGATCTGGACAGATGTATCTATAGTTCGTGTAGACACCATACATACTAGATAGATGTTGACAGACACTTAACATTTAAATATGTGATAACACTTTAAATGTAGGCATTATATAAGTTGAAATCGAGTGGATAATTTTCCAATGGCTTAGAGGAAGGATAAAGAATGGAGAAAATAGGGGTGCCCAGGTGGCTCAGCCATTAAGTGTTAGACTTTGGCTCAGGTCATGATCTCGTGGTTTGTGAGTTCAAGCCCCGCATCAGGCTCTGTGCTAACAGCTCGGAGCCTGAAACCTGCCTTGAATTCTGTGTCGCCTTCTCTCTCTGCCCCTCCACTGCTCATGCTCTGTGTTTCTCTATCAAAAATAAATAAACATTAAAAAATTTTAATAGAGAAAATAAAAACGAGTTAATCCAATAAAAGACATGAAATAAAAAGAAAAAAAAATAGAAGGTAAATGGAAAACATTAAATAATATTATTGTGCTGGTTATTAAGCTATTCTCCCTAAGCTATTCTCTCTGAGCTCCAAGTCTACCCTCCGATATTATGTTTGTGCTGCTGAGTCTGGAGGTCTGCAAAGAGCATTTTTCCTTTGGATTAATTTTAACTTATGTCACTTTGACACAGTGTTCAATGTCAAACCCTCTTGCTTGCTTCTGAGGATGTAAGAATTTCACTTTTCCTTCAGATTCTCTTTGCCAGCGGTGCCGTGAGCAGTAGTCCTGATTCAGGTCCTGTTTGTCCTCCTGTCGAAAGGTCAACAAGCCCTCACAGCGGCGACTTGGTGGACATGGCTTCTCAGCAAAAATCAGAAATATTACCGTCCGAGATTGTCATCACAAAGAAAGGTAATAATTGAAGCCTTTCCATTTATGATGGATTTAATACACCTTCACATGCTTAATAAATGTTCATTATTGTTATTCTTTTACTTCTCATCTTTTCTATAAATATATTCATGTATACTCATATACATATATACATATGCATACGTTTTTTTTTAATTTTTTAGTGTTTTATTTATTTTTGATACAGAGAGAGACAGAGCATGAGAGGGGGAGGGGCAGAGAGAGAAGGAGACACAGAACTGGAAGCAGGCTCCAGGCTCTGAGCTGGCTGTCAGCACAGAGCCTGACGCGGGGCTCGAACCCACGAATGTGAGATCTGACCTGAGCCGAAGTCGGAGGCTTAACTGACTGAGCCACCCTGGTGCCCCCATATGCATATGTTTTAATTGGAGTTACAGCATTACGCACTGTGTCATGAACTGCTTCCTTCTCGTAAATAATGAACATTTTCCTATGCCATTATATACCCTTACACAACATTAGGTCTAATGCTGGGCTACTGTTTTAGGGTTAGTTGAACAGATCAGCAAGGTCAAAGATCTAGGTAGGCATCTCTTTGGCTGTCTTGACCTTTTCTTCAGAGCTGCAAGAAGTCCACACGTTCTCATGTAGTAACCCTTAAAGCAAAAACCAAAGAGAGTAGACACAAGAACTTTCCAGAGTCTCTCTCTATCAGCGGGGAAAGCATTTCTGGATTCCACCCCCTTGCCCCACCAGAAGACCTCCCCTTATGGGCCACTGACTGGACCTGGCCAGGGACCTAGGCTGAGAAAACAAGCATTTGACATTTCTGACTTTTTTTCTCAGGAGATGCACACTACTAGTAGGGAAAAAAGAAGTTGGGTAACAGTTGAGTAAGCAATCAACAGTGTTTGTCATAATCTAAGTTATGAAATTGCTCTCCTCAAAGGTGTTCTCAGTTTATACCCCTGCCTCCAGTGTTGTATGAAAATATTTCCTTCCTCACACCGTTGCCAATGCTGGATTTCCTCATTCTTTTAATCTTAGTCCATTTGATAGACAATTAATAATCTTATTATTATGTTCATTTGCATTTCATTATTACTGGTGAGGTTAAATATGTAATAATTTTTTTCTTTATGAATTTTCCTATTCACATATTTTCTTGCCATACTATTTGGATATTTTATTTATATATTTATTTGTAAGAGATCTTTAGATGTTGGAGATGTGTGTCTGTGTACCAGGCACAATTCTGAATAAAATTGAAAATCAGTGACTCCTCCTAGCAACACTGTGTGATATATATTTTAATAATCTCACTTTACAGATGAGGCAATTGAGAACAGAGAGGTTAAGTAACTCCCTTGAGGCCTCTCAGTCAGTGAGTGGGAGAGCTGGGATTCGAGTCTGGGCACCTGCATTGCAAATGTTTCTCAGTCTCTCATTTGACTTAAATGGTCTGAGACCAGGATTTAATTTTGTCAGTTTCACACACACCCCCTCCCTGCCACCACAGTAACCAGCAATCCAGAGGCAAGCTGAATTCCTTTTTAGGTTACTCAAAATTTAGTAAAATAGACTCTCCTTCACAAAAGGCCCTGGGTTGAAGAGAATGAAAGCATCCTCATAGCTTTCAAACTCCCCAGCTCAAAGGCTCCTTCCTTTTCTGACAGGAGAGGACTTCATGTAAGAGTAGCCACCTCTGTTCACACCGCAGGGTTACAAAGGGCTGCCACCTCCAGCGCGATGTGCTCCAGATTTCAAGGCCCTCCCATCCAAGATGATGCGTTCACTTTAAAAACAAAAACAAAAACACATAGACTTTTTTTTGAGAGATAGAGCGTGAGAGCGTGCATGCACAGGAGAGGGGCAAAGGGAGAGGGAGACTCTTCAAGTGGCTCCATGTGTCAGCTCAGAGCCCAGTGCGGAGCTAGATCCCACAACCGTGAGCCCGTGACTTGAGCCAAAATCGAGAGTCCAACATTCAACTGACTGAGCCACCCAGATGTCCCTAGACTTTATTATTAATTTTTTTATGTTTATTTATTGTTGGGAAAGAGAGATACAGAGCATGAGCAGGAGAGGTGCAGAGAGAGAGGGAGACACAGATCCTAACTAGGCTCCAGGCTCTAAACTGTCAGCACAGAGCCTGATGCAGGGCTCAAACCCACGAAACGTGAGATCATGACCTGAACTGAAGTCTGGCACTCAGCCGACTGAGCCACCCAGGAGTCCAAACCTTCCCGGCCCCCGCCTCCAAGCCTTATTTTTTAAGAGCAATTTTAGGTTTGCAAAAAAAATGTGCAGAAAGTACAGAATTCTTCCATGCTTCCTCTCTACCTGGCTCACAGTTTTCCTGATTTTTAAACACATGTCTTACAAGTGATGAACAAATAGTGATACATTATTATTGACTTAAGTCCATAGTTGGCATTAGGGTTCAACCTTTGTGATGTACATTTCTAAGAATTTTGACAAATGACCATGCAGTGGATCTACCACCTCAACACCATACGGAATAGTTTCACCCTCTGTGGGAAAAAAAAAAGCCCTGTGCTCAATTTGTTCATCTTTCTCCTCACCTTCTCCCTAAAACCAGTACCCATGAGCCAACACTCTCTTTTCCCTGCTAACCTACTTTCTGTTTCTATAGATTTACGTGTTCTGGACATCTCATATAAACGGAAGCATACAGTATCAGGCCTCCTGTGACTGGTTTCTTTTTATTTAGCGTAATAGTTTCAAGAGTCATCTATGTTATAACTTGTGTCAGTACTTCATTTTTATAGCTGAATAATATTCTCTTATGTGGATATACCATACAGAAACTTTGTTTATACATTCATCAATGATGGATATATAGGTTGTTTCCACTTTTAGGAAATTACAAATAAAGTGGATGCAAACATTTCTGTACAACTTTCTTGTGTGGACGTATATTTTCATTTCTCTTAAGTATGTTTCCCAGGAATGGAATTTATAGAATAATAACTCAGTGTTTCTTGTTTTGAGTATCTGACAAACTGTTTTCCAAAGCAGCTGCATTATTTTACTTTTCACCAGCACGGATAAGGTTCTTATTTCTTCATATTCTTGTCAACACTTATTTTGTCTGTAGCCATTCTAGCAGGCATAAAGTGGAATCCCATTTTGCTTCTGATTTGCATTTTCTTTTTTTTAATCTTTTAAATGCTTTATTTATTTTTGAGAGAGAGAGATGAAGACAGCATGAGAAGGGGAGGGTCAGAGAGAGAGGGAGACAAAGAATCCAAAGACAGGCTCCAGGCTCTGAGCTAGCTATCAGCACAGAGCCCAATGCGGGGCTCGAACCCATGAACCATGAGATCATGATCTGAGCTGAAGTCAGACTGCTTAACCCAGTAGGCCACCCAGGCACCCCTTGATTTGCATTTTCTTAATGTTTAATGATGTTGAACACCTTTTCCTGTGCTTAGTGGCCATTTGTATGTCTTCTCTGGAGATGTCTATTCAGATACTTTTCCCAATTTTTAAATAAGTTATTTGTCCTCTTCTTATTTAGTGGCAAGTATACTTTGTATATTTTGGATACAAGTTCCTTATCAGATACATGATTTGTGAATATTTTCTCCCATTCTTTGGGCTCTCTTTCCACATTCTTTATGATATCTTTTCATGGTGTCCATTTTGCTGAAGTCCCATGTATGGCTTTTTCCCCCTCTGGTTGCTTGTGATTTTGGTATTATATTAAAGAAATCATTGCATAATCCAGAGTCACAAAGATTTATTCTTCTATTTTCTTCTAAGAATTTTATAATTTTAGTTCTTGCATTTGGGGTTTTTAAATCCATTTTTATATAACTTTTTTAAAACTTTATTTTTGAGAGAGAGAAAGAGAGAGCACACGCACATGCGTGCACACAAGTAGGGGAGGGGCAAAGAGAAAGAGAGGGAGACAAAATCTGAAGCAGGCTCCAGACTCTGAGCTGTCCACACAGGCTTGAGCTGACATGAGGCTCAAACCCATAAACCATGAGATCATGACATGAGCCGAACGCAGACATTCAAACAACTGAGCCACCCAGGTGCCCCTTTATATAATTTCTTATAAGATAACAAAAAGGGGTCCAGATTTGTTCTTTGAGTTTATTAAAAAGACAGTTATTTCCCCCATTGAATTGGTTGTCACCTCAGTCAAGAACCTATTAACCACAAGTGGTAAGGCTTATTTAGATCTTCTTTCATTGCATTTGATACTGTCTTACAGTTTTCAGTGTACCATTATTACAATTGTTTTGTTAAATTTTTCCTAAGTCTTATTCTTCTTGATCCTATTATAAATGGAATTGTTTTCTTTATTTTTGGATTGTTCATTAATGGTGTATACCAATACAATTGATTTTTTTTGTTGTTATATTTTGAGCTTGTATCTTAAAATCTTGCTGACCTTTCTTATTCTACCCTTTTTTGTTTTGCAGCGACTCTGGAAATAAGATCCTAACCCCCAGTGTTTGTTGTTACTGTTATTGCTGTTTGTTGAGTGACTTTACTGAACTTTTTTCCTTTGTCCTGTGTGGCTACTGACCTCTCTGCTCTGTTAGTTTAGTGGTCAGCTAGTGATGAGGCAGGGATTCCCTTACATGCCTCAAACCAAAAAAAGTCTCGCAGCCTTTGCCAAGGGGACGTGTGTGCTAACTGAGGCACTCCTTCAGCACCCTCGCAGTTTAGACCCTTGCCTTAGCCCCAAAGTCAGCCGGTGTTTCTCAGGTCTTTCCTGGACATGAGCACAATCCCGTTTGTGTATGTGGCCTTCCAGACTCCTAGGAAAATGGCAGAGTTTTTCAAAGTCCCTTCGGTCATCTCATCCTCTAGCTTTTCCTTTTAAGTGTCTAGGTCAGCCTCTTGTTTGCCCCAGCTGCGGCTGCCTCAGACAGCCACACTGTGAACATCGCCACTAAATGTTTCGGCAGGAGCCCCAGGAAAAGGTGGTTTACAATGAGCGAGTTCTGATTCACATCAGAGTGAGGATTTCAGGGCGTTTTCCGAGAAGTCAAACAATGACAGGTGCTGGGAATGGGGCTTTGTGGGAGACTTGCAGGCCTATCTGTCCCCGCCAGTGACTGCCAGATGGTCACAGTTACTGTGATTCCAAGGCAACGGTTTTTCAAGGCTACTTGCAGTGCCGGAGATGGGGAGGGGGAGGTATGGAGGATGAGAACTGGACAAGTTACAACAACACAAAGCAGGTGTTCTTACTGAGATTCAACTGTTTTCTTAAATTGTTTCCTGGATTGCTGTAATTCTTTGATTTCCAGAATTCTGGAAGAGTTGACTGTGATCATTTTTTTCCCAATGTTCTCACTGTTTTGATGGATGGATGGTTTTTCGAAGGTCCTTTCCTGCCATTCCAGAAGTGTTTCTCCCGTCTCACAAGACTTACTCTGTAGTAGCTTCATTACTTTTAGCTCTAAATATTTTCTAATTTCCATAATGACTTCCTTTTTGACCCATAATATTTCTAAATTTCCAAAACTGTGGAATGTTTCTAGTTTCTTTAAATAATTGATTTTTAACTCATTTTTTTGAAATTTGTTGGGGGGCGCCTGGGTGGCTCAGTCGGCTAAGCCTCCGACTTCGGCTCAGGTCATGATCTCATGTTCGTGGGTTTGAGCCCTGCATCAGGCTCTGTGCTGACGGCTCAGAGCCTGGAGCCTGCTTCCGATTCTGTGTCTCCCTCTCTCTCTGCCCCTCCCCTGTTCATGCTCTGTCTCTCTCTGTCTCAAAATAAATAAAACATTTAAAAAGAAATAAAAATTTTAAAAAAAGAAAGAAATTTGTTGAAGCATGATGGATAGCCTCGTATATGGGCAAGTGTTTTTAAAAAGTCTGTGTGTCCTTGAAAGGGCATGTATCCTATAGTTATTGAGTATAGTGTTCTCTTTATAGCTATTAGATCAAAACTGTTAGTTGTGTTGTCCAGTCCATTTCCAAGTTCATCAAACTTCTCTGCAAAGGGTAAGATAGTCAGTATTTGATTTAGACTTTGTGATCCGTATTATCTTCTCTCACAACTACTCAACTCTGCCCTTGTCACACAAAAGTAGCCATAGACCATACATAATCAAATGAGCATGCTGTATTGTGTTTAAATAAAACTTACTTATAAACACTAAAATTTTTATTTTGTGTAATTTTCATGTCTCACAAGATATTATATGATTTTTTAAATTATAGAAGTGTTAAAAATATTACTTCACAGACTATACAAAAACGGACAGCATGCCATATTTGCTCTACAGGTCAAATTTACCAACCACTATTGTATAACTTCACAGATATTTTTAATCTACTATGTCAAATTATTTCAGCAGAAGTATGTTTAAATGAGGGTAGAATAGTCTATTAAGTGTTATACTCCTTATAATTTAATCTTCTTTATTCCTGAAATGATTGCATCTTTTTAATAGTTCTGCCAGATTTTTCTCTTTATACTTTGAGGATATGATTTTAGATACTTATAAATTTAAAAATTATAATATCTTCATGATGAATTTAACATTTTATCAGCTTGTAATGGCATTTTGTTCTAGGATTCTTTTTTTGCCCAAATGTCTATTATATGAGGACAAAATTATATTTTGCTTATATAGGGGAATATTTTAAAAATTCAGTTTAATAATTTTCATCTTTTAACCAGAGCTTCTAATCCATTTATCATATAATAGATAGTTTCTGGAAAATGTGTTTATGTTGTCTTTATCTTTGGACGATAATTTCACTGGGTACAGAATTCTGGATTGACAGATGTTTTCTCTCAGAATTGACAAAAATTCTCTATAGTCTTCTTGCTTCTAGTGTTGCTGTTGAAAAGTTAGCTGTCAGTCTAATTGCTATTGCTGTGAAGATAATCTAACTGCCTTGAAAATATTTCCTTTTTATTATAATTTCAATACAATTTAGCTGGGTATAGATTTCTTTTTGTTTATCCAATGAGAATACATTGAGATTCTTACATCTCTTGGTTAATATCTTTCATTAATTCTGGAAAGTTCTCAATAATTACCTCTTCAAATATTGTTTCTGTTCCATTTTCCCCCTTCTTTTAGCATTCTAATTAAGCATGTATTAGAGATTTTTGTCTATCTTTTATTATTTCTATCACTTTGACTCTCTGAGATTCATTCTAAATTTCTACAGGACTATCTTTTAATACTCTTTTAATGCTCTGGAAATAGCAAGAAGTCCTCATTAAATCTTAGGGCAATGGTAAGGCTGAGCTTCATGCATCTATCATATTTGGGTCTTCCCATTAGTTGAGTCTGCAACTTAAGCTAATATCCATGCTCTGATGCACATTTCATGCTCTGAATCTAAGGAATCATCCAAGGCTTAACAATCCTTTACTATCGTTTTTTGTAATTTGCTTCTGGGTCTGAATTCACTTCATCATTGGGCTTTGATAACACTGGCAAATTTCATCTATAGATCACTTATTGTTATTTATGCAAATTGAGTAAATCTATCCTGATAGAGGGATTGAGATATTATTCAGAACTCCATGAGGACTTTTTCAGTTCTGTCTTCCAAATAGATGGTGTTAGGGAGGGATAGGGATGCGATGTGCACCAGATGATTATCAATGTAGTAGTCGAACTGTAAAAATCCTCTCCCTTAGTGAGAGGACAAGGATATATGCCTGATTGGAAAGTTCTCCAGATCTAGGGCTCAAGAAAGCTGTCTCCTATCTATAAGTAACAAAATGACAAAATCAGGGTAATGAAGACTTAAAAATCTCATAAAATGCTAGAGTTTAGTAATTCAAAAGAAGGAGTCAAAGGAAGGGAGCAAAAGTAGCCTTTAAGAACTAGGGTACAGAGCCCCAAATCTGGAATCCAGGGAGCTGTATGCAAGACTCAATAGTATACAAAAGCTGACCAAAATAGGTGTTGTGCCCTGGAGAATGGACTGTATATTCATGTGTGTATTTGGGGAGAGGTGGTGGGAATCCAGCCAAGGCTCAAGTATAGAACTTGATATGTTTTTTCCACTTGAATAATAATATAACTCATGAATACTACGTACAATTTCCATGCCACTGTATCTGAGGTAGTTTACAGTGTATTAAAATGTAATAATTTTTGTAATTGATATTATAATTACATTGTGTTTGATTTTACTTGAACTTCTACAGGAAAAAGTCACAAAAATCAGTCATCAATGGCACATAAGAATGAAAGCCATGAACCTCACCCAGAGACAGTTCAAACAGTAACTCCTGTAGAGGTTCACGTAGGCACCTGGTTTACAACCACACCTGAAGGAAATCGGATTGGCACCAGAGGACCAGAAAGAATAGCAGACATGACCCCACTATTATCCTTTAAGGCCACAGATCCTGTCAATGGAACGGTATGGCAAACTATTGTGTATTGCAAATTTTTATAAGTCATTAGAGTTCTGAAACACATAGAAGGGTGTCTGGCAGGTTATTAATTTTATAATAAATATTAATTACTTTAATTAATTTAAATATTAATCTAATTAATAAATAGGTGGATGGATGAACATATAGATCCATCTTCTCAGACACAGAAATACTATGTGGCTTATTTGACTAGCATAATGTACCATGTACTTTTTGAAATGAGAAACAGATCGTGAATATCTATACCACATTTAAGATTTGTAAGATTGTGTCATATGTTTCTTTATGTTGAATGTATTTGTGTGTATGTCTTATCTCCTAGAAGTTGAAGGGCTATGCTTGGTTCCTCCTTTGTGTGCAACTGCAATGAGTGGTAGAAATGTGTTCATGATCCTTGATTTCAAAGAATATATGGCGTATTTAAGGAGATACTCACATTAAATAATTCAGGAATTTAGCAACTGTACAAAAGA
This sequence comes from Suricata suricatta, assembly GCF_006229205.1. Taxonomy (NCBI): domain Eukaryota; kingdom Metazoa; phylum Chordata; class Mammalia; order Carnivora; family Herpestidae; genus Suricata; species Suricata suricatta. The sequence goes on from NC_043707.1 coordinate 44,531,331, forward strand.
TTTTATTGGTAGCCTGAGAATAAGTGACAAATGAGTGGTATAGGAAATACTGGTTTGGTTTATGATGTGAAAGCAAAACTCCTGGGATGAGCAGTAGCACCTTCTATGTGCCCGGCTCTCTGTTAGGGATTCTGGGTTTTGTGAACATTATCTCACTTAGGCTTTGCACCAATGAGTATTATATTGCACTGATGAGGAAATTGGGCCTCTGCAAGTTAAGTAATGCAGTCAAGAGTATATCTAGGAAGCATTCGATTCCAGTTAGAAGCAGTTGTCAGTGACTGAAAACTGGGCACTTTCCATTCCTCAGCTGGTCTCTTAACATCTCAGATGGAGCTTTGCAGCACCGTCTTAATGTGAACAACACAAAGGATAGGTGTCTTGTGTCTGGTTTCTGGATTTCTTACCCTTAGTTATAACCACGTGCGGCTGCCAAAGCAAAATGGCTGCTTGCTATTGAGATGAATTACATTACCTAACTAATACATTTTCCTTTCTTCTTTGGTCTACTTCTGAAATAATTTTGTAACCTCTTACCTTGTCTGCTAGTTGTGTTTTTTTTTGTGAGACACAAGGTACAGGTTTTCTGGGCACTTTGAACTACTCCCTTTCTTTCAGCCCCTGAGGTAGATCATTTGGCTTACTATGCTAATGTGATTAATCTTTCTTACTTCGTGACTCTCAATTTCCCTTATTACCATCTATCATCATCATGGAAGCATGAACCAACATCCAAGAGCCTGGATTCGTGCATGCATTGAACATCAGACACCTAACGAAACAGTAAAAACAGCAGTAATTATAATCTTTCTTTACTCAGCACTCGCTGTTTGCCAAGCCCCATTCGTACTCACAACGAACTAGTGCTGTTTCCCTTTCACAGATGAGGCAGATACAGAAAGGTTAAATAATTTTCCTCAAAGGACACAGCAAATAGTAGAGTCAGAATGGGGACCCAAGTTACATCCCAGACCTGATGTCCTTAACCACCAGGGAAAGAAGAGCCAAGAAATCACATGGTTGTGTGGCAAAATTGACAATGGATGTGTTTCTTTCATGATGCCTGACATGAAGTGCCAATGAATTAGAGGCATGGGCACTGACCTATGGTGACAGAGAGCTGGGTTTGAACCCCAGCTGCACACTCCTTTCTAGGGGTCTGACTTTTGGACAGGCTTCTCATCTGGTTTTCTTTATTTACAAAATGGAAGTAATCATCATTACCTGAAGGAGTTGAGGGGATTAGTGCCAGATTCAACACTATCAGGTGTTCAGTAAACATTCTTGCTACTGAATTCTTACCACCACTGAGGATAATAATTGTTCCACCATATGGTGACCAGAAAATGTCAGTGTTATGTGGTGTTATGAAAGGTTTGAATAAGTCTAAGTAATACGTAAATATCTATACTAGATAAAGAGCTAGTATTAATCCTTGCTACTTTGATGACTAAGTGCTAATCACTTTGCCAACATTATCTCATTTAATCCACATAACATCCCTGGAGAAGAGACTAGCATTGCCTTCATTTTGCAGATGAGGAAACTAGAGCACAGAGAAGTTAAGCCATTTGTCACGCAGCTATCCATGAAGTCCAGATTTGAACCCAGGCAGCTTTACTCCAGAGTTCATGCTCCAACCACTGTGTTCTTCAGCAGTATTTCTCATGACACATATTGGTAGAGAGTTCCAGTGATAAGTCCCTAAAATAATGAATAGTGTGCATTTCTTTCTCAAATGTAGTGATTTCTGCCTACTATAAAGAGATAAGAAGGCAATGATCACCTGCTTCTAACACCCCCAGATGTTTAAGTCAAAAAGCAGCTAATAAACCCACTGTCACATCCATCTAGACTCTTGAGTGGAATATTGTGGCCCTTACAGTTAGGACAGTACAAGTTAGAAAATACTCAATGATTGAGATATGTTTTATATAATTTGCAATATGATTCTTGCCAATCAGACAGCAATGTGTGTGAACAGGCAGAGGGAGAAGCAGAGCTGTGGCACAGACCCGACAAAGCCTCAGTCAACTGGCAGGAGCTCAGGACCCAGTGTCCTCTGCCCCAGTGTCCCAAGTCTGGTGGCAGGAACAGGATCAGCATACCCCTGCCTCACCCAGTCATGGCACACAGCTTCCCTGGAACCATGGGAGTCAGGCAAAGCATCTCTCTGCAACTGAGGCAGATGCGGAAAAAGCTGAGAGCTGGAGACATTTGCTGAGGGTCCCCTAACCCCGCAGCTGGGGACCAAGTCCTCTCCTGAAGAGAGATCCAGGCTGTGCATCTCCATGTCTCTCTCAGCTACACACACACACACACACACACACACACACACACACACACACACACACACATACATGCTGAGGGTATAGAGCCTTACTGGCCAACCAGTTAGCTACTGTATGTAACGGCTTGGTTGTTCTTTTTCAAACCGAAGCACTTGCCAGGACCAAGTAAATTTTTTTCTGTGACTCCTGCATGTTAGTCCTGCTTTGCCCCTCACTGGGATAAAGGTTGAAGTCCTTAATACAATTTGAAGCCCTCTCTAATGTGGCCCCTCACCTTCTAGCCTTATCTCCCCTCTCTTCTCCTCACTGCTCCCTGGGGTCCTTTTGTCCCCCGTGCTATTCCCTTGCACCAACTCACAAAATCCAAGCTCTGGCACCAGGCTGCATTAGAACCCTCCTTATAGACAAACTGATCCCTCCAAGGGTCCTTCAGTGGTCTCCTTAATGACTGTCTTCCCTTTGGTCTGTACCTCCTGAAGGATAGGGCCTTAAACTTCAGTCTTGTTTACTGTCCTATGTCCAGCACCTGTCATAGTTCATAGCACATGGCCAGCACCGGACAGACCTGGGACATGGTGGGCTGACAAAGCGACAACAGTTTAGCTTCCTGAATTGGATGAGAGCAGTAATTTTCCTTCTCAGACCTTCTATCCATCTTCCACAGTAATGCTCTCCTCTGTGATAGGAGAATTACAGGTTAAAAGCAACAGTCAAACTAGCCAAGCATCTAGGCTTTAATCTGTATTTGCATTTGCTCAGCTTAGGGAAGGATACAAGACAGGAAACACAGCATGGTTGGTGCAGCATCCTTATCCAACTAGTAGACCCAGCAATGACCCACAGACACAGCCTCCTCGACCCCTCCAGCCCACAAGGGGCATGCACGGCAGCCACAGACACAAGCGGACACCATCAGCTTGACACAGAGAAGCCATGACCTCTGTTCCCACCAGTCTTCACCTTCTGTTCTGATGACATTAGGATGCTGGACAGCCTCCGCAGGCCATGCTTACTTTAAACCTTTAAGTTTTAAAGAAGCAGGACCTGTGGTCATGTTCCCAGACAGAACTCGGCCAGGCCAGTCCTGCTATTAACTCTTCATTCACAAATATGTGAAAAGGGAAGGAGCACCAATGTTGAAGTCAAAAAGCCTTAGTCAACACCAGCCCTGACATCTGCTGAGTGACCCTGAGAAAATTTCTTAACTTCTCAAGACTAACTTCTGTCATCTACAAAATGGGGAGAGTATTGCCTGCCTTCTAGGAATTATTGTAAAGCTTTGTCCAAGTGGATGAGGTAAAACTTTAGCATATAAGTAATCAGGATTTTGTTGGTATTCAATAAGGTATCAAAATGAACACTCTTGGGATTAACCCACCTGACCAAATGATCATGCTCTGCCTTTGCATGTTCAGGTTATAATAACTCGAGAAGACAGAGTGATCATTGTGGAAAGGGAAGATGGTACTCGGATTGTGGATCATGCTGACGGGACCAGAATCACAACCTTTTATCAAGTTTATGAAGATGATATCACTCCTCCAGATGATCAAGAAATAAGTAAGTTTTCTCTGCCTTTTACTTTTTTTTTTAATTTGGACAGAGAGCAAGAGACAGAGAAAGGATGAGTGGGGCAGAGGGAGAGAGGATCTTAAGCAGGCTTCATGCTCAGCCATAGAGCCCGACACAGGGATCCTGGGGTCATGATCCTGGGATCATGACCTGAGCTGAAATCAAGAGTCAGATGCTCAGCCGACTGAGTCACCCAGATGCCCCAAATATTTCATGTCTTTAGAATCAGGAGGAAACTTCACTGCTTTTTTAAACACACACAAGAAAAATAATTTTTTGAAGAGCTCTGTCAGCCGAAAAGTAAATGTACAGTCAAGAGCAGAGCCTCTTAGGCCCTGTTGTTGCAATCTTTGTCCCCAGCAGAGGTGGGGGGTGATAAAAGCCCTAGCTGGCTGATAGATAGTCATAGTATCTTTTTCTATTTTCAGCGCTAAAACCTAGATTGGTCTAAATTGATGGCAAGGAAAAGTGGAAAATCATGACTCAATTGCCCTGGACCTCAGCTCTCACACCTGTTTCCATTGATCCTTTAAGGAGTCTGATTTGCATTTGGGTGACCTCAGTTAGGTCCTCCTCCAGTCCTGAACATGCCTCTCATTATCAGAGAGGTGGGGTGAGAGAAAAATGAGCTGCTGATGCGAATGAACTGGAACCTGTTCAGAGACTCTAAAAGCCTAACATTCTCCCTAACCCACTTTTAAACAAGTTTTTTTAATATTTAAGGTTTATTTATTTTTGAGAGAGAGATGGAGTGCAAGTGGGGGAGGGGCAGAGAGAGAGGGAGACACAGAATCCAAAGCCGGCTCCAGGCTCTGAGCTGTCAGCACAGAGCCCAATGTGGGGCTCGAACTCACAAACTGCAAGATCATGACTTGAGCCAACGTGGGATGCTCAACCAACTGAGCCACCAGGCACCCCTTAAACAAGATTTTTAAAGACAAATTATTTTCTGACTCCCTTTTCTTAAATCCAGAGTTTGTTTAATGCAATAAATGCTTCATTGCCAAATTAAGTGCAACAAAATTGGCAAGTGAATGGGGGAGAAAAAACAACCTTCCTATTCCACTGGTTAGAGGGAACATTAAAGGAGCCACTGGAGAGGGCGATTTGCAAATATCTATAAGTTTCAAACGTGCCTATGATATGATGCACTCACTCCACTTCTGGGTATATGTAGGAAGACACTTTTCCTCTTACTACACTCTTACACATTTGTCTGAGGAAATGTGCTCAGGGCGTGACTTGCAACTCTAAGTCTAATGTCAAAATACTGGGAAATAGATGACCATCAACAGCAGAATAGAAAACTAAAAAGCAGTATCATATTTATATAGAAGATAAAACCAGATTTCCAGAGAAGGGAATAAACCCAGAGACAAGGAGAAAAGTGAACTTCAACTCACCTGTAATGTTTCACTTGTATACACATGAAAAATGTTGAAACAAATATGGTAGAACATTACCACATGTACGTTTTGATCGCGAGAATATGAATAATTAAATTATATTTTCTGCTCCTCCGGGTGTTTTCAATTTCTCAAAATAAATACAGTAGTGAGAACAAAATAGCACACTAAATTGAGTAGGGTGAGTTATTCCGGAAGGATGACTCAGCGTTGACAGTGAGTAGACCACCTGCCAGCCCCGTGGTGTGGGTCCTCAGCACCGTCTCCACCTCTAGTCTGGGGACCAGGAGACAGGAGCAAACTCAGCGGGCGGACATGTTTCTCAGCACGTGCATCCTGTCACATCCACTTACCTTGCATTTGCCTGCAGCAGAAAATCCGCGAACTGTCCCCAGGCAGGTGAGGTGCATGCGGATAGAAAACGCACACTATGCCACCATCATCACCAACTGCGAGGACAGCAGCTGCTGTGCCACCTTTGGGGACGGGACGTCTGTTATTGCAAAGCCACAGGGAACGTACCAGGTGGGTCTGTGGGGGAATGAGGGGTGCCTCACCTTAGGGGTGCCCCACCTAAGAAAACCCACTCACTCCTCTGGGGCAGTGAACATTCCTGCCTTGTGTGACTCTTGTTCCTCTTGTCTCAGGTTCTCAGAACACATTTCTCAATCACTTTTTACTTATTCACCTTCTTTTCACAATCCCTTGCAGAAACACACACACACACACACGCATCCTAGTTGTCTTACAATGCTTTGGTGTTTTCAAATCAAGGTTTTAAACCAGAATATATTTGTTGGGCGTCTCCTATGTGGGAGGAGGCAGCACCGTTAGAAGCACTCATGTGATCTCTCCTGTGCCTCCCAGACCGGCTTCGCCTCCTGCCACCTCTGACCTCATTCATATTCTCCGGTCCTTCCCACGTCCAGTCCATCCCCTCTCTGCCTAATGTCCTGACAGGATAGGAGGGAGCATAAGGTCTGTGTGGTCCTTGGAGGGCCTTTGCAAAGCTTTGTTCTTGAAGGGTCGAGGAGGAACACTATTAGCAACTCTTGTACCTCCTACATTTCCCTATTGATCCCAACCACTTGGTGTCAGCCTGCAGTCCCTTTATACTTAGAAGGATTTGCCTTCATTCTGCTTGCTGGAGAAGAGACACATGTGTCAGGATGTCAGATACAATGTCACAGGATTCTAGGAGCTCAAAGCCTGAAGATGATGGACAAAGACCTCATTTGTTACTGTGGAAGCAGCTGAAGGCCAGTTCATCCCCACCTCCTCTCTCCAAACAACATTAGCCTACTCTCTCCTCTTCCAGTGTACATAGTTATGGGGCACGGCAGGTGCTGAAAGTGAGCCGTGACTATAAAACGTTGCAGTTGCTTTGGGGCGCAATTTTTCTTCTACAACATCCAGAATGTCCATTTTTTTTCCAGCAGATTGGCAGCATCCATAATCTAGTACCATGTGGGCTACCAGATGCCATGAGAATCCCCTAAGATTGTGTGATGAGGCCAGCTTTTGCCTTTTGTTTTTATCATAGTCCCAGACTCTCATGGTTACAACTATGAGGGCAAAGGAATTTTAGAAGCACTGACAGTTGGCACTGGAGGAAGACATAAACAGAAAAGAGATCCAATTTAGAGACAGAGTGCCTGCCACTATCATGTAGCCACTTGTTCCTTCCAGGTTTCTCAGTCTTGCAAAACACAGCCCAAGAAAGGATTTTAAGGTTAATCACTCCTGGTTGAAGAACACACAGACCTTATTTCACAACTGGAAAAAAAACTCCAAATAAATTTACCAACAACTATTATAGTTCTATAGTTGTATAGAACTGAAAAATGACATACCTTCTGCCCTCCCCTATTGGTTGGCTATCACCTCCTTACTCACCAGCATGAGGACAATAGACAGTATGATAAGCGAGGCTGGATTTTAGGTAACGTACAAAAAGAGAGGTAGAACTTGGTATTGTCCACCATTGTTCCTTAGCAGCACAAAAGATTAACCAAAGCATCTGAGGAAGCAGGTATAACAGTTGGTGTAGTCAGTGTGAGACACTTCCAGAAGGGTGGAGTAAGGATATCCAAAAATTACACTACATAAAAACAAGAAATTAAAAATATTATCAAAATTAACATTTTCACGAATCTGAAAATAAACCAAAGGATTACAACAATCAGAAAAACAAAGAAAGGGAAAGATGCATTCTCAGGAAGTATAGCAAGATTCCCGGTGATTTCACTTGCCATATTCCACCCCCCTGCCCTAGCTTCATGGTAGCCCGGAAAATCAATACCCTCACCTTCATGTTAGCAATGAAAACCAGCATGCCAGCAAACACTGAAAGATGAAGAACAGATTTACAGCTCCCCAAAAGTCCCACCACAAAATACTGTCATTCTTGACCTGCCTGGCACTTCCCTGGAAACCCCATTTGCAAGCATTGTCTTTTCTTCTGACTCTGAACTTACTCACTTCCAACAGACTTTTCCCCAAACAGAGGTAATTAACATTACAGCTGCCTGAAGTGGCAATAACAAATAAGAGGATAAGCAAAAAAAATTAAAAGCAACAGCTGGCGAACAGAAGTCCATAGAAGGCTGTGAAAAGCTCTGACATATTCCTTGGACTCTTCCTCCACTGAGGGCTCTGTTTGCAGACTGGAGTATTTTTTTTCAGTGTTCCAGATGGAAGCTAGAGAAAGCTCACTCTACTTAGCCTTCACTCCCTGCTTATACAGACCCTTCTGATCAGCAAGGGTGAAAGATTAGGGCTTTTTGAGTTATTTTCTGGGCATGCACAGTGCTGCACGTGAATGTTGCTTTCCAGATTCCAAAGAATTTGTGTTTATACCATATAAAGATGTAATTTTTTAGAGATAGTAACACAAAGGAGGATGGAAGGAATAAGCTATATAGGAACAAAGGTTTTATACAATATTGAAATTAAGTTACTATTAACTTAATATGGTTGATTATAAATTAAGACATTACTTGTGATCTTCAAGAAACCCTAAGAAAATAACTGAAAAATATATAGTAAAAGAAGCAACAGGGTAACTAAAAGGGCACACTAGAAATATCTATTTAAAACAAAAGAAAGCAATTATGAATTGAGAGGAAAAAGAAACATAAGACATATGGAAAGCAAATAGAAAATTGGAAGATGTAATTCTGACCTTAGTAATCACATTAAATATATATGGATTAAACAATCCAATAAGAGCAGATATTGGAAGAATGGATTACAAAAATATGGCCCAAATATACTGTTGACAAGAGACACACTTATATGATCAAAGACACAAATAGGTTGAAGGAAAAAGGCTAAAAATAGATAGACCTGCACTAAGTAATGAAAGAGGCCTAGAATGCCAATGCTAATTCAGACAAATAGACTTTGCAGCAAAATATTACCAGAGACAAAGAGGTTATGTTCTAATGATAAAAGAATTACTCCATCAAGAAAACATAACAATTATAAACATATTAAGCACTTAACAATCCCTAAATATGTATTTCTAGAGTTGTACATTATACAATTTAAAGTGTCTAATTTTAAATAGTAAAAAACTGGCACAGTTAAAAGAAGAAATATACAATTCAACAATAATATTTGGAAGCTCTAGTAGCCCATTTTCAGTAATGGGTAGAACAATATAAATAAAAGTGAAAATAAAAGAAAAAAAGACTTAAACCCATAATAACCCACTAGACATCTATAGAACACTCCACTCAACAACAAAATACATTATTCTCAAGTGTACATGGAATAGTCTCCACGAAAGACTATATATTACACCACAAAACAAGTCTCAGTAGATTTAAAAGATTCAAAATTATAGAAATTACATTCTACTGCAACCATGGAATTGAATTAAAAATCAGTAACAGAAGTTTGGGAAATCCATAGATATGTGAAAGTCAACACAGAGAAGAAATCACAAAGAAATTTCTTTGAGATTACTGAAAATAAAACCTTAATATACCAAAACTTATGGAATGCAGCAAAGGCAATGCATAGAGAAAAATCATAGCTTTATATGTCTAAATGTGAATATTAAGAAAGAAGATTTCAAATCAATAACCTAGCCTTCTACCCTAAGAACCTAGAGAAAAGAAGGAAAACTAAAAGCAAAGCAAGCATATCAAAGTAAGTAATAGATTAGAATTGAAATAAATAAAAGAACAATAGAAAAGATCACAAAATTGACAAACTTTTATCTAGACACAGAGAGAGAAATGGAGGGAGGGAGCGAGGGAAGACACAAATTACTAGAACTGGGAATGAAAGAGAAAACATTTTTGTCAAACTTACAGAAATGAAAAAGATTATAAGGAAATACTATGAACACCAACAGGTTAGATACCATGGATGAAAAACATAAATTTCTGGAAAGGTACAAACTACCAAAACTGAGTCAAGAAGAACTAAAAAATTAGAATATACCTATAACAGTAAAGATATTTAATTGTTAGTTTTAAAACACAACACACAGAAAATCCCAAGCCCAGATGACTTCACTGGTGAATTCTACAAAATATTTATTGAAGAATTAATACTGAATAATTTTCACAAATTATTTCAATATATAGAGGAGGAGGAAACACTTCCCAACTGATGCTACCATGCCAGTATTATCCTGATATCACAACCAGACAAAGTCATCACAAGAAAACTCCAGACCAATATCTTTTATGAAGATAGATAAAAATCCTCAAGAAAATGCTTGCCAACTGAACCCAGCAACATGTAAAAAGGATTAACATTGTCACCAAGTAGGATTTATCTCTGGAATGCAAGGTTGGTTCAAGATGCAAAAATCAATCAATATAACATACTATATTAATAGAATAAAGGACAGAAATCATATGATTATCCAAATAAGACTCAGAAAAAGCATTCTACATAATTCAAAAGCCTTTCATTATCAAAAAAACACAACTCAATCAGTAGGAATAGAAGGAAATTTCTTCAACCTGATAAAGGGCATCTACCTAAAACAAAACAAAACAACAACCAAAAAAACGTAGCCAACAAACGGTATCCTAATTGGTAAAATTCCCCCTAAGATCAGGTATAGGACATTAATGTTTGCTCTCACCCTTCTAATACAATATTGTACTGAAGACTATAGCCAGTACAATCAGACAATAAAAACAGATAATGTGCAAGCAGATTGGAAAGGAAGAAGCAAAACAGTCTCTTTATTTAAAGACGATGTAAAAATGTATTTAGAAAATCCTTAGGAGTACAGTCTACCAGGAATTCAGTATGTGTGCCTGTATGTGTGTGCGTGTGCACACACACACACACACACACACACACACCATTAGAAAACTAATTAAAAAAAAAGTTCAGCAAGGCTGCAAGGTATAAGATCAATATAAAAAATTGTATTTTTCTACATTAACGATGAACAATCCAAAAAATCCAAAAGTGAAATTTATAAAACAATTCCATTTAATGTAGCAGTGAAATAAGTCAATCAGAGAAAGACAAATGCCATCTGATTTCCCTCATATGTGGAATTTAAGAAACAAAACTGTTGAACATAGTGGGGAAGGGAAGAGAGATAGACAAGATGAGAAATAGACTGTTAACTATAGAGAACAAACTGATGGTTACCAGAGGGAAGTGCATGGAGGATGGGTGAAAGAGGTGATGAGGATTTTAAAAAAGGAATAAAACACTTAGAAATTTAATTAGAGAAGTATAAGACTTAAACACTGGAAACTACAAAATATCACTGGATGAAATTAAAGAAAACTTAATAAATTAAAAAATATTACATACTCAGTTCATGGAAGACTTAATATAGTTAAGATGGCAGTACTCCCTACATTCCTTATCAACATCCCAGATCCTTTTTTTGCAAAAATTGATAAGCTGATACTAAAATTCTTATGTAAATTTGAGGCACTCAGAATAGCCAAAACAATCTTGAAAAAGAACAAAGTTAGAAGACTCACACTCCTGTTTTCAAAACTTACTGCAAAGCTACCGTTATTAAGACACGGTTGTTCTAGGATAAGGATAAGCATTCAGGTGCCTGGGTGACTCAGTCAGTTAAGTGTCTGACTTCCACTCAGGTCATCTTCTCAGTTTGTGGTTTCAAGCTCCACATCGGGCTCTCTGCTGATACCTCAGAACCTGGGGTCTGCTTCAAATTCTGTGTGTGTCTCTCTCTCTGCCCCTCCCCTGCTTGTACCCTAGCTCTCTCTCAAAAATAAAATAAAAACATTAAAAAAAATTTCAATAGAATAAGGATTGGCATATAGATCAATAGGCTAGAACTAAGTATTTCTTTATTGGATCAACCTGTGGTCCATAAATTTTTTACAAGCATGCCATGATAATCCAGTGGGGGAAAGAATAGTCTTTCAACAAATGGTGAATAAAGTTGGAACTGTACCTCACTCTACACACAGAAATAAACTCAAAAGCATCAAGGACTTAACTATAAAAGTGCAAACCATAGACCTCTTAGAAGAAAACATTGTGCAAATCTTCATAGCATTGAATTTGTCAAGGGCATCTCAGATATGACACCTGAAGCCCAAGCTTTGTCAAAATGATAAAAATGTGCTTTAAAGGACATCACCCAGAAAGTGGAAGGACAACCTACAGAATGGAAGATATTATTTGTAAATCATATATCTGATAATTGACTAGTATCCAGAATATATAAAGAACTACTGCAACTCCACAATGAAGACTAATAACCCAATTTTTTAAATAGACAGGGATTTGTATAGACCTCTCTCCAAGCAAGATATATACATGACAAATAAGCACATGAAAAGATGCTCAACATCATTAGTCCTCAGGAAGTGCAAAAATTAAATTATGAAATACCACTTTGGAAAACAGTTGGGCAGTTCTTCAAAAAGTTAAAAATAGAGTTAACATCTGACTCAGCAGTTCTACTCCTAGGTAGAGCTCCAAGAGAAATTAAAATGTAGGTCCACTCAAAAACTTGTATACAGATGTTGATAGCATTGTTCATAATAGCAAGATTGTGAAAATAACATATATGCCCATCAACTCATAAATAAAATTTCTGATATATCTGCACAATGAAATATTACTCATCCATAAAAAATGAATGAAGATTGATACACATTACAACATGGATGGGTCTTGAAAATATTATGCTAAGTGAAAGAAGGCTGACACAAAAGGTACCCTATTGCATGCTTCCATGTGTATGAAATGTCTCAAAATCCAAATCCATAGAGAAAGTGGATTACTGGTTGCCACCTAGCTAGGGGCTAGGAGAGATGGAGAGTGATTGCTCATGGTGTTACATTTTCTTTTGGGGGATGACAGAAATGCTCTGAAATTAGTGATAATGTTTGCACAAGTTTTTGAAGATAGTAAAAACCGCTAAATGTACACAGAATGTTCAATGAGTGTACAATTTATGGTATGTTAATTATGTCTTATAAACAAGTCTATCTGAACCAGACATCTTTATAAGAAAGCTAATATTTAAGGACTGTCAGCCACCAGAGGAATGGGGACAAATAAAACTCCTAAAAGCATTTGTCCCATAGCTTCTGACTCTCTGTGAGTTACTTCTTGCCCAATTAACATGAAGGATTCCAGACATTTTGAGTAGAGGCAAATGTGTTTACTTCAGTTAAAAAATATTCTTATTCTTCTATTAAGTATCTGAAATAAGGGCACAAAAAGATATTAAAGTGGGTAGATAAATTATGAGGACATGGAAGAAATTATATCCTAATTATTCAGTTTTCCTCTTTATCAGAGAGTCCTTCCCAAAGCTGAAGTCTTCTCTTGGGTCATGTGCTTTTCCTGGAAACAAGAGTTTATAGTTTTTTCCCGAAAATGATTTTCCAAATCCCTCCAATTTAACGAGGCACTTTAAATAATTTCTCTCTTTCTGTTACCCTTCTAGGTGTTACCTCCAAACACAGGCTACCTTCACATTGATCAGGATTGTTCAGCTATATATTGCCATGAATCAAGCAGTGATCTATACCATCCTTTCCAAAAACGTGAGCAGCTAAGAGCTAGCAGGTACATAATGAAGCACACATCAGAGGTTATCTGTGATGTCCTGGATCCTGAGGGAAATACCTTCCAGGTAAAATGCATCATTAGTATGAAGAGAGAGGCTGGAGCTTTGTTTTTGAGATATTTCAACCAGAGAGCTTCTACCCAGCTTTATACCTTAGCCGTCTTGGGGTTAGTTATTCACTTACTGCCAATACTTAGCATAAGCAGTAATGAATGTCAGTAATCTTCGCTTCTAAAGTGTACTTCCAAGGGGATAGAAAGCCTAACAGTTGGGATGATATAAACGTTAAAGCCAAATAAAGAATTAGAACAGAAGGGAAGAAATACTACTAAACATTTAAAATAATGCCAACAAAAAAGACGTGATATAAGAATGGTCTGTATCCAGGTTAAAGTGAGAACCAGTTTGTTTGACTAGGCAAAGAATCCATGGTGAGAAATATGAATTAGGGAGGGTTCTAGTAGGCATGAACATGGGAAGGTGGACAGGTGGTCAGCTAATAGATGCTAGAGCTCTGTCTTCTGTCTCTCTGTCCTTCCACACCACAGCTATTTTCATGTATCTTGGCACTTGTTTATATAAAACCATGGCCACTTGTTTATATAAGCCTGTGAGACAAAAATGATTCATATTTTTAAATGGTTGGAAAAAATCAGAAGGAGATGAACGTTTCATGACACGTAAAACTCACAGGAAATTCAAATCTCAGTGTCATTATATAGTTTTCCTGGAACACAGCCATGCTCATCTCTTTACACATTGTCTACGGCTGCCTTTGCCTATAATGGCAGAATCGAATAGTTACAACAGACACTGTATGGCCTACAATTCCTAAAATATTTACTATCTGGTCCTTGGCAGAAATGGTTTGCCAACTCCTGCTCTAAGCATTTCTCCTTGTTTTCACTCCTCACCCAAGATTGTGTGTCAGCTAGTAGGGAGTGAAGTTATTTTTCAGATTTGGAGCCATTGCACAGAGACCCGAGATTTGGTTTGGGATGCAGACTAGCCCTGATCCAGCTTGTTTGCTTCTGTGCTAAATGAGACTCTTTCTCACATGAGTTCAGGCTTCTAACAAATTTTAATTTGTTGTGAATTGAAATTGAATCTTATGGGCCTGAGCCCTCTAGGTTTAAACACATGGGACATCTGGGCCAAATGTTCTTCTAGGCACCGATGCTCTTCTTGGACATCTCCTTCAGTGATCTTTTAGCCTGACCCACTCCTTCCTGGAGAGACCCACACCAGATCTAAACAATAGTAGTGGCTAGAACATGTCTTCTCCTACTCAATCTGTTTCCCTTTGTAGTCTCTTCATGATTCCCGATTCCACACTTGCAGTAGCAGAATATAAACATCTACCACACTCTCACTTTCTTAACATTTCAAGACAATGATCTTAACTGAGGCTAACTTCTCCTCAGTGATTAAATCCCCGGTTCTGTGAACTAATGCTCAGATAAGATTTTTGAGTCCCTCGCCATCCTATGCACCTTGCTCTGAGTGTTTTCCAGTTTGTCTTCATAGGCTAGGAGTGGTTTGTAAGTAGAGATGTGCTACTAGGTTTTCGCTTTTATTAATGCCAACTGTACTTAGTGAGTTATGCCTTGGAAATAAATATCCGTGGTTCTCTGGATATACCAAAGATCACATGCTTTCTCAGATGGGAAATGTAAGCTTTACCACATTTCTTTAGTCGCTTATATACTTTGTCCCTTAGGTTATGGCTGATGGTAGCGTATCAACTATGCTACATGAAAACAATTTGGAAGAGGAGTCAAATGGAAAAACTGAAGACTATGATAGTTTATCATCTACTCACCTTTATAAGAATCAGCTGCAAATCTATGGTGAACATGTACCCAGGTAACGTTATAAAAATAATACCATGATTTTTATTTTAAATTCCAAGCTTAAGGAGCATCTTAACTGAATTCTTCATGTGATTCAATTTTATTGCTTCAATAGGTTTTTTGTCATTTATGCTGATGGTTCAGGAGCAGAACTTCTTCGAGACAGTGACATAGAAGAATATCTGTCATTGGCATATGCAGAACCAACCACTGTGGTTCTCCAGGAGCCAATACAGGAGCAGCCAGGTAGGGAATCTAGAATGTCTCGAAGTCATTGTGTCTCCGTACCAGCTCCCGGCCCCCTTATCCAGTCTACCCCGTGTTCTCTCTACGTTTTTCCTTTTGCTCCCTTTTCAACTCTACTTGCCACGTTGCCATGTCAACCTGTTTATACAGTTATTTATGTTCATTCCAACCTTTATCTGAGCATCAGCCTATGTAAACTGTGCATGAGCCTCACTCCTACCTTTAAGCAGATTCGAATCGGTGTTGAAGTATGTTAGGTATATATCTATGATCCTATTTATGTGATCCTTTCATCTTGCTAGGGGAAAAAAACAACAAAGAAAAGTGAGATTTCACTTGTAAGTTCCTTTTTTTTTTTTTTTTTGGCATTTTGAAGGTGTTGCCTTGATGAACTTAATATAATAAGAAAAGAAAATACATTTGAAGTGTGAGTTAGAAAGCCAACCCGATATAGAGGATAAATTATATATAATTGTATTTATTGTGGACTTGTACTGTTCTCATCAATTTCAAAGAAATTAGTGGAGATATATATTGCATTAAGAAAGAATCATCAGGGGCGACTGGGTGGCTCAGTTTGGGCGTCTGACTTTGGCTCAGGTTATGATCTTCCAGGTTGTGAGTTTGAGCCCTACATCAAGCTCTGTGCTGATGGCTCAGAGCCTGGAGCCTACTTTGGATTCTGTCTCCCTCTCTCTCTGCCCCTTGCCCACTCATGCTCTGTCTCTGTCTCTCAAAAATGATAAAAGTTAAAATATATATATAAGAAAAAAATTTTAAAGATTAAAAAGAGAAATAAAGAAAGAATTATCAGGAGCACCTGGGTGGCTCAGTCAGTTGAGCGTCGACTTTGGCTCAGGTCATGATCTCATGGTTTGTGGGTTTGAGCCCCACGTCAGGCTCTGTGCTGACAGCTAGCTCGGAGCCTGGAACCTGCTTCAGATTCTGTGTCTCTTTCTCTCTCTGCCCCTCCACTGTTCATGCTCTGTCTCTCTAAAATAAGCAAGTGTAAAAAAAATTTTTTTAAAGAAAAGAAAGAAGCATCACTGTATGTCATATGTGTATTTAAACATAGATATTAACTTGCATATTATCTATGTATGAAACCAAAGTGTTGAGTCTAGGCTGATGTATGTTTACTTTTTGTCTTTTCTCTGATTGGTAGTATACACTTTGCAGTCTTATTTGAATATGCCTGCATCTTCACACTTATATTTTTTATTTTTTTAATGTTTATTTATTTTTGAGAGAGAGAGACAGAACACAAGTGGAGTAGGGGCTGAGAGAGAGGGAGACACAGAATCTGAAGCAGGCTCCAGGTTCCACAAACCATGAGATCATGACCTGAGCTGAGGTCGGATGCTTTACCAACAGAGCCACCGAGGCACCCCTATACTTATATCTTTTATTGTTTCAATGCATGTGTGCATGATAAACCTTGCTCTTTGTGAATATGGAGAGTGAGGGCGCTCTGACTGGTTGCACAAGAATTCATCATAAATTGCTTTGTTAGTTATTTAACTCACATCTAGATAACCCAGCATGTGCCAAACACATTGGCTGGGTGTTAGGAAGACAGTGGTGAGCTAAGACAGCATGGACCCTGCTTTCATAGAGCTGAGAGTTAAATGAGAGGATAGGCACTAATTATATAGTCACACAATAACTCTGTGTGATTATAAGTTGGTGTAAGGTCTGTGAGGGGAAGGAATATGGTTCTCTGAGAGCATCTAACAGAGGAACCTGCTGTAGTCTACAAGGCTTCTTTGAAGATACTGTAGCCAAGAGCTGCTGGGTAAGTAGCAGTTAATGAAAATAGGAGGCGTAGCTTTCTTGGAAGAGATAGTACAAAGCAGAAAGCAAAAAGCCTTGGAGAACAGGGCAGAAAATGCTAAAGTGGCCAATGAACAGAAGTGGGAGGTTAGTGCAAGTTAGGGCAGGGTGAGAAAACACCGAGGACTTGGTTTTGTCCTGTGAGCTGTGGGAAGTTAAAGAAGAGTTTAAACCATGGACTAACATAATCAGTCACTCTGACTGCTAGCAGGGGGTTTGTTCACAGAGTAGATCCGGGTAGAAAAGCTGGTTGTTGCTAGAGCCCAGAATAGCATCTCTCAGAGACAGATGGTCCAAGGTAGGTCATGGATAAGCTCAAGTGAACCAACAGACGTAGATATGGTTTTTGAAGAATAGTAAGTGTCAGTTAATAATTCCAGGTGATCTAAACTCAGTCTCTAGGTGTTACAATGGCTAAAAGCCTTCCTTTTCTTGCTAGATTGTAAGATTCTTAAGCATAATCACTATAGCTCACTTACCAAAAATCTCACTGAATTTAGTGAAAACCTATTGAATTTCTCAGATATATTTGATAGAGAAATGATCCTCTGATAACTTTCTTTGGACCAGGTGCCCTGAGCATTACTGTCCTTCGCCCTTTCCATGAATCATCACTATGGTTAATGAAGAAAGAACCAGATACAATTGTTCCTCTGAATCTCCAGTCAAGGTCATGGGAGAAATTTCCCTCAGTTGAGGTATACATTTTTTCTGCTGCAAAGTCACTACACTATTGCATATCTATTTCATCAATGGATTGGAGTCTCTGGTCTTCTCCCATATATTCATGTATTTTCATGCCTATATAAATTGTTAATGGGCTCCAGGAGTTTTGAACTTGAAGACTTTTAACATTTGTAGATTGTAGAAAAATATACCTGACTAGCTTTGTTTCTTTTAGCCTGTGTTGCAGGTTCAAACATCTTCCTATAGTATGGAAATATCCACTCTAAGTAACAAGTGTTATGCCTCTCTGATCATGAAATTACTCATCCTATGCGATACAGAAACCTTCCCTTCTCTCATTCCTTATTTGTTAGTTTTAACACACAACTTCATGTCTTTACACTTTCTTTTTTGCCTAATTTACTAATGCACAAACTGAAGCATGCAAGAAAGATGTGAAGGATTATACAAAGGATTTGCAACTACAGTGTTAAAAAGTAAACGCTGTGATTATGTCAGATTAGAGAAGCTGCATCTAAAGTCTTTGTAAAGAATGGAAGAAAAGATCTTAAAATCTTGAGCAAGAATCATGAAGTCCTACTTGCAAGACTTGACACTTCATTTTGCAAGCAATTTGTGTAATGTGTCTGGCATACTGTTAGATGATAAATTATTAGGTAAATGAGGACATTGATCATATGATCAGAAAGACATTCTAGTGTTAGGTGGGGAGGACAGTGTTTATTGATTTATGATGATTTTTGTTCCCCTGAACAATCTTGTAACAGCAAGGGCACAGACAACAAACACTTAAGATCATAAAGACCTCTTACTCCTATATTTTAATTTGGTGACTATAACCAACAAAATGAATGAAAATTACCTGAATTCTAGTCCAGAGTCTACCAATTATGAATGTAGGATATGAGACAAGTCAGACTGGACCTCTACTTGCATATCCGAAAAATAAAAAGGCCACACCAAATGATTCGCTCAGACTACATCCAGGTTGAAAGTACTGCTTCATGACAAATAACATGCCACACCTGAGATTAGTGAAAGAAGCTTCTTCTCTTTCTTTGCAACTCCTAGAGCTCTGGCCTTCTATGTCCAGTCAGGCAAGCCTTCTACGTCCAGTGGCCCAGCTCGGGCAAGCCCCTGAGGGTTATCACTGACCAGGCATCAGACCGAACAACCATTTACAGTGGAGCACATCAGACACACTACGGGATGTGGGGCATCAGAGCATGCTACTCCTGAAAATCAATTACAAGTGGAAGACAAAGCTGTGAGTCTAATCTGAGGCAGACATATGTGTTCCCAAGAGACCCTGGAAAGAGTCTGGAGGCATGCTTAATCTAGAGTGACCTCAAAGACCACCCAGATCTATGGGATGATTTCTCTCTCAAAAAATCTCTCCGGGTCAAAATGAACATGAAACCAAGTCAAAGACAGATTACTTGTGGGTAGTTAGCAACAGTGCACTTAAGCATTTTTCATAAGTGAGGCTACATTTCCATGATGCAACATTGCTTACTACTCCCCAAATGCTATCCAGTGGGACACAATGCTACAGGATTTTAAAATCTCCAGATTCCTGATAACATATATAAAGAGGAAACCCAGCCCAATTCCATTACCAATTTCCTTTAGATTTAAGGAGCATGTTGGGAGCAGGACCATATACTTTTTTTTACCACTATAGTCCCTAACAAGTGGTTCCTAGCATCATGTCTACGTAATAAGGACTCAGTTTAAAAAAAAAAACAAGTTAAAGCAATCTGATCTTTTTGGTGGTTGTTTTGCTTTGTCTTGTTAACAGAAAAAGACTTCTGGACCTCCGTTTGGCACTCAGATTTGGAAGGGCCTTGACATTGTGTCCAAACAGCTAGTGAGTGCCCCAGCTCCTATACTCAAGAGCCCCAGTGTCCTACAGATGCGTCAGTTCATCCAGCACGAGATCATAAAAGATGAGGTGAAACTGAAGCTGCAGATTTTCCTTAAGGTAATGGAATCCAGGTAACCTGACCCAAGGGAATCAGGAACAGCGAATTATTCCTCTTAGTTTCCTGAGGAATCTGAAATTATGTAACTCTACCAATATTTCTCTAAGGCAACAAACAAATGTCAATCTTCCAGAAGGTAGGAGGTTGAGAGGTAGAAAATACTTAATGGTCCCCATAAGGTGTAGGAAGGATTGAGGCCCTAAGACGTTGAGAAGATAAATCACTTTTATATATGATTGCTATATAGTGTCCTCCTTCTTCCGTGCTATATGGGAAACTGGCTTAGTGACCTCTGAAAAAAAGTAGAGCCACTTATTAATCTGATACTTGTCTGTGGAAGAAAAGGATTGTTGGCTTTGGTAAATGGCCTAAGAATTTGTAAATATATAGTTAATAGTATATGCCACATCTATAACATCTCACTGTCTAATTTGTTAACTGTCTCTGAACAGGATCATATGTGTACTCAGCACCTGGCACAGAGCAGGGGACAATTTATTTATGAAAATAGATATTTATGGAAAAAGTAAAGTCTATTTCTCTTGGAAGCCAAGGCAAGGACTAAGCCTAAATTTACATTCATAGACAGAATCATAGACTGTCCTTGGAAAGGAATCTAGGAACCACCTAACCCAAGTCTATACGTTTTATTGATGAGGACACTGGAGCACAGAGCTAGAAACCAGGCCTCTGTGGCATCCTCCCAGCTTTGCTGTTGGACTTTTCAGGTCTTTGCTCATTAACATAATCAAGGAGACGATTTTCCAGATTGCTGGACTAGTTTGTTCAGTCCTGAGAACTTAACATATTCTTACTCTGCCAGTAGTATTTCAAGTTGGTGTTCACCATTTTGGTGTCTCTGCCTCATTTTTGTTTTTTGTCGACTTATTTGACTCCTCTGATTTAGGACTATATAAACCACATTCTGAAGAAAGAAGATG
This sequence comes from Suricata suricatta, assembly GCF_006229205.1. Taxonomy (NCBI): domain Eukaryota; kingdom Metazoa; phylum Chordata; class Mammalia; order Carnivora; family Herpestidae; genus Suricata; species Suricata suricatta. The sequence continues at coordinate 44,552,198 of NC_043707.1, forward strand.
AGCTACAGGAAATGACAGTTAAAGATTCCAGAACTGAGGAGGAAAGAGGCAATGCTGCAGATCTCCTCAAGCTAGTCATGGTGAGAAGGATATGTTCTCTGTACCAATGTTTTCACTGTTGTTTCAATATTAGGTGCTTCAAGACAAAATATTACACCACATAGCTGTTTTTCTGCCACTTCCACGGGCCATTTGCTGCCTCCTTATAATTTCTTATTTCTGGGGAACGTCTCAGTGAATTTTTCATAAGCTTCTTAGGCCCTTCCTTAAACTGTATATAATTCTGAAGGCTCTTAAATAAAAGTTGATACTATCTCAACGAAAACGACATTGATTGAAATGTTAAGTTAATGAATGAATGAAGTGGGAAGAAGGAAGACAAAAGAATTTCTACAACTTGAAATGATTTGCATTTTTGAAAATTCTGTTATGTGAAAGGAATGCCTAAAAAAATGTACTGGCATTAAAAAACTAATTCATTTTTAAAAAACTAATTCATTTTATAGTAATTTTCCATGAAGCATCTTGTAAAATAGAGTGAATTTGTATATAATATAATCATCATCATTAAGGAATTCTATCTTCATTTCAGTCATTCCCTAAAATGGAAGAAACTGCAAAAAGTCATGTAACTGAAGGTAACTACATTTAATATTTTTCTGCCAAATATTTAAGAATCTTAAATGCACTTTTCAGTCATTCCTTCGTGTGATAGCAAAGTACTATACATATATATTCTGAAGGTTCAGAAATATATATATATTTCCATTGTCACATTGGCCATGTTGTATTATAATTATTTATTTTTTTTCAGCCTAAATTGTGAGATCCTTGACAAACATGGCTGCCTCTAATTTATCTTTAACGCTCATTTGTTGAATGACAACAGTTGACATTTGACATTTCTGTCAACCTCAGCTTATATTTCCAACATAGCTAAGACCCAAGGGGGAAGGAATCAACCATCAACCAGCCAACACTCTGCCCCCAACACACACACACACACACACAGAATTTTTGAGCACCTATGCAGTTAACACCAAAGCCTTGCACTGTTTTACATTGTCTATATAGCTCAAGCAGTCTACTCTAGGAAAATACCCTGATTCAAAGCATATTTACTTGGAGAATACGTAGCCCCAGCAAGCTTTGTTATATACCTTCATAGTTCACAGCAGAGAGGGAAGGAAGCATTGGGTAGTTTGGGCTTTTCTTTTCCTGTTCTATTTTGGTCGTATGACAAAGGTCAGAAACTGGCAGCCATAGGCTTCATTTAGCCCACAGATGTGTTTTATGTGTCCCCGCCCCGCCCCCCAGTGTTGGCTTGCACAGTTATTTTTCTTTATCTCAATGTGCCATCTCTTGAAATGTGACATTACCGTATAGTGACATTTGGTTGAAGAGGATTAACAGCTGCCCCCTTAGGATGACTGCAAACTGAAGAAGTCATTACAGCCCATAGCAGCCACTCTGTTGTCACTCGTTTACCTGGGCAGCCCATTACACCGTGGTTGTCAGACTTAGCAAATAAAAATTCAGAAGGCTCAGTTTAAATTTGAATTTCAGGTAAACAACAAGCAATCTTTTAGTATAAGTATATTCCATGTGCTATTTGGGACATACTTATAAAATTTTTTGGTGTTCATCTGGAGTTCAAATTTACCTGGATGCTCTATACTTTATCTGGTAACTATACACTGTAGCACTTGAATGTGTGATCTCTGGCGTAAGAGTACAATCACCGCAGAGATACATGTGCAGGTTACCTGATAATGGACAAACTAAACATATTTTCAAACACATAAACAAAAACAGATGCAGGAGTCAAACAGGTCCTGCATACTTACAGTTGCAATAGTATTAGCGGTGATTTTATTTTTTAATTTTTTTTAATTTTTTAACGTTTATTCATTTTTGAGAGAGAGAGACAGACAGACAGACAGAGCTTGAGCAGAGGAGAGCCAGAACAGGCTCCAGGCTCTGAGCTGTCAGCACAGAGCCCTAGGCGGGGCCAAACCCACAAACCGCAAGATCATGACCTAAGCAGAAGGCAGACGCTTAACTAACTGAGCCACACAGGCGCTCCTCTAGTGGTGATTTTAAGTCAATGCTCCCCAGAGAATTTCCCGAAACACTAATCTATGAAATGGCTGCACCAAAAATGAATATTATGATAAAATAAGTTTGGATAATGCTGCATATTTCCTTATGTTTTCAGAGAGCCACAGTGTACACTAAGTCCTGCAGTAACAAAACATATTTAACCTTGTATAATCAGTATTTCCCAAGCTCAGATAGAACATGGAACTTTTTTTTTAAACCTGTGTTAACATCCCACCAAGATCATGATCTGAGGAATAAGCTCAGAATAACTGCCCAAATTACCAAACAATCATTGTATTATGTTAATATACTTAGATCCAGATCCTTAGATTTGTTTTCTTTTTTTAGAAAAACAATTTCAATAAAATGGTTAATTTTTTTTTTAAGTTTTGGTGTTTCAGATATGAAGAAATTCAGTTAGGTAAAACACAAATGATGTGGGATAAATGACATGTCACTACATTCTACCTTTGACAGTAAGATGTGTGTTCTCTAATAGGATTATTTCATAAAAGTGGTCTGGTTTACTGGTATATTACTGTTTGGTCATGGAAATTCTAGTAAACACTTGATAGAAATATGGGCTTGTAAAAAAACCTCTCCAGGGAGTAATCAGGCACTGATGGTGTATTGTTGCCATAAAGATGTGAAGAGAAATTTAAATGCATCTGTTTTTAAAGTTGCAGCGCACCTAACTGAATTATTCAAGCAGTCATTGCCTACAGCTCCAAAAGATCGGCCAGAAATGATTGGCACAGATTTCTTTGACAAGAAATGGAGGTAAGCTGCTCTCTTAGTGTGTTCAAATTAGTATTCAGCACACAGTGGTTGGGGAAATGGAGAGATGTGGCGCCATAACCCTGGGTGACTACATCAGTGAATTCTCAGCCTTATATCACCTACATCCCAACAACTTATTATACGGTGGAAGTTTTTCCTCTCTTGTTTGGAAGCTGAGAGCCTTGCCCTTTTTCATCGTACTTTCCTTTCACGCAGGCAAACAGCAAAAGGAGAGCTCTGGAGAGAAAAGTTGGAAAAAAAGAGGTAATTCCATCTTGACGTACAGTATCCATAAGCATGTGAAAGCACCCCGTTTTGTGGAGTCAAGGGTCTTGAGAGTGGGGGAGGTTGAAAAGTCCTACCACCTGGGCTCTCCGCCATTACCTGAATCTCTTCTACGTTTTTGCCAAGTGGCTACTCAGCTTCCGAGTGAGGCTGTCACTGTCCCGAGAGGAAGTCCATCTGACCCTTACGCAGATCACCTCCTTGCCGTAGGCAAGGCAGTTCTCAGACACTCTCTGTGCTCCAGCAATTCGAATATACTAGGGAATATTCTAGAACTCAACGCAGAGCCTAGTCATAAACATTCAAGGGTTCTTCTAACTCAATGAGGAATGCGTTCCAAGCATTATGTGCTTTGCTTTGCTTTCCTCCCTAGCCGAGGTACCACCCTGTAAGGAAAGGGAGCTGGATACATTTACTGAGAATGTAGTAGTCCCTACCTTACTTTTACACACATTTGCATGGCTTCTCTCCAAAATGACGGGAGGAAGGATGGAGTTTCTAATTCATAAAAATGTCTGGGTCACCCTGCAGAACGTGTGGGAGAAGTGGTGAGCTAGGACCTTGCGTCTCATGGGCCACCCCTGTATTCAAGGCCAAACTAGAAGGTATGCATTGTCTCATGGAATATCCCTGAAAGGATTTCTAAGAGACTGGTGACCACAACTGCCTGTGAGGAAGCAGACTGAGAGGTTAGGGGACAGCATGGGACAGAGACTTCCTTTTTATTACATACTCTTGAATACTTTTTTAAATCATGTGTATGTGTTATCAATTCACACTCTTAAAGTTTGTGAAACATTAACACTCTCAGATTTTAACCTACAGGTAGAGAATGGCAAGCCAATGAAAGTTTTTGAAGAAGAAAGTGAAATGCACAGTTAGATTTGGGTCATTGAAAGAGAAGTTTTGGCAGCAGAGAAAATGGGTTGGGGAGAGGGTTAAAGAAGGAGAAAGTCTCAGGGACCCTGAAGGTGAGCCACAAGGGTCAGGTTCTGTGCAAGAATCAGAAAGGAGAATGCAAAGAGGAGTTGGGGGTTCTCAAGGGGAGGACTTAACTCTGTGAGAACAGTTCTGAGAGTGACAGGCAATAACCCCACTGTCATAGATGGATGACCAATCTGAGGCAGCAGTAGAGATAAGGTAATTTAATGGGAAATTAAAGTTGTTTCGGTGAGATAATATTTTGATTTGGCCCATATTTCCTGACAGGCCAGCTAATATGAGAGAAAGGGCACAGTGTTAGAGCCGGTGGACCGAGAGTCCGTTACAACTTGGTCACTCACAGATGGATGATGCCAGCTGGTTGTCCTGATTTTTTAGAGAGCCCCACTGTACACTAAGTCCTATAGGAACAAAACGTATTTACCCTTGTATAAGTCAGCATTTCCCACTCTACTGATTTCCATCAGTCCAGTGTACCTTGGGAATTCAGATTGCTCATCTATAAAATGTGGATGATTGGGCCACCTAATATCCAAGGTATCTTTCAGCTCACACACTGGGTGACTAACAGCACTTACCAAGGTCATGGGCTTGGAGGCAGGCAACCTGGGTTTTAATTCACACTTCACCTCTTACTAGGTATGTGATTTAAGGTAGGCTACTTAACTTTTCTATACCTTCATTGTTTTTGACCAAAGGGGCATGATAAGAGTAACTCATAGAGTTATTACAAGATTAAATGTGTAAAAAGTGTAAAATTTCTTCATAAATTTGTAAAATTTGCAAATACACTTGGCAAAGTTTCTAGTACGTGACAAGCACTTTAAAAATGAAAATGATTTCAGCTAAGATTAGACTCAGCTACATCGAACAGACAAGCCTGCAAATCAGTGCTTTTATAAGAAAGAAGTTTATCTTCTCTGATGTCAAGTAAGTCAGAAGTGGGCAGTCCACGGTGGGCAGCACCACATCATCAGGAACTCAGGTCTCTTCTTTATATCTGTTCCATCATTCCAAGCACATGGCTTCCATCCTCAAAGTTGTCTCATGGTTGCAAAATCACTGCCACAGCTGCAGCCATTCCATCCACATCTTAGGAAGTGGGAAAAGAGCTGAGGCAAGGACACAGGGAAAGCCTCCTAGCTGAGTTAGCTCTCTTTAAAGGTTATCTGGAGTCTTGCCCAATGACTGTTTACTTCTTATTGGCCTTCCCTACATATTGAAAAGTCTGGGAAGTGAAGTTTTTAGCTCGTCTATCACATTCCCAGTATAGAGTTCTGATACTGGAAAGACAATTAGGAGATTTATCATAATTGCTTTTATTTTACTTTGCAGTCATTGATCCCACGACGCATAAACCATTTCTGAGGTTTTGGTTTTAGTTTTTGTTATCCCTGCTACTGAAATGACGGAAATTGGTCGAATCAAGCTGGCCTTTAAACCTCAGAAAATTGAAAGACCCACGAAATAGGTCAACCATGTGTAGTGTGATCTTCTGGGGTCAGCTGTAAACCAAACTCCCATTGGATATCATTATTTCATATCTTAAATGAAAGCCTGATTTTTGAAGCAGGAAACGTGACTGATTCTAGAAAGAGCAGAATATGAACCAAAACAAGCTGACCAAAAAAAATTGTCTGATGAGTTCATTATTACCAGCTTTACTGCTAGTGATCCCATTTCTGCAGGATTTAAAGATAAAACACAAGCGAATAACATTGCAAAATATTCTGTCTTCTTTTGCATCATTATGGAAATACCAACCAGGAAGGAAATTGACAACACAAAGCATTACCTAATGGAAATGAGGAACAAAGTAATATCACCCTACTTCAAATCTGAACTGAGCAAGTTATGTCAGTCAAAGGTAATTGAATGTATTTAACAACAATTCAGTAAGACTCTTTATAAAAGTTGACACAATATGTGTTATTATGTAATCAACCTTTCTGATGTTTCATTTTTTTCATCAGCCCAATGACTAACTTCATCTTTCAAATCCATGTCCTCACAATCATTTTAGAGAGAAAACTAATTTCAGATCTTGCCAATCTATTCCTACCACTCCACCTCTGCACCTTGCATTATCACTATTAATCACCCTCCTCCATCTATTTCAAGCTCTCCTTGGGGTTGAATTCTCCCTATTTTCATCTTATAGATTCCATGTTGAAGTTTTTATTCCATTAAAATTTCTGCACTCATCAACTGCTGAAACAGCACTAAATTACTGTGAGTTCTTGGAAGCCCAAGGACACAGAGCATTCCTATGAAACCCCGAAATGTTTAAGCAAAGTGAATATCTTCATGTGTTTACAGCTCCTTGTATTCCTATGAATGTTCCAGATGCTATTATTAACTGGAAGCAGCCTGAGAAGAAGTTCTAGGAAGTTAGGACAGATTGACAAAATCTAGAATTGAGCTTAACGGTCTCTTGAAAAGCTTTCAGTTTCAGAGCCTTAAAAAAAAAATGCCTGCATCATTGCTCTTCAACTTAACATGCTTGTGATGGGTGCCTTCCAGGCATGCATAAGTCTGAAGTAAGTCTTTTGGATTTCCCTTTCAGATGGATTATCTGGACACCCTTTCCAAAAACTTGCCTCCTTTTACAAAGACAGCGGAAGATGCAGATGAAACAACTGCCAAGAAAACATCCAGTCTTCCTCCAGGTAATGTGTTTCTGTACCCTGTTATCCCTGTGAATGTGCTTAAGTGAAGAGTACCTAACGGTGGCATCTTAGGACATAACTGGCTCCTACCGGCTCTTGTCTCAGTAACGGCTGATGGCATAACCTATTGTGGCTTGCATGCTACAAATCTGGCTGAGTTACACGAGGAAACCAAGATATAAATCAAATTTCATTTTCATCCGATGTGCTTAAATTTTACCCAAAGACATTTAGAACACCTGACTGGTTTACGAATTAAGGGAATGGTGAAAGGTTGGTGGAGAGCAAGGCAGAAACACAGGCTCAAAGTATCACCTCACGTAATACCTACTAATAATGAGGGAAGTGTATCTTTATAGTGAAAAGAGACGGCATTTTCCAGCCCAGCCAAGTGACCAGACTCCTAGCAATTGTGCTAGCAGTAAGTGCTTTCTTATAAGTACAATATGAAGTGCCTAGGACCTATATAGAATTCTTGCCAAATCCTTAACTGAAATTTAACCAAGAGGAAACATCAGATGAGTCCTGAATGTAGACATTCTGTGAGACAACTGTCCTGGACTCTTCAAAAAATAGTCAGTGTCATTAAGAGAAGAGAGATCTCTATTAAGAGATCAAAGAGACATCTGAACTCCTTGCAATACATAAACTTTTAGAAGCAGAGTTGAGAAAAAATAAACAGCCATAAAAGATCTTTTGGGCCACTGTTTAAGTTTGAGAGGGCACTGTGGAAGTTTTGCAAGTTTTCTTGGGTGCGATGGATGTGTAGAACGAGGTCTCCTTTTCAAGAGATGCATGTTGGAGAATTTTGGGAGGAAATGGAATTTAGTGCTTCATTTTCATAAACTGGGTAGTGAGAACATCCAGATAGAGGAATTTTCTCCTGCACAGTGCAATACCAGAGCCTCAGCAGCCTGGAATGAGCACAGCCAAAGAAAACATCTGATTACACCAGAGTCTGCAAAGCAAAAACTAAGGCTGGGAAGATGCCTTGGAACCAAAATGAGGAGAAATTAGCGATGAAGGCTGATGGTGGTGGTGTCCACCTGGTCCCTAATCAAACCTAATCAATGAAGCCTACTGTCCCCTTCAAAGTGGGTGAGGCCACAGGTTCCTCAACAGTCCTCCGGGGAGCCACCACCATTTAGCCAGGGCGGCCCCCATACAAGCTCAAATGTACATATTTGCATCCCCAGTCCTTGATAGATGTATTTTAAATGTATTTTGTGTTGCACTGATTTCTTAGATATATTTTCATAACAATAGATTTAATAGGACTACCCTATGACTCAGCAATTGCACTACTAGGTATTTATCCAAGGGATACAGGTGTGCTGTTTCAAAGGGACACATGAACCCAATGTTTATAGCAGCACTATCAACAATAGCCAAAGTATGGAAAGAACCAAAGTGTCCATTGACAGATGAATGGATAAAGAAGATATGGTATTTATATACAATGGAGTATTATTCAGCAATCAAAAAGAATGAAATCTCGCCATTTGCAGCTATATGGATAGAACTAGAAAGTATCATGCTAAGCAAAATTAGTCAGAGAAAGACAAATATATGATTATATGAGGACTTTAAGATACAAAACAAATGGACATAAGGGAAGGGAAGCAGAAATAATATAAAAACAAGGAGGGAGATGACAAAAACATAAGAGGCTCTTAAATATGGAGAACACACAGAGGGTTACTGGAGGGGTTGTGGGAGGGAGGATGGGCTAAATGGGTAAGGGGCGTTAAGGAATCTACTCCTGAAAACACTGTTGCACTATATGCTAACTAACTTGGATATAAATTTAAAAATAATAATACAAAACACAAAAAATAACGAATGGATTTAAGATTGGAAACTTTAAAAAGAACTCACATCTCAGTTACTCTTGCCAGGTAAAAGTAGGCTCAATTACTTGGTCTCTGCTTCATAACCCAACCAAGATAACTACTGTATTGTCTTGTAGAACCAGCTAGCTCCCAGGGAGTGTGTTTGTTGCAGATACGGTCCTGTTAATGGCAGACGTTGCATCATATAATGAAGAATCGCTACCTCTTAATGGCCATTAATAGACCATTTAGTCTTTCTAAAGGCAGGGGTACAAACTGCAAACAAACTTCAAGAACTACAAACATTGGTATCTCATTGTCCAGAGTATCACTTTATACTATTTGTTTGGGGTTTTCTAGATTCACAGCCAAAACAAGTTTCAGAAGAGGAATCCTCAGAAACACCGAGGGTTCCAAAACTGGAGAGGTTTATGGATTTCAAGGAGTCTGCTGGCCAGAACCAAGCTGAAAATGTAGCAAAACCTACTGAAGGTATGACAGTCATTTGGTTTTACCTCGTTCTTTCTTGAAACGGACCATTATGTCTTTTTGGAGTTGGGAACATGGCCCTGGGAGCTGAATGTACAGTTGGTGGTTATAGAAAAAAATCTAAAAGGGTCACAGGTCCCAGATCTAAAGCACTTTGCAAGGCCTCTTCGCACATCAAAGTATTTCAAAAAATATTTTGAGAATGAGTGCAAGACCCGATTGAAAGGAAAAAATGGCAAATGTGTTTTTAGATGGTTATTGTATTTTATTTCTTTATTGTATATTGTTATTTATTTAAATTAATTTATTACATTATATTACTTGATTTTTTTCCCTCATGGATCTGAGAGCTTGCATTATTTGACAAACATCAGGAACCTGGTAGCTTTTTTGCGGTAGCCGGTAATTTGGTAGTTGGATTTACCCACTTTTTCAGTATTTTCTTGGTCTGCAGGTGCTAGAAGAGAACATAAAATGTAGTCTCCATTTGTGCAGCACATGATCTCATTTGGGTAGCAGAAATTAACATATGGAATAATACAAGATCATTGTAATTCAGTGGAATCTCACTGATTTTGCTGAACTTAATTCATCTTTATGGCTGGTCAGAAAAAAAAGAGTAATTAAATTTTGTAGATGAATTTGCACCCATTCTCTCCTGTGAACATGGTCCATACTGAGGGCCACTTGTTGGAATGAGCACTGGGTGTTGTATGTAAGTGATGAATCATGGGAATCTACCCCCAAAACCAAGAATGCACTGTGTACACTGTATGTTAGCCATCTTGACAATAAATTATATTTTAAAAAAAACAAAGTGAGGTCTTAGTTTTACCTCTCACAGAAGGAGCATCTGATGAGTGACTTAGGGATTTACCTTACACATGCCTTTTGCCTTCCTGATTTTAAAGTTGTCTCTTCTATAAAGTTTATTCATTCAGTGGATAATTTACTCAGGGGCTACTGTACACCTGGCATTGTTCTAGGCATGGAAATGCTGCAGCTAAAAAGTGATTATGAATACATACCACAGTCCAGTCCACCTCAGTGGAGACAGGACGGCTTCTTCAGGGGCATCAGGCCCAGCGGTCATATTCAGAGGATCCCACTAGTGGGACCATCCCAACTTAAATATTAAAGTACCTCTGGGGGTGCCTGGGTGGCTCAGCCAGTTAAGCCTCTGGCTCTTGATTTTGGGTCAGGTCAGGGGGTGGGATCGATGCTCGTGTCAGCCTTCAAGCTGGCCATGGAGTCTGCTTCACACTGTCTCTGTCTCTCTCTCTGTCTCTCTCTCTCTCTCCTTCTGCCCCTCCCCAGCTTGCTCATGCTCACTTGCTCTCTGTCTCTCTCAAAAAAAGAAGAAGAAGAAGTAGCTCTGTGTCCACTGCTTCAAGCCCTCAAGCACTCCTCCCCTGCCTCCAATCCCTGCAGAAGGCCAGGGGTGCCCAGTGGGGTGATAATGCATCAGAATTATCGGAGGCAGAGGGACACCCAGCAGAGCCGACAGGCTGGGCCTGGCTCCTTATAGAATAGCTGTGTGACCCTGGGCACACTGTCTAATTCCATATCCCTTCCCTTTTCCTCTTCTGGAAAGGGGAAATAATGTAATATGCATCACGAGGTTGTCAGGATTAAATCAATATCTGTAAACTGCTTTTCAGAGTAGTGCCTGGCACATGACAGACTCCCTATCAGTATTTACTATTAAAAAATTTTTTTAAACATTTTTATTTATTATTGACAGACAGAGACAGAGCATGAGCATGGGAGGGACAGAGAGAGGGGGAAACACAGAATCTGAAGGAGGCATCAGGCTCTGAGCTGTCATCACAGAGTCTGATGGAACCCACAAACTGTGAGATCATGACATGAGTTGAAGTCGGACGCCCAACCGACTGAGCCACCCAGGCGTCCCTAGTATTTACTATTAATAATAGCACTATGAGCAATTAATTAGAACTCATTAGACTTGTAAACTCGTGCATTTACACAAAACAGTAATATACATATGGTAAGAAAACAAACAAAAAGATACATCAAGCTGTTAGAATGGTTGCATATGTAGGAAATGGTGACCAAAGGGAATTAAATACATTAAAACACTGCTCCCTGAGCTCTATCCCCAGAGATTCTGATTCTGTGTTGGTCTAAAATAGGACTTGTCTGGCCTGGGACAATAGGTGGCCTGGGAATTTCTATTTTTCTAGAACAAGCTCAGGAGATTATGACGCATGGATGAGTTTGGGACATACTGGAGCAGTTGTCTAGGAAAAACTCACTATTCATACAGAACACTTGTGTGTCCAGATGTGGGGGGAGGGGTCTCCCACACCAAGCAATTTTGCAACACCAATTGGGTGTCCTACAATGCACTTCAATTCTGGCACCAAATACACATAGTACAGACCCTACAGGTGAAGGGCTCAGTCCCACAAGACTGCCCCTACCCCCAACTTCAGGTGACAGTTGCAAATCCGGGCTGTCACCTGTGCTTCTGACCAGCCAGCTATAACTGGGGTTCCCATGATCCCCACCTAGGGTTTTACAGTTTGCGACAACAGCTCAGAACTCATGTATTATTATGTAAGGGAAATGATAAAAGGCACAGATGAACAGCCAGATGAAGAGGCATAGGGTGAGGTCTGGAAGGGTCCTGTGGAGATGGGGTGCACACACCCTCCAGATACACATATGTGTTCACCAACCCAGAAGCTCTCACAGCCCTGTATTGTGGGCAGTTTCATGAAGGATCCATCACACAGGCATGATTGATCAGTCTCCATCTCCTCTCCCCTTCCCAGAGAATGGAGGCAGAACTGAAAGTTCTAAGCTGCTAATTACGGCGTGGTCTTTCTGGTGACTGGCCCCCACCTCAAAGCTATCCAGGAGCTAAGGAAGAGTAGCCTCATTTTATCAAAAGACTCTGTGACCATCCGGGAAAGTCCAATGCATTTAGGAGCCCTATGTTAGGAACGTGGGTCAAAGACCAAATATTAGAACAAAAGATGTTCCTACTGCTGTTATATAGGAGATTCCAAGGGTTTTAGGAGTTCTGGGGCAGGAACCAGGGGCAGAGACCAGCATCTATATTTTCTGTTAGCTCGTGCTAGGAGAAGGGATGTGTTCCTGGAGGAGCCTGACTCACGTGGGCCCATATTCCAGCCCTGCCCCTTCTTTCCGTGCTTGGACCAGTTATTAAACCTCAGTTGCCTTGTTTGTAAAAACAACAACAACAACAACAAGACAACAACAGATAACTCCTATTTTTATTAGTTATGACTCTTTAATTCATAACTGAGAGAACTCAAAGTTGCTGAACAGAAAAGTGGGGAGACAGTTATTGGTGTTCAAAAGCCAACCGCAGAGTGACAGATGTGGTGTCACCCCAGGGATGACTGGATCCAGATGCCCTACTTTTCAAGAGTGTGTGTGTGTGTGTGTGTGTGTGTGTGTGTGTGTGTGTATGTCTTATCGTCCCTCTCTCTGGGCATCCCCCCTCCTGCCTCCATCCTGCTCCATCCCAATTTGGCCCTGTTTGGTTTTACCCTCTCCTGCAAAGAACAGACTATGTCCATGTGGCCAGAACCATGACAACAGAGGTCCAAGATTTAGATTCTTCCAGATCCGTAACCCAGTAGGCAAAGTTGGGATCATCCCTGTCGGCCTCTGTGGAAATATACTGGTGAGGAGCCTGCACCAGCTCTGCATGGGTCACGTGCCATCTTGGTGACGGGAGCCAGAGATGTTGTGGCACCAGAAGTATGTCTGGGCAGAGTGGGGAATGGAGGCAGGTGAGGGGGAGAGTGCAGAGCGTACAATGATCTGAATTACCATAGCCCTTGCCTTGTAGGATTTTATGAGAATTAAGTAAGATGCTATATGTAAAAACATACTTGTGGTACTTGACTGCAGATGGTGGATACTCAGATATTGGTTTCCTTGCCTTCCCGCTCTTGATGATCTGAATGCAGGAAAGGACGTTTACATAAGATAATCTAAACTACTGTTCTTATTTCAACCGCCTGGGTATTTGGAGAAATACAGCTGCAGCTATGCAGATTATCTACTTTTGCTCACTCCTTCCCCAAGTGTAGAGACATGAAGATTTATTCCCTGGTTTAATTTATCTGTAATTACTAAGCCACTTTTTAGAAGTATATAAATACATAAGTATAAAACTATAAGGGTTGTTTTTCCTTCATTGGTTTTAAGAGATCTTTCAGAGTCTGTATGTTTATTGTATTGTGCTCATTGATTTCATGGAAAGAAGCCTGGGGAGATCTGGTCACTCAGCTTCTCAGAATTTGACTTTTCTCTTTTCTTTAGAAAAGATATGCTAATAAGCACCTGCCCTGCCCATCTCAGAGGGGTGTCTCGAGAGCCAATGTTAGGCACGATCTCTTTGTAAGATGTAGAGCTAGAATGCTAGGGTTGACTTTGTTCCTTTAAATATGTTTTTTAAAAAGAAGAGAAGGAAAGTTTCCCGTGTTGGCTTACATTCTCATAAACTCTGGTATGACCTCAAATGGCTTTGAATAATATGTCTCTGTGGCACAATTTAAACTTCTCGCAGAAGCAGAGTCCTGGGAGACCATGAAAATCCCCATCCAGTCATTGCTGCAGGATGCTGCAGGCCAAGCAAGGAAAGAAAAAGTGAAGTTACCTTACTACTTGCTGAGCTCTAAGCCCAAGTGTCAGCCTCTCGCAAAGGTAAGACAGATACGGGGACCAGTATTCCAGAGCCGGTGGCATTTCATACATTTCTGACCCATTGAACTCACTGATGTCCAGCCACTGGGTACTGGGATAGACTGGACATACCATCATCTCCCCATGAAGGCCTTCAGGTCACAAAGAGAATGAGGGGTGCCTAGGTGGCTCAGTCAGTTAAGCGTCTGGCTTCAGCTCAGGTCATGATCTCAGGGTTCATGGGTTCAAGCCCCGCATCGGGATCTGTGCTGACAACTAGCTCAGAGCCTGGAGCCTGCTTCAGATTCTGTATCTCCCTCTCTCTCTGATCCTCCCCTGCTTGCGCTGTCTCTGTCTCTCAAAAATAAATAAAAAACATAAAAAAATAAAAAGTAAAAAAAGAGAATGAGCCACAGCCATGCTCTGCCCAAGCCATCTCCTCCAGGCTCATGGGTGGGGGACAGGTGGTGGGATTTTAGGAGCCAGCTCTTAAACCATGGCTAGCCTGAAATCACCCTGCTGGGTCTTCTCACACCATAGACCTCAGCAAATGCTACTAATCAACGTTCTTTTCAGAGAGCCAGTTTACCAGTGCACTGCTGGCTCGGGGGATCATTGGCCATCCTTCCCCATGACTCTTAGGATAAAATCCAAATGGCGGCATGGCCATATGCCCTGTTTGCTTCTTCACCCTCATTTTGCCTGCCCCCCCTACTCACTTCAACCATTGTGGGTTTCTCTTAGTTCTTTAAAAGCTTTTTACTTCCTCAGAGCCTTGAAGATTAGGATCCCCTCTCCTCTCTGCTGGGAAGCCTGCCTTGAGCCTACCAATCCTTGTGCTGGTTATCCCTTAATAGTTTCATGGGACCCTGTGTTCACTGCCATCGCATCAACTGTGTGATAAGAGTGCTTCTCAAACTTTGATGCGCACAAGGATTACCTGGGAATCTTGTTGGCATGGAGATTCTGAGACCTCCCCGTTTCTGACAAGCTCCCAGGTGAGCTCAACGCTGTCCAGGAGCAAGAAAACAAAGAGCACAGAGTGTGATTACCTAACCGGTGGCACTGGCAACACCTGTGAACTTGTTATAGATGCAAATTCCCAGCCCCCCACCTCCCAGACTTACTGGCTGAGAAACTTCGGGGGTAGAGTCAGCAATTTGTGTCTTAACAAGGCTCCCAGGTGATTCTTTTTATGTATTAAAAATGTTTATTTATTTTTGAGACAGAGACAGAGCATGAGTGGGGAAGGGGCAGAGAGAGAGGGAGATACAGAGTCTGAAAACAGGCTCCAGGCTCTGAGCTAGCTGTCAGCACAGAACCTGATGTGGGGCTTGAACCCACAAACCACAAGGTCATGACCTGAGCCAAAGTCGGACGCTTAATGGACTGAGCCCCCTAGGCGCCCCAACCTCCCAGGTGATTCTGACGGAAGCTGAAGTTGGATAGTCACTGGCACAGAGGAAAGAGCCTAATGTTTAGAAGCAGGCCAACTTGAGGTTGAGACTTTACTCTGCCGCTTACCGCATGAGCAAATGATGCCTTATGCTTCTCAGAATGACAGCTTCTTTACCCTGAAAGCCTGAAATCCCTCCTCACAGCACTGTTGTAAAGATGAAATAAGAACAGTAATGTTCATTTCCTCCCACAGCCAACTGGTTCTTTTCCTCCGGCAATAGAGCCATTTTCTTATCTTGGGAACACAACTTGGGACCCATTTTCTTTTGTTACTTTTTCCTTAACTGCAAAGGTGCAAGATTTGGTCGGAGGAAGAGTGAGAACATCCTCTGTGGCATCTGCTGCCATTAACAACGTGAATTCATCCCCTTTCGGATTCCACCTCCTCCCACCATCCGTGAAGTTCGGAGTACTCAAAGAAGGACACACCTATGCAACCACTGTGAAGCTCAAGAATGTTGGAGTGGACTTTTGCAGGTGAGGCCAAGGCACCAAGTGTCTACCCAGGTCACTTTCTCCTACCCTGAGACCTGTCTTTGGCTACCAACACCACTGAATGTTTATTGAACTGAACCTTGAGTTATACCTTGACTCTTGATCTTCACATCATTCATTTAACCATTTACTTCATTCATTCATTCATTCTTTCATTCATTCATTCATTCTTCATTAACTTAGTACTTCTCAAGCCTTAACTATGCGGTGGGTGCTTCTTTGTCCTCCCCTTAATCATTATTCACAGTTTGGTAGAAGCAACTCAAGGGCCGATCTAGGCAGCAAAAATGAAGGGGAACTTGTACAAGTGTTATAGCAATGAATTCACAAAACCTGAAAGCCTATTCCTCAAATCCACCACCCACTGTGATACCAGCTGATATTTGTTTGTACTTTATGACCTAAAAGTGATTTTAATTCCACTAATTATGCAAACTGAGGAAAAAAGGGAACAAAATTAACCTGAGTCATTAGGGCCATTTTGGCTCGGATATTCTGAGTTGGCCGTAACTCAGAGCCTGACCTCTCAGGTGAAAATGCCCTGTATCTGGCATTCAGTGACAAGAGTCCTTCATTTCCAGATCATTAGAATTTTAGAACTTGCAGAGACTATTACAGGGGATCAAAGTAACATGTTTTAAGGTCATATAGGCTAGAGCGAGGCTGGATCTCAGGTCTCCTGTGGACCTATTTGTTGTGGTGCCTTGCTTTATCCACACAGCTGTGGTCCTTGCTTCATGTGGGAGTTCAGTCCTTCCCATTGGGTCAACAGACCATATGTCTATACCAGGACAGCCACCAATTACAAAATCTCCCCTATTCTATCTCGGACTAAACTTAAGCATAATATGAGCCTCTCCCCCATAAACAGTGAAATAAATGTTTATTTCAATTGCAGAGCTATGCTCATTGTAAGTGGCAAGTCCTTCCAGCTTCTGGCTCTGGTCTTGAGACCGGAAATCAGATGGAATAAAGCTACAGAGGCACCCAGTTTAAAAAAATCAATGTCCCATTTTAGTTGAGGCCAATACCCAGCTTCAGGAATCATGTTCGTTTCCTCAGAAACAACCAGGCCACCAGATCAGACCGTATTGTCTTTTTAGGTTACTGCCAACAAAGTGGGTGGGGAGAAATAGAGAACCGACTTCAAGCCAATAAAACTCATCCATGCGGATCCTGTCTACTCAGTATAGATTTTGAGCTTTTGGGATTTCACTCCTCAGCTTGTTAAATTCAGCCGCTATGGCATAGCTGGCGAAGTTGATGGTGGAAGGAGCGGGATTGAGGTCAACGTGGAGGTGGGCTCTCCCTGGCATTTTAATTTACTCCAGCTCTTTAACCTTGAGGCAGAGCCCACAGACCACAGGAAGGGAAAGGGATCAATAGGCACCACATGTGGGCACAGGGCTTTTCACGTCTGCAACTTTTCTGAGCTTTTTCTGTTTCTCTCCCCAAACATGCACGCCCCATTCCAGGACAGAGCGATACTGGCCCCCATGCTCTCCTGCTTTCCAAAAGAGCCTTTATTCTTCAGCTTAATGATCTGGCAGTCAGCAGTGGTGTTCACGCAGGCGGCCACGACAGGCTGCCCAAGGCCAAGCTGCTCCTGGCATCCAGTAACAGAGGCTTGAAACTGGGCTTGGAGTCTGTTTGATGGAAAGGGGGCTGAAAAGTGGGCCCCAGATTCTTCTCCCGACTGAATAATAGGTGGTTCTCCCAATGGTGTGGACCCCCGGCTCCCTGGGAGCAAATATTAACACCTTCCTATTTTATTCCATCTGGGTTCAGTCGTTGCTTTTTCACGATGGCATAAATTTATTTTCTCTTTTTGCCTGGTAGGTTTAGGGTGAAGCAGCCCCCACCCAGCACGGGACTGAAAGTGACGTACAAACCGGGGCCTGTAAGTCCCATGTGCCACCTGTTGTGTGTGTCCCCGTGTGCATGGGAATGTGTGCTTGGTTCCGGGGGAGTAGGCTTTTAGGTCATCCTGCGCATTCAGTCTCATCCATGTGGAAGTCTAATTTTTCTAGGTTACAAGCAAAAGTTTCCTGGTATTGGTACAGTAGGTGGCTTAATATCACTTCGTGTAGAGACCACGAGGCAGACCCTATGTGTAAATAGAGTTAAACTTCCAGCTATGGAAACTATTCTGAAGTGCACTCATTTGTCCCAGTACTGCATCTATGTATAGTTGTATGAAAACTACCTTTGCAAAAATTAAATATGATTTGACATGCACTTGGAAAGCTGATTACCTCTGGCATCCTGTAATAAATTCCTTTGCAAAATGAATAATCCCTTGGAAAAAATATATATTCTATTGTTCTTATTTTATATACATTTGGTTTGTTATTTTAGTGTTTGCCAAGAGAATATTATCTAATGGCATGTAAGGAAATGGTAGTATATTAAAGTCATCAGCCGTCTCATTTTTCCAAGGAGCTCTGAAAATGCCAATTTTAAAAAGTCAGCCTGTTCTGACTTTGACACATTCCCCAACATGGAGTGTTTAATATAAAATCTGTATGTTGCCACCCACTTTAAATGATAATTTCAGAGATGTATATCAAGTAAACAAAAGTTTACAAATATATAAATATACAAAATATAATATATAAATTAAGATATAAAATGTAATAAAATCATACTTATAAATCTTACCATTTATTTATTGATCAGCACATCCTCTTGTTTAGCACTCCTTCCATTTCACTCAGCGAACTTTGAGTTACTCGTGCCAGCGCTGATGGCGACAGGGGACGGGGGATGTTAAAAATAAGTAGGACACACATGTCGCTCGCAGAGCTGGGCACGTAGTGGGGACACAAGAGATGGATGACTAGGTGACAAATGAAGTGAGGACATGTGGTAGACACGGGATCCTTCATCACAGACCGGGACGCACAGACTCATGGGAACACGGAGCAAGGACGTCCACTTCTGTCACCAGCACACAGTGTTCGCTGAGTCCCCAGATCCTAAAACAGCCACAGGTGTATGTTGACACAGAAGGCGCCATTAGGTATGGTGCAAAATTAGCTGGCTTCTTGTTATGACTGTGCCACCAGCAGCTCAGTGTGGTTGATTAATGAAACCCTCTGTGCCTCGTTTTCCTCATCTATAAAAGAAGTTGCTTAGACCCAATAATTTCTTAGTCCCCTTCCAGCCCTAATATCTTATGGTCTATAAAACGTTTGCAGCCTGCAGTTCCAAACAGAAATATACTTTGGGATTAGACTCGCCAATTCATGAGTATCCCTCTGACACATTTCATCATACTGTGTCAAGATTTCAGAAATGTCGCTTCCCTGGGGTACCTGGGTGGCTTAGTCGGTTGAGCATCCCAACCAACTTCGGCCTACGTCATGATCTCACGGGTTGTGAGTTCGAGCTTCATGCCAGGCTCTGTGCTGACAGCTCAGAGCCTGGAGCCTGCTTCAGATTCTGTGTCTTCCTCTCTCTCTGCCCCTCTCATGATCATACTCTGTCTCTCTGTGTCTCTCAATGATAAATAAATGTTAAAAAAAAAAACTTCTGAAATGTTGCAACATAAAACAAACAAAAACAAAAACAAAAGGCAAGCTCTTCTTCCACTGTTTCTCGGAAGTTAGCAAATTTCTTCTCATTTAAAGTAGGGGCGATGCCCAAAGCCAAAATGACTGTTGGAGTCATCTTTTTGGTACTAAAAACCCAGCATGTAGTCTTTGAAACTCACTCTCAACTGTTAGTTTTTAAATTTTTTTCCCCTTTTTTACAGTAAGTCTTGTCTCTGCACAAGTATAATCTATAGATTTGTCCATATGTAAAGCTAACTGCTATTCAGCTTGGTTGGTTGCCAATGTGGAAGGAGTGTGTTCAGAGCCCGGGCAGACCTGAGTGATGGCAGGATGCCATGCAGGGTGGCATCATCCCAGCCCTGCCCTCAGTGTCAGGCTCGGGGGCGCAGGGCCTGGTCCTCAGACACGGAGCGCTGGGTACCCTCCAGTGAGCAGACTTTCACAAGCACATCATTTAAAAAAAAAAATGGAAGCATTTTTTTTCACTCCTGTTATTTACAAACTATACTCAGAGAAAAAGAAACTTCTATCTAACTGCCTTCCATGTGGCAGTTTCTGGTGTATTTTTTCCAGATCATTGTTCTCAAGTCTGCTTCTTAGCCTACCTCCTGGAGAGGCAGCTTAGGAACACAAACAGCTCTTTCCTGGCCAGCGTTCTCGTCAAGGAACAAGGCAAGAAGCCCACTCCTTGCTGTGTTTCTTCTTCATTATATATCGGGTTTCTTCTTTGTTGGTCCAGACTACTTCCACGTAGCTTTCAGACCAAAGCAGTTTGGCATTTAAGCTCATTCTGTCTCCATCTACTGGCTCTGTCACATTGCAGGTCCTCCATTAGGAACAAAACCAAGGGGCAGAGCCAAGAAGTTGTGCAATTCACAGAAGTCTCTTACTTTAAACTTCTCTTTATCTGCAAGGATGCCCATAGGAACTCACTGCTGACATTCAGGAAAGCGCATAGCTGGAGGATTGTACAAGTTTGCCTTCAGTGCCACCTCCAGGACACTGGCTTTTATTTTTCTTATGCTTCTTCCAAGTAGCACCTGGTTTTCTCCTTCCACAATTTGTCCTGGGTCCCCTTTGCTTAGTGAATGTCTACCTAGCTAATCTACCAAATAATTCTTCTAAGTGCCGTAACAACAATCTATAGATGGGAAAACAAGGTTAGAGAGTCTAACTTGCCCAAATTCATGTAAAGCCAAGATGTGAACTCCAGTATGTGTGATTCTAAAGCCACATTGTGTCCTATAGGTGGCAGCGGGCTTGCAGACAGATCTGAAAGTGGAGCTGTTCGCCATGGCTGTCGGAGAGGAAGGTGCCAAGGGGTCAACACACATCTCACACAATATTGAGATTATGACCGAGCACGACATCCTGCTCTTACCTGTGGAAGCAAATATCCTTTAAAGTTCAATTTGAGGGGCACCTGGGTGGCTCAGTTGGTTAAGCATCGGCTTTGGCTCAGGTCATGATGTCACGGTTCGTGGGGTCGAGCCCCTCATTGGGCTCTGTGCTGACAGCCAGCTCAGAGCCTGGAGCCTGCTTCAGATTCTGTGTCTTCTTCTCTCTCTGACCCTCCCCTGCTCGCACTGTCTCTCCCTGTCTCAAAAATAAACAAAAAAACAAAAAAAAATAAAGTTCAATTTGAGTAGTCATAAATAGAGCAAAAATTACAGTTGAGCAAGGAGAAAACATTAGAGTGCTATGCCCTAACCCCTCATACCTGCACCCCGTTGCTTCACTAATTCTGTTTCTAAAACCATAGAGTTAAACTTCTTAGGATAAAGGTCGTGTCTTCCTTCATCATTGTGAGCATCTAGCAAAATGCCTGTTACAAAGTACACGAAGAGTAACTGCAAGTTGAATGAATGCCAATGTTAATGGCTGTCTATATGGTATCAATCAGAATTGTTTTTAAATAGCTGTGAAATTAGGTGATTAGTTGTTACTTAACCTTCTAATTCCTGTATAAGTCTAATTACATGAAATAGAAGTTGGGGTTCTGATTTTTTACTTTGCTTATCCATTTGGAGTGTCATTGTAACTACTGTATTGTAAATGATGGAAAATAATTGCATATGTTAAAAAAATAGTGTTATATTCTAAAACAAAAAAATTAAAAAAATAAAGTTACCACCAAAAAAATAAATAAATAAATAAAGCAAGTCTTGGTCATAAAAACCTCAATCTTGTTAGGGAATAGGAGATACCCTCTATTATAAAGGATAAGTGGATATTCATGGAATTACACATACACACTGTCATATTGGTGTCTCTTGCATATTGATCACATACAGGGATCAAGTAAACTATTATATGCAAGGTACTGTATGAAATATTTTATCATATATAAAAATGATAATTACACTTTCTTAACAGGAATATAATTACACTTTCTTAACAGAAACATAATCTAGAAGCAGAAATAAAATCTTCACCCATGATTCCTATATTGTTTTGTACTTCAGTGACATGAGTGACATAGTACTTTGTATTACAGTTATATACTTATGTATCTATTTGGCATTTGAGCTGAGTCTTATAAATGCAAAAACTTTTGAAGAAAGGAGACTTGAATAGAAAGAACAAATAAATCCACAGCAATAGGAGAGCTTCTCTGGGTGTTGGGAAGTATAGAGGATTCAATTTGTTGAGACCTCAGGGAGTATTAGGAAACATAGTTGGGAAGTTATGGAAGATTTTGAATCCCTGCTTAAACTTTATTATATAAGCAATAGTAAATCATTGATCATCCTACTTTTATAAAGATGAATCCAGCATTACGATGCTGGATATGTTGAAGAAAAGCAACTTGATGCAAATAGAAACAAAGAGCCATTGGAAAGCCTCTTCAGTAGGCCAAGAATAAGGACAGGAACTATCTTGTAGCAGTTGTGGTAGAGGGACATGGGTGGAAAGACACTTGTCAGGAGAGAGGGGTCAGTAAAATTTGAGGTGGAACCCATTGATGGAAAGAAATATGAAGACTCAAGAGTTCAACTCCAAGGTTTTGGGCTTAAGTAATGAATCATAGACATGCAGGACTGGATCTCAATTGAAGAAACAGAGCAGGAGATGTACTAATTTTAAGCATCACCTACAAAGAGTAGATAATTGAAGGTAAGGAAAAGGAGTAGAGATTTGGGGTCTGTTTAGGGAACAGAAGGAAGAAGAGGAGGCAGTGACGACAGAACAAGCAATCAGAAAACCAAGAAATATCTCAGAAGCCATAGAAAGAATTTCAAGGTAAACATGGACAGAGTTGACAGGTGCTATAGAGATTTCAAGGAGAATTAAGATTTAAGTAGGATTCCTATATTTGGCTGAAGGGAATGGATTGGAAGAGAAACATTAAAAAATATGAATGAAAGAAAGTAGTTGAAGCAACAATATCCAAGAAGAACAAGAGACTAGTCACGAACAGAGCTGAAGGCTTAGTCTTGGCGAGGGGTTGGATGAAGATGGCTAAGGACCCAGACATTGAGATGAAGGGAAATTTAGGGGAGCTTGTGTCAGATGACCTTGATTTCAGTGAAAATGGAGCTGAAGTCATTCATTCACTTATTTCAAAGAGAAGTGTCTCTAGTGTGCTAGACACTGTTCTGAGTACTGGGGATACAGCAGTGAGCAAGACAAAAAGACCCCTGCCCTCACGTAGCTTACTTTCCAGTGGGAGAACAGACTGTACACCAAACAAGTAAAACATGAACTACCCTGGTGCTGGTAAGTACAATGGAGAAAAATAGAAAGTAGGAAAGGGGTACAGAGAGTATTAAGGAGGACTGCAATTTGAAATGGGATATTCAGGAAAGACCTCCCTGGGGATGTGATTTTTTTTCCTGTATTGATGGCAGTGTTCTTCTGCAGTGATAGGAGAAAACAAACCAAAGAACCAATTTTTTCCTCTGGGAATTAAATCAAGTCTTTACATCCTCTTCACACAAGTTATAAGACGCTGACCCAGAGTACCTGTATTGCTGCTGCTGGTCATGGTAACTGAGTCATTTTGCATTTATGCTCATAGATTAAAGGCCACCTGTCAGGCACAGATAGATGGGGAAGAGAGTTTTATTAGATCTTTTATCTATTTCTAGTGTCAGTAGTGAAAATCTGTAGCCCATTTCTCAAGATTTATCCCTTCGCCAGAAAAAAAAAAAAAAAAGCACGACCTCTAGACATTGATGTGATTTGGGACCTGATTATGGGGACTGATATCTCCTATAGGAAGACTCGTCACACTCAGAAGATGCACACACAGGTGCACAGGGTGGACAGGAGACATTCCAGGAAATCAATATCCACACTTCTTCCTCTAAGTCTGAGTCTGTAGTGTTCACATTGGATGGTAAAGTACCCAAAATGGAGCAAATGAGGCTGGAGAGGAGGTTCTGATTCTAAAATGTTACAAGTTTGTATATACAAATCATTTGGTCACAAAAGTAATAGTCCTTAACGTATATTTTACCAGTCTTAACAAGCAGCATTTATGATAAGAGACCAAAACATTATCCTCAGGGAAAAGAAAATCCCATGGTCCAAAGGACTTCTACAATTTCTTCTTCTGCACTTGGAGTCTTCATGTCCCGTAAAATTTCTCCACATTAGGTCTGGTAAGTAAGAGATGGGAATTCGATTGTTAACCATTCATATATGAGGCTTTAGACTTTGTGTTTGTTCCTCTCTTCTTACAGCCAGAAATCAGTGATACAACTACTCCTTCACATACATCATTGTATCTAATCCTCACATTACCAATAAGATAGGTATTCTTTCCCACCTTATAAGTAAGGAAACTGAGACTCAGAGAATCTTAAGTATATGGTGTAAAAATCTAACCTACTTCAATGTGATTCTGAAATTCATTCCTTTTTTAAAAATATTTTTTTGTAATGTTTATTTTTGAGAGAGACAGAGTGTGAGTAGGCATGGGCTAGAGAGAGAGGGACACACAGAATCCGAAGCAGGCTCCAGGCTCTGAGCTGTCAGCATAGAGCCCAACATGGATCTGAAACTCACAAACTGTGAGATCATGACCTGAGCTGAAGTTAGATGATTAACCAGGGCTTGAACTCGTGGACAGTGGGTTCATGACCTGAGCTGAAATCAGATGCTTAAATTGACTGAGCCATTCAGGCCCCCCTAACATTCATTCTTTTAAGTGCTGTTTTCAATGTTAAGCTGACCTCCCAAAAATCAGGGGCACTGACACCAGGATGTGCTCCTGGACTTGAAAATTCACAAATAAGCCAGGTTCTCAAATCCTTTAAGCACAGATTCTTAATATATCCTTCAAAATTATTGAGGACCCCAAAGAGCTTTCATTTATGTGGGTCCTATCTCCCGCATTTACCAAGCTGCAATTAAAACTGAGAAAAATGATCAGTGTAAAGACCCAGTATATTAACATAGATTTTTTACAATGAAACATCAACTATTTTTCAAGACAGACTTGTATTACCCATGGGATAGTTTTACATTTTCATAAGTCCTTTAATATCTGGCCTAATAGGACATGGCTGGATCCGTACCCCAGCTCTGCATTCAGTCTGTCACGATATCAGGCATCACACGGCCTCCAGAAAACGCCACTGTATGCTCGTGAGAGAAAAAGGCAAACAGCATCTTGTGTGTTTCCTGGCGCTGCTGCAACAAGTCTGTGCTTGTTTCTTGCGGCTTCCAGGAGAAGTCACACACACCAGGTGGCCTAAAACAACAGATATGCTCTTGCAGTTCCAGAGGCCAGAGATCCAAACTCAATGCATTGGGGGGTGGGGGGGAGTTGGTTCCTTCTGGAAACTGAGGGAGGATTTGTCCTGCGCCTCTCTCCTAACATCTTGTGGCTGCCAGCAAGTCTTGGCATTCGTCGGCTTATTACCACATCACTTTCATCTCTGCCTCTGGCTCAAATGGCATTCTTCCCCATATTGCATGTATATCTGTGTGTCTCTCTCCTTGTAAGAACATCATTCATTAGATTTAGGGGGTACCCAATCCTGAGTGACATCATAAGGTCACCTTCACGGTTTCTGGTAGACATGAATTGTGTGGAGACTAACGCAGTGTAATCTTCCCTCTGGTCCCCCAACATTCACATCCATCTCATCCCAACATTCCCAAAACTTCTCACCCACTCACTCCAAATTCTCATCAACTCAAGAGCCACGTCCTATCCATCTAAATCAAGTACGGGCTAGACTCTGGTATGACCGGCCTTGGTCTCCTTTTCATTGGGGGACATATGAAACTAAAAAGCATGTTGTCAGCTTGCACGGTATGATGGTGGAAAAAGCATAGGCTGGATATTCCCATTCCAAAAGGAAAAAAGTGGAAGGAATTGAGTCACTGGTTTAAAGCAAGTTTGTGACACAGCAGGGCAAGTTTCATGAAGTTTCAAGTCCTGGAAATAACCTTCTGTGGCTTGATTGCTGCCCCCCTTGGGCCCACAGAGGCTGCACCAGCCTCAGCCTCTAGACCCTCAGAGGCCCTGTTGGCCCACCCTCTCTGTCCTTAGCCTTGGACACAATCTTACCCTCTGGGCAGCCCATTTCCTGTTATAGAATCCTAGAGGTCTGGCAGTCTTCCTTCTTGTCACATCTCTGGCCCTGCGAGGCCCAGCATTTCTGCTGATGTAATATTCTCACAAACCTGTCAGTCCTCATGGGTGCCAAGGAGATCCACACCATTTGACATGAGGCTTCTCCACAGGTCTTTCCTGGATAACGGCACCTCTATTTCATCCTTCTGCTGAGAGGCTTGATTGTATCCATGGTCACAAATCTAATCGCACATTTTCCAGCACACACCCTTGGTGACCTCTCCCGAGCTTGCCTTTGCAGAATAGATAGGCTGTGAATGTTTAAACTCATCATGTTCTGGCTCCTGTTTGCTAACCTCTTCCTTCCTCAAATTATCTCCTTCCTCTTGCATTTTACTATAAGCAGCAAGAAACTAGGCCACAGTTTACATAATTTGCTTGGAAACCTCAGCTAAATATTCAAGGTCATGGTTTACAAGCTCTACTTTAACCCAAAAGCAGAACACAAGTGAGCCAAGTTTTCTGCCACCTTAAATCTTTTTCTCCAGGGCCCAGCAACATGTTCATTTCTGTCTCTGAGTTCGCACCAAGAGAATCTTTTAGTTTTTTTTTTTAACTTATTCATTTTTGAGAGACAGAGTACTAGGAGGGGAGTCTCAGAGAAAGACGGAGATACAGAATCCAAAGCAGGTTCCAGGCTCTGAGCTGTCAACACAGAGCCTGATGACAGGGCTTGAACTCACCAACTGCAAGATCGTGACCTGAACTGGTCAGATGCTCAACCAATTGAGCCACCCAGGCACCCGAGATGCACCTTTAATGTTCATACTTCTATCAACATTTTGTTCATGATAAAATTGAAATTCTCTGAGATGAGAGCTTTCTTTACTGTCCATATTTTTGTATTTGTACCAAGTCACTTCAAGATAACCTAGACTTTATTACATGGATCAAAATTCTTCCAGCCTTTTCCTTTACCATTCCAAGGCCACTTCCACATTTTTAGGTATTTGTCCAGTAGCACCCCCACTTCCTGGTATAAAAATCTATTAGTTTCCTGGGGCTTTCATAACAAATTACCATAACTGGGCGGCTTAAAATAAGAGTTATTTTCTTGCATTTCAGGAAACCAAAGGTCTGATACAAGGTATCAGAGGACTGGTGCCTTCTGGAGACTTAGGGAGAAGTTGTGCCTGCCTGTCTCCTAGCTTCTGGTGGTAGCCCGAGTCTTGGTGTGCCTTGGCTTATAGCTGCCTTGCGCCAATCCTAGTCTCTGCCTCTGTGGTCGCCTGGCCTCCTTCCCTGTGTCTCCTAACATTGCATTCTTATATGGCCCCAGTCACTGGATGTAGGGCCCACTCTAATATAGTATGAACTCGTCTTAACTAATTACATTTATAAAGACCCTCTTTCCAAATGGACACATTCACAGTTCTGGGTAGACATGAAGTTTTGGAGAACACTCTTCAAACTACTATGGATTTTAATATGGTTTTGAAAATGTTTTTGACCTTGCAAACTCCTTGAAAAGTCTTACAGACCCCCATAGGTTTTAGACTGTACTCTGGGAACCACTGACCATGGTTTATGTCAGTTCTATTACATGACTTTCAAAAGTTACTCCAAACTGAGAAGAGGTCAAGTTTGCATCACTAGCTGGGCAGAACAGCTTTCAAACAAAGATGCCTAATTCCTGTTGGCACCAATCTATTAAAAGTAACTTCATGAATCTATCCAACAGAAGAAATGTCTTTTTTTTTTTTTAACATTTATTTATTTTTGAGAGAGAGATACACAAAGCATGAGCAGAGGGTCAGAGAGAGAGAGGGAGACACAGAATCAGAAGCAGGCTCCAGGCTCTGAGCTGTCAGCATAGAGCCCAACACGGGGGTTGAACCCACAAATTGTGAGATCATGACCTGAATTGAAGTCAGCTACTTAACTGACTGAGCACCCAGGCACCCCCAATGAAAGAAATGTCTTAAGTGATGTTGCCTTTATTCCTCTGTTCATATGATCACAGACTTAATGAGACTTAAAGATGTCTGTTTACTTATTCTCTCATTTTATTTTTTGATTATTTTTTTGCTGCCTATAAGAGACGTTTTATTTTCAGTATATGTACTGCCGAAGCGAGCACTAGACATTTTATTTTTAAATATAGTTTTTTGTCAAGTTGGTTTCCATATAACACCCAGTGCTCATCCAGACAGTGCCCTCTTCCATGCCAATCATTCATTTTCCCCTCTCCCCCATCCCCCATCAACCTTCACTTTGTTCTCAGTATTTAAGAGTCTCTTGTCTCCCTCTCTCTCCTTGACTATTTTTTTCCCTTCCTTTCCCTTATGGTCCTCTGTTAAGTTTCTCCTGATCCACGTATGAGTGAAAACATATGGTATCTGTCCTTCTCTGTCTGCCTGACTTATTTCACTAAGCATAATACCCTCGACTTCCATCCACGTTGCTACAAATGGCCAGATTTCATTCTTTCTCATTGCCATATAGTACTCCATATAGATAAACCACATCTTCTTGATCCACTCATCAGTTGATGGACATTTAGTCTCTTTCCATGATTTGGCTCTTGTTGAAAGTGCTGCTATGAACATTGGGGTACATGTGCTCCTACGCATCAGCACTCCTGTATCTCTTGGGTAAATTCCTAGCAGTGCTATTGCTGGGGCATAGAGGAGTCCTATTGTTAATTTTTTGAGAAACCTGCACACTGTTTTCCAGAGCAGCTGCACCAGATTACATTCCCACCAACAGTGTAGGAGGGTGCCCATCTTTCCACACCCTTGCCAGCATCTATATTCTCCTGATTTGTTCATTTTAGCCACTTTGACCTGTCTGAAGTGGTATCTCAGTGTGGTTTTGATTTTTATTTCCCTGGTGATGAGTGATGCTGAACATCATTTCATGTGTCTGTCGGCCATCTGGATGTCCTCTTTGAGAGAAGTGTCTGTTCATGTCTTCTGCCCATTTCTTCACTGGATTATTTGTTTTTCAGGTGTGGAGTTTGGTGAGTTCCTTATAGATTTTGGAAAGTAGCATACTTTATCCAATATGTCATTTGCAACTATCTTTTCCCATTCTGTCCTTGCCTGTTAGTTTTGTTGATTGTTTCCTTTTCATTGCAGAAGGTTTTTTTCTTGATAAGGTAACATTTGTTCATTTTGTTCAACAATTGTTGATTCTCTTGCCTTTGGAGATGTGTCAAGTAAGAAATTGCTGCAACTGAAGTCAAAGAGGTTGTTTCTTTCTTTCTCCTCTAGGGTTTTGATGGTTTCCTGACTCATATTGAGGCTCTTCATCCATGGTTTAAGAAAGTGGTCTAGTTTCATTCTTCTGTATGTTGCTGTCCAGTTCTCCCAGCACCATTTGTTAAAGAGGCCGTCTTCTTTCCATTGGATACTCTCTTCTGCTTTGTCAAGGATTAATTGGCCACACATTTGTAGATCTGTTTCTGGGTTCTCTATTCTATTCCATTGGTCTATGTGTCTGTTTTTGTGCCAAAACCATACTGTCTTGATGATGACAGCTTTGTAGTAGAGGCTAAAGTCTGGGATTGTGATGCCTCCTATTTTGGTTTTCTTCTTCAATATTACTTTGGCTATTTAAGGGGTCTTTTGTGGTTCCATACAAATTTTAGGATTATTTGTTCTAGCTGTGTGAAGAATGCTGGTGCAATTTTGATTGGGATTGCATTGATTCTGTAGATTACTTTGGGTTGTATTGACATTTTAACAACATTTATTCTTCTGATCCATGAGCATGGAATGTTTTTCCATTTCTTTATGCCTTCTTCAATGTCCTTCATAAGTTTTCTATAGTTTTCATCAAACAGATCTTTTACATCTTTGGTTAGGTTTATTCCTAGGTATTTTATGGTTTTTCATGCAATTGTGAATGGGATCAGTTTCTTGATTTCTCTTTCTGTTGCTTCATTATTGGTGTATAAAAATGCAACCAATTTCTGTACACTGATTTTGTACCCTGTGACTGCTGAATTCATGGATCAGTTCTAGCAGACTTTTGGTGGAGTCCATTGGGTTTTCCATGTAGAGTATCATGTCATCTGCAAAAACAGAAAGTTTGACTTCTTTGCCAAATTGGATACCTTTTCAATTGGAAGCTCTCAGTTTTTCCCCATTGAGGATATTAGCTGTGGGCTTTTCATAAATGGCTTTTATGATGTTTAAGTAAGTTCCTTCTATCCCAACTTTCTCAACAATTAATAGTAAGAAAGGATGATGTATTTTGTCAAATGCTTTTTCTCATCTATTGACAGGATAATATGGTTCTTACCTTCTCTTTTGTTAATGTGATGTATCACTTTAATTGATTTATGAATATTGAACCAGCCCTGTAACCAATTGATCATGGTGAATAATTCTTTTTATATGCTGTTGAACTCAATTTGTTAGTATATTGTTGAGTATTTTTGCATCCATATTCATCAAAGATATTGGCCTGTAGGTTTGGGTTTTTTTTTTTTTTTTTTTTTTTTTTTTTTTTTTTTTTCTGGGTCTCTGGTCTGGGAATCAAAGTGATGCTGGCTTTGTAGAATGAGTCTGGAAGTTTTCCTTCCATTTCTATTTTTTGGAACAGCTTGAGAAGAATGGGTATTAACTCTGCTTTAAATGTCTGGTAGAATTCCCCAGGGAAGCCATCTGGTCCAGGGTTCTTATTTGTTGGGATATTTTTGATGACTGATTCAATTTCCTCACTAGTTATGGATCTGTTCAGATCTTCTATCTCTTCCCATTTGAGTTTTGGTAGTGTGTGTGTGGTTAGGAATTTGTCCATTTCTTCTAGGTTGTCGGCATATAATTTTTCCTAGTATTCTATGATAACTGCTTGTATTTCTGAGATTGGTTATAATAAATCCATTTTCATGGTTTTGTCTATTTGGGTGCTGTCTCTTTTGAGAAGCCTGGCTAGGTGGTTATCAATTTTGTTTATTTTTTCAAAGAACCAACTCTTGGTTTCATTGATCTGTTCAACTGGTTTTTTTGGATTCTATACTGTTTATTTCTGTTCTGATATTTATTATTTCTCTTCTTCTGCTGGGTTTGGAGTGTTCTTGCTGCTCTGCTTCTAGTTCCTTTAGGTGTGCTGTTAGATTTTGTATATACACTTTTTCTAGTTTCCTGAGATAGACCTGGGTTGCAATGTATTTTCCTCTTAGGACTGCCTTTGCTGTATCCCAAAGAGTTGGGTTGTTGTATTTTCATTTTCATTTGTTTCCATATGTTTTTAAATTTCTTCTATAATTGCCTGGTTGACCTCTTCGTTCTTTAGGAGCGTGTTCTTTAACCTCCATGTTTTTGGAGGTTTTCCAGATTTTTTCCTGTGGTTGATTTCAAGTTTCATCACATTATGATCTGAAACTGTACATGGTATGCTCTCAATTCTTTTATATTTATTGAGAGCTGCTTTGTGACCCAGTATGTGATCTATCTTGGAGAATGTACCATGTGCACTCAAGATAAAAATGAATTCCACAGCTTCAGGCTGTAGAGTTCTAAATATATCTGTCAAGTCCATCTGGTCCAATGTGTCATTCAGCTCTATTGTTTCTTTAGTGATTTTCTGTCTAGTTTATCTATCCATTGCTGTAAGTAGAGTATTAAAGACCCCCGCAATTAGTACATTCTTATCAATAAGATTGCTCCTGTGTATGATTGTTTTATATATTTGGGTGCTTCAGAATTCGGTGTGTAGACATTTATAATTGTTTGCTCTTCCTGATGCATAGACTCTGTAATTATTATATAATGCCCTTCTTCATTTCTTATTACTGCCTTTAAAGTCCAGTTTGTCTGATAGAAGTATGCCTACTCCAGCTTTCTTTTGACTTCCAGTAGCATGACAGATATTTTCCATCCCCTCACTTTCAATCTGAAGGTGTCCTCAGGTCTAAGATGAGTCTCTTGTAGACAGCAAATAGATGGATCTTGTCTTTTTAAATCCATTCTGATACCATATGTCTTTTGATTGGAGTATTTGATTGGAGTATTAGTCCATTTACATTCAGTGTTGTTATTGAAAAAGATGGATTTAGTCATTGTGTTCTCTGCAGGATTCATACTTGGAATAATGTCTCTGGTACCTTGTGTTCTTTGCAACATTTCCCTCGTAGAGTCCCCCTTATGATTTTTTGTAGGGGTGGTTTAGTGGTGATGAATTCCTTCAATTTTTGTTTGTTTGGGAAAACCTTTATCTCTCCATCTATTCTGAATGACGGGCGTGCTGGATAAAGGATTCATGGCTGCATATTTTCCTGCTCATTACATTGAAGATTTCCTGCCATTCCTTTTTGACCTGCCAAGTTTCAGCAGACAGGTCTGCTACTACCCTTATGTGTCTACCTTTGTATGTTAGGGCCCTTTTATCCCTAGCTGCTTTCAGAATTCTCTTTATTCTTATACATTGCCAGTTTCACTATGATGTCATGCATAAGATCGATACAGGTTATATCTGAGGCAAGTTCTCTGTGTTTCTTGGATTTCAATGTCAGTTTCTTTCCCCACGTTGGGAAGTTCTCAGCTATAATTTGTCCAAGTACAACTTCAACCCCTTTCTCTCTCTCTTCTTTGAATAGAATTCCTAGGATACAGATATTGTTCCATTTAATTGCATCACTAAGTTCTCAAATTCTCCTTTTGTGTTCCTGGATCAATTTCTCTTTTTCTCGGCTTCCATTTTTTCTATAATTGTATCTTCTATGTCACCTATTCTTCTCTCTGCCTCTTCAACCCATGCAGTGGCTGCCTCCGTGGTTTTTTTTTTTTGCACCTTTTTTATAGCATTTTAAAATTCATCATAACTAATTTTAAGATCCATGATCTTTGCAGCAAGTGTCTCTGCTGTCATCTGTGCCTTTTTCAAGCCCAGCAATTAATTTTATGACTATTCTAAATTCTTGTTCAGTTATGTTGCTTATATCTGTTTTGATCAATTCTTTACCTGTCACTTCTTCCTGAAATTTCTCTTGAGGAGAGTTCTTCCGTTTCATCATTTTGGCTAGCTTTCTATCTCTTGTAAGTTTTAGAAACTTGTTATGTGGTCTGCACCTACAAGTATTTCTATATTAAAGGAAGCTCATAGACTAGCAAGGGCCTGGCTGTTCAGGAATTATTCTTTTAAGGATGTCCCTTGGTCTCTATTGTTGTGACTTTCATTATTTTATTTCCTGACTCATAGTGATATTTTGGACTTTCCACCATGTGTACTTTGTTCCTTGAGGTAGCCCTGGAAAGGAAAACAGGGAACAAAAACATGGAAATGCACAAACAGGCGAACCGACCAAAAAAAAAAAAAAAAAAAAAAAAGACAATGGACAGTCTAAAAGCATAAAACCAGAAAAATCCCAGATACAAAGGCAGGGTGGAGGCAGTGCTGATGGAGGAGCATATACAAAGAGAGAAATGACAGGGGTGGGGAGAAAGAAAAATTGAACATTGACCAGGCAGAGAGAGAAAAAGACTATGGCAGGAGGCGAGGAGAAAAAAAAAAAACAAAGATAATGTTACCCAGAGAAACTATATAGTCTGATTATTTCAGGGAGAAAGGAAGGTAAAGAAGGATGTATAGAACACGCATCAAGAGAATAGATTAAATATGTCTGTTTAATCAAACTTATAAGCAGCATAACCAGCCCAGAGGAAGGGATAGATGAGAATGAGAAAAGGGACAATATATATGAATAGCAAGAATTGGTCTAGAGTTAATCACTGCAATGCAGCAATGTTGGTCTTGCAGGAGGAGCCGTCTGTTTCCACAGCATCTGTCTCCCGTAAAAAAGCAGGTATCCAGTGCAGATGTGCATGGTTTGGTGTAGGTGGGTCTCACCTTTGCTGTGGATCCCTCGGGCCACTCCCTGAGGCCCTGCCTTAATGGTTGTGGGGAGAAAAATAGTGACCCCTCCCCCCAGTCCCTTCTCCTCAAACCAGGTGTCCCAAATCACTCCTTTGGATCTGTTCTCACTGTGCTGTGGGCACAGCCAATGTTGACTATGTGCTATGTCCCATACCCAGCTCCTTTCTAATCTCTCCATGCACATTGATGATGCCGCCCGAAATGTAATCCCACAAGCCAGGGCACTTCCCAGCAGGGGACTGAACAGGGGCCTGGCTCCTCCTGATGCTGACTGTGGTCTATCCCAGAGGGAACTTTTGGGACTAGGGCACCCAGCCCCAAGAAAGCTCCACACTTAGAGAAGGGATCTCTCTCCAAAAGCTCTGTGGTTAGATATAGGATGATGGGATCCCTCTCCGTCCCATCCAGAGGTTTTTCTCTTGTCCAGATACAGTTCTACCCTTCCCCAGCCATTCTTTCTCTTCTCTTTGTCATTCTGCAGAAGGGGATCTCTCCCCTCTGAGCCTCCGTGTCCCGGCTCGTTTTTATTTTCCCCAGTTCGCAATCATGCACGTATGAGGCTGTCTTCTTAGTAGACTCCATCGCCTTTCCTCCCAGACTGCTGGGGTTCAGAGTCCTTTGGGTTCAGCCCTTCTTTGAGAGATGCAGGCGGGAGGTACGGAGCCCCTTACTTCTCTGCCATCTTGGCCAGTGCGCACCTATTCTTTCATTTTGAAGACAAACATCTAGTGTATAGTTTCTCTGTAACGTTGCTCAGAGCTAACATCACTTTGGTCTGCTTCTTTCCCATCACTCCTGTGTACTGGAATCAGTCTCCAGTTTGAGATTCTGCGTGTCTCCCACACTAACAATAGCACCATGTCTTACGTTGGTTTTGAGCCACTAAGCACCTCACAGTAACCGTGAGCGCAGACACTACTGGGCCTCTTTTACAGATGAGGAGTCCGCAACATAAACACGTCAGGCGATCTGCTCTCCAGAAGCTGTGCTCGTTATCTACTGCTACGTAACACACCACCCTAAAACGTGGTAGCATAAAACAGACACTTAAGATCTCCTGGCCTCTGTTGTTTCCAGAATCCAGGCAGAACGTGGTTGGGTTCTCTGGCTCAGTTAGGGCTGAATCTGCTTCCACCTGCTCGGGCAGTCATCGGCAGGAGGGGTTTTTGCCACACGGTCCTCCTCAGGGAACCGCACAGCCATGTAACTTGCTTCATCAGAAGCAAGGACCGGAGAGTGTGAGCAAGGCAGACTTTGGTGTTTTATGGCCCAGTCTTGGAAGGACATGCCCCTGTATTTGCGGTGGTCTGTTCTTCACCAGCCGGTCACGAAGTCCCCCTGACTCTCGTGGGGAAGGCATTACACAGGGGCAGCTGGCACTAGGCCTAGCGAGGTCCGCTGAGGTGTGCTCTCTCCTAAAACCACATGCTAGCAGCTCGGAGCCCACAATGTCTCAGAAATATGGACAGGGATTAGGATACCAGATGATGCTCCTCTTAAGAACTGCAGTCTCCTCTCAAAATTTAGGATTCTAAATTGTGAGTAAAAGGGGCAGATTGCAGATCGTGTACGGAGGCCGGGTGGCTTCCAGAGTTTGTGCCTGGCATGGACAGGCTACACGGAGCAGGCTCCTCGATTATGCTTGTGAGTGAGTAGAACCCTAGCTACAGTCATGTACCCAGGGAGACACCACTGCCCCCTTGGTCCTACATCATCTGCCAAGCAAACAACCTGGGGACAAATCCCTGAGAGACACTGTAGAGACACCTCCCTGGTAACGAAGGGGCTGGCAGGTACCATTTCCTCCCTGGCTCGCAGCACAAACACAGAGCCACCCGAGGGAGGCAGCTCTGTGCCCACACCGGCTGTCTAACTTGCTTCCTCGAAGCCCTCCACACCCCTGTGCTCTGGCAGGAGTGTTCTCCTCAGTTAAGCCTGCCTCAGTCCAAGGAAGGCAGGCCCCTGTCCTCGAAGACCAGCACAAACCCCTTTCCACACATCTTCTGACCAGAGCACACCTAGTTAAAACTCACCCCATTCAGCCCAGGGACCACACACTGCCCACAGCAGGCAAGGAGAGCCTCTGCAGGGGACCAGCCTGAAGAACAGAGCAGCCACCACACAACAGCAGAGCGCAGGCAGCACACACCGGAGACGCTCCCTGGAGTGCCAGGCCCCGGCACTACAATGCCTTCTTCTTCATAAAGGCTGTCACTTTCAGGAGGAGACATAACTGGTTTTTCTAACACAAAAAGGCAGAGAGTTAGACAAAATGCCAAGATGGAGGAATCTATATCAAATAAAAAAACAAGATAAGGCTGCAGCCAAAGATCTACATGAAATAGAAGTTAACCAGCCTGATGGAGAATTAAAACAATAATCATAAGGATACTCACTGGGCCTGAGAAATGAATAGAAGACATCAATGAGAATCTTACCACAAAGGTTTAACAAAGAATCAGAGATAAAGACTATAATAAAAATGATTAGAAAGAGGCTTGGTGCAATGAACAGCAGGCTGGAAGAAGCAGAGGAACAGATTAGTGACCTGGAAGACAAATAATGGAAAATAATGAAGCTGAACAGAAGAGAGGAAGAAGAATTATGGAACTTGAGAATAGACCTAGGGAACTCAGTGATTCCATCAAATTGTCGTAATATTCATATTACAGGAGTTTGAGAAGATGAAGAGAAAGAAAAGGGGGTAGAAAATGTATTCCAAGAAACAATAGCAAGAAACTTCCTTAATCTGGGGAAGGAAGGAAACACATCAGAGCCCGGAGGCACAGAGAACTCCCTTTAAAAATCAACAAAAGCAGACAGACACCAAGTCACATTATAATTAAACTTGCAAATATAGTGATAAAGAAAAATCTTAAAAGCAACAAGACAAAAGAAGTCCCTAACTTACAAGGGAAAACCTCTAAGGCTAGCTGGTGATTTCTGAACAGAAACTTGCCAGGCCAGAAGGGAGTGGTATGATATATTCAAAGTGTACCTGGGAAAAATCTGCAACCAAGAATACTCTATCCAGCAAGGTTATCAATGAGAATTAAAGGAGTGATAGTCTTCTAGACAAAAATGAGAGAAATTCATGACCACTAAACCAGAACTGCAAGAAATTTTAAGGGGATTCTGAGTACAAAGAAGAGACCAAAAGTGAAAAACGATCAGAGAAAATCTCCAGAAATGAGAAAATAATAAAGCGGCAATAAATACATGTCTATCAATAATTACTTTGAATGTAAATAGACTAAATGCTCCAATCAAAAGACATGGGGACCCTTCTATATACTGCCCACAAAAGACTCATTTTAGACCGAAAGACATGCAGATAGAAAGTGAGGGGATGGAGAAACATCTATCATGCAAATGGATGTCAAAAGAAAGCCAGGGTAGAAATACTTCTATTGGACAAAATAGACTTTAAAACAAAGACTTTAAAAAGAGACAAGAGCATTATATAATCATTAAGGGGACAAACCAACAAGAGAAACCAACAACTGTAAGTATTTATACACCCGACTTGGGAGCACCCAAATATATAAAACAATAACAAACGTAAAGGAACTATACACAGTAACATATAATAGGTCACTTTAATACCCCACTTAACACCAATGGTTAGATCACCTAAACAGAAAATCAACAAGGGAACAATGGCTTTGAATGATACACTGGACCAGATGGACCTAACAGATATATTCAGAACATTCCATCCTAAAACAACAGAATACAGATTCTTTTCAAGTGCACAGGGAACATTCTCCAGAACAGATCACATATTAGGTCACAAAACAGTCCTCAACAAGTACAAAAAGACTGAGATGATACCATGCATATTTCACGACAACACTATGAAACTTGAGGTCAACCACAAGAAAAAAATTTGGAAAGGCCACAAATACACAGAAGTTAAACAACATGTTACTAAACAATGAATGGGTCACCCAGGAAATAGAAGGAAAAAAATACATGGAAACAAATGAAAATGAAAACACAATAGTCCAAAATGTTTGTCTGGGATGCAGCAAAAGCAGTTACAAGAGGAAGTTTATAGCTATACAGACCTATCTCAAGAATAAAAATCTCAAATAAATAACCTAACCTTACACATAAAGGAGCTAGAAAAAGAACAAATGAAACCTAATGCCAGCAGAAGGGAAATAATATAAATTATCTTATTTAGAAACTTAAAAACAAACAAAAAAAATAGAACAGATTGATAAAACCAGGAGATCGTTCTTTGAAAAAAGACAATTAAAACTGATAAACCTCTAGCCAGACTTATCAAGGACTCAAATATAATCACAAATGAGATGAGAATAATCACCACCACAGAAACACAATTATAAGAGAATATTATGAAAAACCATATGCCAACAAATGGGACAACCTGGAAGAAACGGATAGATTCCTAGAAACACATAAACTACCAAAACTGAAAAAGAAAACCTGAACACACGAATAACCAGCAAAGAAACTGACCAGTGATCGTAATAATAAAAAAACCCTCCCAACAATCAAAAAGTCCAGGGCCAGAGGGCTTCACAGGAGAATTCTATGAAACATTTAAAGAAGAGTTAATGCCTCTTCTTCTCAAACGGTTTAAAAAAACAGAAAAGGAAAACTTCCAAATTCATTCTATGATGCCAGCATAAAAACTGATACCAAAACCAGATAAAAACTCCACTAAAAAAGAGAACTACAGGCCAATATTCCGATGAACATGGATGCAAAAATTCTCAATAAAATACTGGCAAACTGAATCCAACAGTACATTAAAAGACTTATTCACTATGATCAAGTGGGATTTATTCCTGGGCTGCAAGAGTGGTTCAATATTCACAAATCATCATGATACACCACATTAATAAAAGAAAGGATAAGAACCATATGATCCTCTCAATAGATGCAGAAAAAGCATTTGACAAAGAACAACAACCACTCATGATAAAAACCCTGAACAAAGTAAGTTTAAAGGAAACATATTTCAACATAATAAAGACCATATATGAAAAACCCACAGCTAATATCATCCTCAATGAGTGAAACTGAGATCTTTTCCTCTACAGTCAGGAACAAGACAAGGACGTCCACTCTCACCACAGTTATTTAATACAGCACTGGAAGTCCTAGCCTCAGCAGTCAGACAACAAAAAGAAATAACAGGCATCCAAACTGGCAAGAAAGAAGTCAAATTTTCACTATTTGCAGACGACATGATATGTATGTAGAAAACCCGAAAAGACTCCACCAAAAAACTGCTAGAACTGATACATGAATCAGTAAAGTTGCAGGTTACAAAATCAACATACAGAAAGAGAGCAGAAAGAGAAATTAAGAAAACATTCCCATTTACAACGGCACCAAAAACAAAGATACTTAGGAATAAATCTAACCAAAGGGGTAAAAGACTTATAGTTTTCTGAGTATAAAACACTGATGAAAAGCAACTGAAGACACAAAGAAATGGAAAGACAGTCCAGGCTCAGGAATTGGAAGAATAATGTTAAAATGTCTATACTACACAAAGCAATCTACATATTTAATGCAATCTCTATCAAAATACCACCAGAAGTTTTCACAGAGCTAGAACAAACAATCCAAAAATGTGTACGGAACCACAAAAGACCCCGAATAGCCAAAGCAATCTTGAAAAAGCAAAGTAAATCTAGAGGCATCCCAATTTCCAGACTTCAAGATATATCACAAAGCTGGAGTAAGCCACACAGTATGGTACTGGCACAAAAACAGACACATAGATCGAGGAAACAGAATAGAAAACCCAGAAACGAACCCACATCTATATGGTCAACTAATCTTCAACAAAGCAGGAAAGCATATCCAATGGGGAAAAGACAGCCTCTTCAACAAATGGTGCTGGGAAAACTGGACCACTTTCTTACACCAAACACAAAAACCAATTCAAAATGGATGAAAGATCTAAATGTGAGACGTGAAACCATAAAATTCTGAGAGAACACAGACAGTAACCTTTTTGACATCGAACATAGCAATTTCTTTCTAGGTATGTCTTATAAGGCAAGGAAAACACAAGCAAAAATAAATTATTGGGACCTCATCAAAATAAAAAGCTTCTGCACAGTGAAAGGCACAATCAACAAAACTAAAAGAAAACCGACTGAATGGGAGAAGATATTTGCAAATGACATATCTAATAAAAGGTTAGTATCCAAAATCTATACAGAACTTACCCAATTCAACACACACAAAAAACAAATAATCCAATTTAAAAATGAGAAGACCTTTTTCCAAAGATGACATCCAGATGGCCAACAGACACATGAAAAGACGCTCAACATCACTCACCATCAGGGAAATACAAATCAAAACTACAATGAGATATCACGTCCTACCTGTCAGAATGGCTAACATCAACAACACAAGAAACAACAGGTATTGGTGAGGATGTGGAGAAAGGGGAACCCTCTTGTACTGTTGATGGAATGCAAACTGATGCAGCTGCTCTGGAAAACAGTATGGCGTTTCCTCAAAAAGTTAAAATTAGAACTACCCTAGGATCCAGCAATTGCACTATGAGGCATTTACCCCAAGAATACAAAAGTACTAATTCAAAGGGATAATGTACCCCAATGTTTATAGCAATATAACCTTTACATTTTTTTTTTAATGTTCTATTTATTTTTGATACAGAGAGAGACAGAGCATGAGAGGGGGAGGGGCAGAGAAAGAAGGAGACACAGAACCGGAAGCAGGCTCCAGGCTCTGAGCTGGCTGTCAGCACAGAGCCTGACGCGGGGCTCAAACCCACGAACGTGAGATCTGACCTGAGCCGAAGCCGGAGGCTTAGCCGACTGAGCCACCCAGGCTCCCCATAGCAATATAACCTTTTAATAGCCAAATTATGGAAACAAGCCAAGGGCCCATCGGTTGATGAATGGGTAGAGAAGATGTGGTACACGTATACGATGGAATATTACTCAGCCATGGAACAGAATGAAATCTTGCCATTTGCAATGACATGTAAGGAGCGAGAGTATTACACTATGAAAAATAAGTCAGGGAAAGACAATTACGATGTCACTCATACGTGGAATTTAAGAAACAAGACAGATGAACAAACTGATTTAAAAAAAAGCAGCAGCAGCAAACCAAGAAACAGAATTAACGTAGAGAAAGAAGTGACGGTTACCAGAGGGAGCTGGGGGCGGGGGGGTGGTGTGGGAGATGAGGGGGCGAGGTGGCGGGGGTCGTGGGTTAAATAGGCAGTGGGGATTAAGGAGTGCAGTTGTGAGGAGCACTGCATTTTGTATGGAAGTGCTGAATCACACATGCGACTTTAATACTACATTATACGTTTACTAACTAGAATTTAAATAAATCTTAAAAAAAGAAAAAAATCTGAACTATTAACAAGGTTGGATTAGTACCTTAAAAATTTGCCACAAAGAAAAGTCAGGCCCAAAGGAACGTATCCATTTCTTTTCCTAAAATAGTCTCACCCCCTGCCCCCAATCCTTACTACATACGTACATATGTATGTGGTGTTAATCACGAAAAGCCCAGTAAGACATCTCAGCTTAACTACACTTTAATTAGAAACAAGTAGAAAATCTTAGCAATTAAATACTTTTATATATCTCCTGCAAGAGGCTGAGTTTAAGGAGGCTGTTTTAGATAATTTTTATGGTCCTTTCCAGCTAAGTCCACGACTCTGCATTTATGGGTAGAGGGCATTCAGTTGCGCACCTGATGGTCTCTGTAGGAGATAAAACGTAATACAAAGAGTAACATATCAACAAATCTTCTGTTAATACAGAAATAAGAAAAACTTTTGAAAGATTCATTTTAG
This sequence comes from Suricata suricatta, assembly GCF_006229205.1. Lineage (NCBI taxonomy): Eukaryota > Metazoa > Chordata > Mammalia > Carnivora > Herpestidae > Suricata > Suricata suricatta. Next base: position 44,593,750 of record NC_043707.1, read on the forward strand.
CTCTAGTGACACAACTAGTAAAAAAAAAAAAGCGCGTTGTTTCCTACTAGAACAGGTAGGAACACCTCTGCAGAGCTCAGCTTCCGACAGCACATTAAGATCGTCAACTTCCATGCCTTAAGTCTAAGACATGGAGTCCACAGTCTCGTGTTGGGAGGTCCTCAGGCAAAGCTGGGCACCACGTCTTGACATCTTCTCTAATGCAGTAAGCTCTGTTTTTTGGTTATTTTTACATTGACACCAATTCTGCCGCTTAGAAGTCCTTTTAAATAAAAAGATAAGGGCACTGCATTTCAGTTTTAAGTATATGTTAAAATTAGCTTCTCCCTCTTTTTCCTCTTCCTCTTCTTTTCTTCCAAGTGGCTGGTAGCATCAGCAAAAAACATCACTTCACTTTTTGCCTCGCATTCCCGCTTGAGATATTCGAGGCCTGCCATGTTGAAGCCAATAACATCCTGGGGAGGGAGAGAAGAAAGAGGAGATGAAGGTTTTCTCACTCGAGTTCAATCATAGCGCATGTGAGAGTCAGGAGAACCAATGCTTCAGGTGTTCTTACGCATCCCTCCTTGCCTTTCTCGTTTTGTTCTCTTCTCTCTGTTCTTTATCCGATACACTGAAAATCTTATCTCCAATGAAAGTCTTTCCTCAATACAGATATATGTATGGTCAATATCACCAAAGACAAGGCACACCGCACTGTGCTACTTCAAAGCCATGCACACACCAGGATTTCCCACTCATCACTGCGTTCCTACAGGGATACCTACTCGGACTTGGCTGACTTTTGAAATCGTTGTTTCCTTTAATTTTTCAATGACTGGCACAAGCATTTGGTTACTAGTGATCTGCCCAAAGTGAATCCTAATAGAAAAACAAAACGGGTTACAAAGAAAGGCAGTGGTTCTGGTTCTGCTTATCCCTTCTAGAAAAGCAAATAGACAATATCAAAGAAGAAAAAAGATTAATTTTACCATATCATGGCAGTATAGAAAAGCTTCTAGCAAAAAGTAGCTAAAGATGTTTCTTCCCTACTCCTCACTTTTATATGATGTCAATGTTAACAGTACTATCCTAAAAGTTATGACACATTCAACTCGTTTGCAAAGCTGGCTCTCTTCCAGCCATCTACCATGTGGCCACAGACTTGGACAATGGTATTCTACGGAAACCTCACAGAGAAATGAGCACACTAAGAAATGCTAACTCAACAAAGGTTTATTAATATTTCTAGGGAGGCCAAAGCAAAAAAGGAGACAGTCAAACTCTGACCTCCAGTACCAAGATGACCTACAATCAATTCATGCTCCTCCATGCGTAACTCACGCCCGCATGTGACCTGTCACAGCTACCTGTAAGGCACTAGCCATGTCCAACCCTCTGATACATTGGAAATATTCGTGTTTCACTTAAGATCAGGAACCCTGATTTCAGTACTACATATGCCATAGCAGCAAGCAATTATTAGCAACATCACTGAATGCCAATTTAAGGCCTCATTACTTGCCTCAAATTATAAATACGGCAAGACTAATATAAACATATCCTTGTTCTTCTACTGCTATCTGAATGGAATAAAATAAGAATCACGAAAATAGGTCAATTCAAATACCAATTCTCTAAATATACCTTTTTTTTTTTTTTTAAAGCTATTTGGTATTGGCTGATCAGTTTGTATTCTCTCTCTGTTCCTGCTCTCTGCTGGGACAGCTGGAGACTGTGGGGCAGAGGTACAAGAAGAGTATGCTTTTAAACTCCTGCAAATACACTCTTCTCAAGTACATATTAAGAGCAATTCTTATATTCAAGAATAATCTAATAAACATATTTTCTTTCTTACTTCCCTCTGCATATGCCCTGACGCTTCCCTTTGTTTCTAGAGAGACCAGGAAAATAAAGGCACCATAACATATGATGCTGTTAGGAAGACAAAACCAAATCATCTTGCTTATATGAAACACCTGAAAAGACACAATGACTGAGGCAAATTGGCCCTTCAGGACCGGGCTCTCCGCAAAGGGCCCAGCAGCAGAGGACCACAGCCCGGAGACCTCCGCCTGCTCAAGCATCCCTGAGCAGTGCTCCACCTCATTACTTAGCAGTGGGCCACCACTACCCTTGTCTAAGGACAAGACTGATTCCACAGGGTAAGAAATCATTTATGTCACCCAGCAATGAAATCCTGAAGCCATCTCTGAGTTTCAAACATCAGAGTTCCTGATCCCAAAGTGTGGACACCATCAGTTAAGGCAGCACTGGGGTGCTTAGGCTGAGTCGACATAGTACTCTTCGGAGAGGAGGTTACCTGAGCAGAAAGAAGAGGCACCTACACAGAAGTTCAATATTAGAGCCCAGCTGAATGAACTCGTTAAAGAGCGTCAACACATCCGGGACGTAAGAGAAAGGCAGGACGAGCAGAGACTCTTCCAGCTCACTGAGGACCAAGAGAATAAACATGAAAAACGCCACATTTCTTAACATGCTCAATGTTTAAAACTTTTGATTTTTCTATGCTTTTATGTTTGAACAGACCTTACCCATGCAGAGTTAAATGTAATATTCACTTACATTCTGGATCGTTCCCTCTTTTCCATGTCTTGTTTTTTACATTCAATATTTTACTCTATTTGACGCATCTGGTTCATGGCATGATAGGAGAGCCTAACTTTCTTTTTCCAGGGAACTAATTTCTCCAAAGTCTTTTGTTGAATATTCCGCCTTTATGTGATACTTTTACCATTGATTGAATCTTTAAAGACTCTTTCAAAACTTTCAACTCAATTTTAATGTTTGATTAATCCTGACAACAATCCTGTAATATTTTAGTTTTGCTATTTTTTTATGCCTTTCTAATCCAGGAGAATCTAACTTCTCCCTATTCTTCTGGTTTGTTTTGTTTTACTCTTTTAGAACTAGTTCTAGTATCATTTCATCAATTCCACATCCATATCCCAAGAGTACTTCAACTGGAGCCATCAACCTGTAAATTAGTTTTAAAACAACAACAACAAAAACTAAATCTTTAGAACACGGAATCTTCCCTTCTAGGAATGTGTAACACTTCCGTCCATTTAAGTTTTCTTTTACATTTCTCTAGGGAAGTTTCATCATTATCCTCAGTTATGTCTCTTTATTTCTTGTGGTAAGGGACAGATTTACATATCGAAAATAGGTCAAACTCGTACATAAAATCCAAAGGTATAAATCACAAATAAGAAATATTATTCTAAAGATATATATCAAGAGATACAAAGAATTCTTAAAAACCAGTGAGAAATTACTAAAGAGTACAAGGGGAAAGTAACTAAAAATTCACAAGAAATAAGACAAAAGGCCAACAGTTTCATTAATAGTTGAAAGAAATTAATATAACACAATACTACCTCTTTTGCCTCAAACTGGTAAAGAATTTTTCTAAGCCTGGTAAGAAAATGTTATGAGCATTCTGGAAGGTACTTCTGCAACACAGACCTTTCAGGAGCTCATGCTACTGAGGAGTTATTGCTATGCTAGGATTCTTAAAAAAACCACAAAGATTTCTACATAAACATGTTCACAGAAGCAGTATTGCTAACAGCAAAAATCGAAAGCAAATCCAATGGTAATTATCCACGCAATGGAGTGTTTTGATATAATTCAACGAATATATTTGTGAAGAATACCGATAACATGAGCAAATGCTCAGGAAATAGTCTGTGAAAAAGGACAGGATGCAAAATTATACACAGAGTGACTCCTTTAAAATAAACCATAGGAAGTACCAACCAGAAAAGGCTACCAGTTGGTACTTATGGCCGAAGAGAGAGGACTTCATTACCCCCAATATGCAGTAGCACTATCCTCCATTTGTCCCTAAGAGCGTGTCCTTTCATACCTAGGAGAAGCCTCCTGGTTCTGCCTCAAAAAGATTATTATAATGTACTATTTTCCACCAAAATGCTGACATAACCCAACCGACAAGGAAAATTACCGTCAGTTATACCTTGTTTGTCTCACGGCCAGACAAGCACCCAGTAACTGTTAGCTGACAAATGATAACTGTGCTGGGACTCACCTCGACTTGATTCCTTTAAAAATCTCCAACACGTAAGCCGAAGGCTATGAGGGAAGCACAGCAGCCTTAGTGACACTCTGGGCTGGTTTCTACCGAGCCCCCTCGTTCCCATCTCCTGAACACCAGGGGCCCCGCTCACACGACAATCAGGGTTCTAAGAGGGCGATGCGTGCGTGGGCTCCGAGTCTGTCAAGTGTGGGCTCACAGTCAGCTCCGGCACGCCCCAGCCGCGCTACCTTCCATCTGTGAGTCGGGCCAGTTTCCTATTGGTAAAATGAGGCCATGCCGACTCACACGAGGAGGGTGATGAAGGACACACGTGTGTAATGTACTGCAGACTGCTCAATGTGCACGCACTGCCCTCCCCCTCCCGTGTGACGGAGGTGTGCCAACTTTCCCTCCAGAAACCTCAACTTCCAAGTTCATTTACATGAAGAGAATCAAGAGGGCTTTGGAAACTGGACATAAATAAGCACCAGAAAATACAAGAATGCCATCCAGTCCAACCAAAAAGGATGACTTGGAAGTTACACTAAAATGGTCCTTTTGAAATACTTCCCTCCTCCTAGGCCCTCAACTCCATGGAGAAGAAAGTTTTAACAGCAAAGTGTTTCCCAACACAGCCAGCCTCAAATCGTGCCTCTTCAGGGGCGCCTGGGTGGCTCAGTCAGTTAAGTGTCCAACTCTTCATTTTGGCTCAGGTCATGATCTCACAGACGCTGGGGTTGAGCCCTGCGTCAGGCTCCGTGCTGCCAGTAAGGAGCCTGCTTGGGATTCTCTCTCTTCTCTCTCGCTGCCCCTTTCCCGCTTACATTCCTCTCTTTCTCTCAAAATAAACATTAAAAAAAAAATGCTTCTTCACTTCCTACTCTGCCTCTTTTGTCCCAGAGAGTAACCTCTGGATTAACTAAGGGGAAGCTGTTAGACCCTCTACTCACAGAGATATTGCCATAGGCCATCAGGATGGGGTTGATGGGAAGAGGAACCTATGAAAAAATTGTTAAATCATGTCATTAAAAAATAAGACTTGGGCAGTGCCTGTCACAGGCAAGGTGATGATCATACTCTATAGTTTTAAAAAGGTAAACCCTATCAATTAAAAGGATATAAGACAATGACCAGGACTTTTAGTTTCAATAGTGCTTATGAATGAGTTCGGGCAATATTTTATCTAGAATTTTGGAGCGGTTACAGTGCCTCTGAAACCAAAGCAGGAGTGATCACTTCAGTCTGGAATTTCCTCTCCTTCACTTTCTATTAAACCCAAGCTTCCCTCCTCCTTCTTTCTAATATTTGAAATAGGAAAGACTAGCACATTGATCTCCTTTCCAGATCTGAGTCAAGAAATCCTGAAACGATGGTTTTCGTCTCAGGAATTCCATATACACACGTTTCTCAGAGAGTGACTTCATGGACTGTCTCACCTCTTTCCCTGCAGCTTTACAAATGGCTTTGTGTTCCTTCATTTTTGCAGTTTCCTCTCGGTACAGCTCAACAGCCTCCATGATCCTCTCAGCCTACACAGATGGCGACAAAGGACAGAACTCATCGCCACACGCCCCATCGTCCCCGATCACGGTAACCAGGCTAGAGAAGGACCAGACAGCTTGAATCCGTGTAATAAACATGTGCCAGGAGAGTGCCAAACAGCCTTTTGCAGACGTCTCTGGTTTATCTTTTCTTTCTAATTTACAGGGGGGAGACTCAGGGTCTTGGATTCAGGTGAAGCCATGTGTATGTGCGCTCGTGGGCCGGGCAGCTCCGGACTCCTGACAGGTGCCGCTTTCCGGAGACCAGGGACCCTGAGCTTCCCGTTCTACCACCATCACCGACTCAGCACTACCTCTGTCCTCCGTTACAAGGGAGGACAACAGAGGTTATGATCTCCACCTGTATGTTTCATCGACTTGTTGCCACACAAGGGCTATCTGGTTGATAAATACTTTCACTAAAAAGCCGGGATCCTCTTTAAAAATGAGATACTACATTCTGAATCAACTTACCGCTTTGACCGTCTCAATAGTTTTCTTTCCAGTAAAGTAATTGTCACCTTGAGTCTCTCCTGGAACCTGCCAGAAACAAAGAGATCCTTCACAGTATTGTTGGCAGGCATTAAAGAACCAATCAGAGACACCTATGTAAGTTAAGCATCCAACTCTTGATTTCGCCTCAGGTTGTGATCTCGAAATCTGTGGGATCAATCTGCAGATGGGGCTACCGGCTGACAGTGTGGAGCCTGCGTGGGATTCTCTCTCACACACTCTCGCTGCCCGCCCCTGCTTGCACACATATATGTGCTCTCTCTCAAAAGAGATAGATATGAAAAGAAAAACAATAAAATTCAGAAAAATGCAGACATCCTTATGTTATGCTAATGGTAACAAGGTGTTACCAAACACTGTTAACAGAGTACTTACTAAGCACTAGACACTGGCAAGCATTTTATATTCGTTATTATGAGAATACCCTATTCTACCCAAGGTTAAAGAGAATGCCCACAGGGCACCTGGATGACTCAATCAGTTAAGCACTTGATTTCGGCTCAAATCATGAACTCGTGTTTCATGACTTCGAGCCTGCCGTTGTGGTCTGTGCTGACAGTTCAGAGCCTGGAGCCCGCTGTGGATTCTGTGTCTCCCTTTCTCTCTGCCCCTTCCCTGCTCGCACTCTGACTCTTTCTCAAAAATAAATAAAGATTAAAACGAAAATTAAAAGAAAATAAGGAGAATGCCCAAGGGAGCCCGGTGGCTCAGTCAGTATCAGACTCTCTCTTGATTTTGGCTCCGGGTCATGATCCCAGGGTCCTGGGCTTAAGGCCCCTGCTGGGCTCCACACTGCTTGGGATATTCTCTCTGTCTTTCCCCCTCTTCTCCCTCACTAGCATGTGTTCACACCATCTCTCTCTGAAATAAAAATTTTAAAAATTCTGAATTTTTTTTTTTTGGATTTTCACATTTTATTTCTTCATTTCAATGACCTGTATCAGGAGAATACAAGTGAGAGGGTGATTTCCTCTTTACAGATTTCCCAAGAGCAGATTTGAGGGCACACTTGAGGTCCGTCCCATTCGGGGTACAGGGCATCCGAAACTCCACTCACTTCACCGTCCCCCACCAAGCCAGGGCCCCCTCTTCCACGGAGGCCCCAAAGCTGGCAAGGCCTTCAGCTAAGAAGCTGGCCTAAATCTGTTCTCTGAATGCCCATTCATACATGCCAGGGCCTTTCCCACCGGAATTTTTTGATTTTTATGCTTGTTCTATGATTTTATGAAGCCTCCTTAAAAAAACAAACACAGCCAGACTGACAACCAGGCAATACCAAATTTGGGCAGTCATTTGTCCCTCAAAATCAGGATATATAGTTGAATCAAACAGGACTACACAGACCACTTCCTGCATAAGCTGGTGATGACGCTGGCATCTGACCCCAATTTCAATTCCATTAGAAATTCTTGAAGTTAAAATAGATTCGAATAAGATAATTACAGGGCTTAAGCTCAGGGTCCCAGAAGATTTACTTACTACTGGCTGATCTTCTTTGGCCACACTCTCCTCATATTCTGCTTCCCTTTGCTGCCGAGAGAGAGAGAGAAATTAGTCTGGAAGAAAAAGCATGGTCTCTACATGATGTGAAACGAGACCGTGAAGAGCCGCTTCTCTCAAAATGCAGTCCCCGAAGGGCATCTGTGTCTAGCGTAGCTGCTGACTCAGTGACAGGAGTGCTGGCAGTATCTCCTGGAGGTCCCTGGCTTCGCGCTGGCTGAGGGGGGCCACACTAGACAGACTGCTCCAGCTGGGACAGCGTGTCGGATACCCCCCGCTCCTCTGGAACCAAGCCTAAGTCCTTACCATCTCCCTCTCTTCCTCGAGAATAAGAAGCTCCCTCGTCCTCTCCCAAAGTCTCAGAGATCTGTCATGGGACGATGACACAACATAGTCCCCGCTGGGGCTTACGGCCAAGCACCAGATTTCCTGGTGGTGTCCCTGGACAGAGAAGAAACAAAAGCAAACACTTTGAGAAGGAATACCGTATTCGCAGACTGATACCCGCCCTACATCGGTGGGAGGTCCACACTTCATCTTAAAAGTAGTTCTTAAAAGGTTAAGCAGCACTGCGGACGCAAGCAGCAAGACGTCACCTCCAGGGTCTGTATGTGTTCGAATTTGTCTGCATCCCACTGCTTAATCTTACGGTCCTTCCCAGCGGTGAAGAAGAGGTGGGACCTGGGTACGAACCGGAGGCACATCACACTGAAAAGTGAGAGAAGAGAGCAAACGTCCTCGAATTCCCCCATTATAATGAAGAGTCTCAGGCACGTAATTTTGAAGAGCTAGTTCTGGAATGCCTGATTATGTATAGTTTAGAATTTTAAATTTATGACTGGCTCAAAGCAAAAAGTAATAGACACAGATGCTCAAGGGAAATGATAGAGGCGACCCAAAGGGACGTCTTTGAAGAGACCGTGCCTACCTGTCATCGTGCGCGAAGAGAGACTTGTGGCAGTCCCCGAAGTCCAAACCCCAGATTTTCACATTCCTGTCAGCCGAGCCAGTTGCTATTAGTGCTCCGTCCTACAAGGAGAAACAAACCATTACTCCGCTTGATTATCAGAAACCCTACAATTAGACTAGCCAGAACATTTAACCCACTTCTTCCAGAAGTAGTAAAATCAATACCAAACAATTTCATCTGTCTATCAAGAGCACCTATTTCTGTGCTTTATCTAAGATTGCCTTTAAAAGCTTGCTGAGTGAGTGCAAGAACTCTGAGGCTCCAGTGTTTTCATACCGCTCCAGGGTGGTGGGGTGCCTTTATGTCAGGTACCTGTTTACTCTGCTAAACAGACAGAAGAAGAATGTCTCACCTCTGTGCTAGGATTTGGGGGAAGAGGGAAAGAGGAGGAAAGAAGAGTCTGAGAAAGAACCTACTAGAATGTTTGCAACTCAGCCTTTTATCTCACGTTCCTGATCTCTTATTTCTCCTTTCCTATCTCAACGCCTTGTTCAAATGGTTGTCAACATGACAAGAACACCAGAAATATTTTGTGACACCCACCTAACTGTTAATGCCAGGATTACAAAGAGCTAATTCCTTTCACACAGACTAGACAGTGTCTTCAAATACATTATTGCTACTTCTAGCCATAACCAGACATTGCAAAAATATGATTCTGGTCAAGAGACTAAAAGTCTCTTGTAAAGTAAGTTAAAAGTTTACATATAGTGCAAAATACAAGTAAACATCCGAATACAAAGCCAAGTTCCATCTTCCTCACCAGCATTATCCTTCAGAACAAAGGGGATGTCTTTTTTTAAAATCCTATTTTAGGGCTGTCTCCCAATTATAGTATTTTAGATAGCAAAATACTCTCTGGAAAATCCACAACAGGGGGTTAGTTATAAGGATTGATTCAGACATTTATGAAAATATTCTGACAACTAAAGTAACACACATATTTGAGGTACGACTATAATATACATTATTTTATGGATTTTTGGGGTGAAAATAAACAGGATGAAAAAATAAGGGAAAGATAGCAAGCCAAGAACTAAGAAAATGCTTTAGGAAAGACAACTTGTTTCCAAGATGCTGTTTAAATCTTACTCACGTGAGAGATGTCCATGCATATGACAGGCAGTTTGTGTCCATACAGTGAGAGAAAAAACTAAGTATTTAAGAAAAATGAATATAAGAATGTAAATAATTCACATTTGTCTATAAAATACAGGCATTATTTGTTACACATGGATCAAAAATATAACCTTAAACACTGTTCTGGACTGTTTTACATTTATATTTCCAGAGCAGACTGATCACCGAAGGCGGGCCACCCTGGGTCCAGCACAGCGGACCCGGGCGGGCCCCAGCAGCCCACGGCCTCGGTCACAATAGGGCACGGGGACGTTCTCTGCGTCTCTCAGCTGAAAAGACTTTGGGCACTTGCTTCACAACAGTGTACCCAGGCCAGATCCAGTCCCCCAATCCTGAGCCCAGGGCCCAGGAAGCTATGGTTTTAAATGCAACCCAATGACCCTGATGTACAGCCAGGTATGGAGGTGCAGCCCGGGAGACCTAACAACACTCTTGCGCTACGGGCTGCAGCAAGATTTTGTGAACTTCTGTAACAGGACTTGCTTTAAGTAAGATTTATGAACCAAAGGGATCTTTCAAAACTCTGGCCTTTCTAGCTCACCTCCAATGTTTTGATTCACATATATATTTTTAGAAACCTATCACTGCTAGGCACAGGTAAGGCCACTTTGCAGTCTCAACCCCACCAAGGTATGTCAGAAAGACTGAAACTATTTCCAGGCATAATCACTGTACCTTTAAAGTGTCAACATAGAAAATCTTCACTGTACAGTCCAGCAGAGAGACAGCCAACAGCTTCTGATTGGGAGAGTAACTGACACACAGAACATCTTCATCTAGTTGCAAGGTTCGGGTCTGCTTCACAGAAAGTCTAGCATGACAGCATCGAGATAAAAATTAATAAATGAATGCTCTACAAAGGCAGACAAAATTTCCAAAAACTGCCTGGAGCACAACAGAAACACACATGTTGGGGTACCGGGGTGGCTCAGTCAGTTAAGCATCTGACTTTGGCTCAGGTCATGATCTTGTAGTCTATGAGTTCGAGCCCTGCATTGGGCTCTGTGCTGACAGCTCAGAGCCTGGAGCCTGCTTTGGACTCTGTCTCCCTCTCTCTCTGTCCCTTCCCCACTCACACTCTCTCTCTCAAAAATAAACATTAAAAAAATTAAAAAAAAAACATGTCAAAACCCATTCAGTAGTTCCCCACTTCACTGCAAAACAAGGACACATTAAAAAATGTCTACTCACCTCTTCTGGGTACTATTTTCATCTTTTACCAACTCAAAATCCCAGAACTTGACAGATTTATCTGCACCACCTGTCACGAAGCCACGCTGACAATCAAATGACATTGTAGTTAGAAAGTATTTTGTTACAGAAACTTTGATAAGATGACATCACAATAGTATAAAAGAGCATTCATATTTAGTGGCATAGGAGAAGAATGAAGACAAGCTTGGTTGCTCTGGCCCCTCCCACTGCCCTTACTGGCCAGCAGCCACAGGCCTCATCTGGAAATCCCTAGCAGGGACTACTGCAGACAGACGGCAGCCAGGAAGTTCTAGCTATACTTTGATTCAGCATCAGGAGGACTCTGAACATTGCAGGGTCTTCTGCCCCACCTAAGAAGGGTATACATTTATTCTTGCAAAGTCTCTGCATAAAATACATTTGAAATTGTTACTGACTTTGAAAGGGCTGATGCGTTTGCTATAGACACTAGACTTCTAAACTCGTAGATGTCAAGACTAAAAGAGGAAACAGAAAAGTCTACTCCATCCTCTGCACTTCATGGCCCAAGGAAGGATCTCCTCTTAGGCAGTAGCACGAAGCAGTGGAAAAACTCGTGAGGTTAAGTAACCTGAGATCCTGCAGCTGATGACCCAGAGCAGCTGAACGAGGATTCATTTGCTAAGAGCTATCCCTACAAGCAGGCACCTGATAGGCCACCATGCAGAAAATCTCAGGATGAGACACAAAGCAGGCTTTCTTTAAAGACACCCTGAAGAACCTTTGGCAGGAGGCAGTAAACACTGACGCAAGCCACGGCAAAAGAAGCTAGTGTACAGAAGCCCGGATCCGAACGTCTGGTTTAGTCACCTGATCTGGAGAAAGAGACAAGGACCACAGAGCTCCATCGTGTGCGTCTATGGTCTGCAGCAGGGTTCCCGAGGCCAGGTCATAAAGCTGCAGCTTTCCTGTCTGTGGAAGACACAAAATGAGCACAGCTCTCACGAGCATCTCCACAGCCTCCACGATGCACGGCTACAAGGCTTAGACGTGGCCGATTGCTTCAGGAATGGTAACTGGCTAAACTGGCATTTCTCCACCTAGTTTTGGTTTCCTCCTCTCCAGCACACCGACAGGGAGAAAGAGAAATCTACCTATAATGCTAGGGAGGACAGTGGACTTAAAATCTCACCCTAAAATCTCTCTAGCTTATTTTATACTTCGAGCTGGCCAAATAATACCCACTGTGATACACAGGATTTCTAACAAAATCATCATGCAGACACAGCACTAGTTTAGGGGGTAAGGATGACAGATACTTGCAAAGTGCGTTTTAAAGTATTCCACGAACTTATTCCATTTTATTCCCCCTGGGGTTTCCACTACTAACTACTAGTTGTTTGCTGTGAGCCAGTTTCTGTGCTGAGTGCTTTACACAGTGACACAGGTTAAAACCGAGACTCACCGGAGTAAGTAAATCGCCCAAAGCCCTCACAGCAAGCAAGTGGAAAATCTAGTATTCAGACATAGGCCCACCTAGTGCAAAAGCCACTGTCAGAAAACAAGTGTCATCGTCCTATTATACAGATAAGGAAGCAACTAAGAGAAGTTTGGTGACTTGCTCCCAATCACCCTTTCTACAAAGGGGGAGAATCTGAACACACATCCGTGGCTGCTCATTTCTGCATGCTCATCTTCCAATGTGATAAGCAACTGTGAATGAGGACTAGCCAGTCCGTCCTTATTGAATGCTTCCGTCTGCCGAGCACGACACTAAGCAGTTCATATATTTTATCATGAGTCTTAAAACCACTACATAGGTGCTCATAAAGAGATGCGTGAAAGGCATCACCAAACAAAGCATCACCAACCTTCGCCTATTACCCCGCTCTATCTAACGCATTTCCAATATGCAAAAACAGGAGCCAGATTTCTCAAACAACGTTAAGAGTGTTGAGTATAAGGGCCTCTGAAGTCCGAGAAATCTGTTTACCTTTGTTCCTATGACCACCTGCCTGTCACCAGGAACAAAGAAGGAGCAAAGCGCGTATTCACAGGTCATGGTGCGGATGCACTGCAGTGTGGCCCTGTGGGAAAGAAGGAATAAAGAGCTCATGCATTGAGAGAACTGGCTTCCCCATCCTAGAGGTCAGCGCCTATGTTCTATACACACCTGGCCACACAGAGCTTGGCTCAGAGAAAAAATTAAATGGTCCCTCACTTTATTTTGTCGTAGGGGCCTCCTAAATCTAAGGAACAGAGGTGATACAACAGAAGGGCAGAAAAGAGCCTGTGCTGGGCTCAATGGAGCCCAAGGTGCCACCCTGAAGTACGCCCATAGGATTACAGGTTGAACAGGCATATTAATGTCTCTGCAAGTAAAGTCACTTCTTTGGACCATAAGCATTCATCCATTCAACAGATATACATCAAATGCCCACTTCATTCAACAACTTACTGAATGTCAGGCGTTATTCTAAGTGCTGGAAATATAACTGTGTTGAACAGAAAACAGGTCCTGGACCTCATAAACCTGGACACTCTTAAGGAAAGAGGCAACCAGATGCTGGCCTATCGGGTGCTGGCAGGTGGCACCTAGAAAGGGTGCTGGGGGAAGGGAGAAGGGCAGGACTGTGAGCGGGTGAGAAAACAGGGAGAAAGCCAGTATATAAGGGGAACATGGTTCAGGAACGTGACCGCTGCCACAGGGGCAAATTCTTGCTGTGTTTAGGGGATGACACAGGCCAGCGAGCTCTAGGGCAGCATAACGGGAGTGGAGTAAGAGGCAAGGTCTCTGAGCGCTCTGGCAGCGGAGTAGAGAACAGACCTCAGACGGTGAGGCACTCAGTAGGGAGACCCGTCAGGAAGCTTTCGCGACAACCCCAGGGAGGGGTAACAGCGGATGGCGCTGGCGGCGGCGGCAGCACAGGTGCCGGCCATGTCCTGATGGCAGAGCTGACCTGCTAGTGAACTGGGCCTGGGGCAGGGGAAGGCGGCCACAAGCATTTGGGGACATTTGCACAAGCAGCAGGTGGGGAGGCTGTCAGAGAAATAAGATCGCAAGCATGGTTTGGGACATAAAACCTCGACATGCCCAATTAGATATCCTTCTGACTTAGATGGAAGGGTCTGATGTTCACGGAGAGGCAAAGGCTAGAGAAAGAAACGTATGCATCGTGAGGATAAAGAAAGCAGTGTAAAGTGACTGTAGATAGAGAAAAAGTCCAAACACTCTGCCCGAAAGTATTCATTCCAGCGCCTGGAGGTCAGAAAGGGAAGAAGGACCCGGCACAGACAGAGGGGACAGCAGGACAGGAAAAGTAATGAGAGTGCAAGGAAGTATTCCAAAGAGGAGAAAGTTATCAATTCAAGGAGAGTGTCACATGAAGCTTTTGGGTCAAGGGACTCAAAAACAGGAAGGTCAGTGATGAGGTGACAAGAGCTGCCATGGCAAAATGGTGGGGAAGGGCCTGATGGGCGACAGATGCAGATAGAACAGAGAAGAGAAACCAGAGGATGGGGTGGCACTGGAGAGACTGAGCAGGAGACGGGGCGTCACTTCTCAGACGGGCCGGCCGAGCGGACACGCTACAGATGGAGGAGGAAGGCCAGGGCTCGCAGGGAGCAGGGGAAGAACCTCAGCCCATGCCGTGGAGGACTCTGGTCAGGAGCACTACCACAGTCACAGGAGGGACGGTGGATTATGTGGGTGTAGATGCAGCCCAACTGGCAGATGTGCTGGGAGCGTGTGAACGTGTTCTAGAAGATTCCATTTTTCAGTGAATTAGGAAGCAAGCTTACCAAGTTAAAGGTGCTAGAGTTATCTGGGCTGTGAGGAGACACAAGGTACAGAATAGTCGTCTAGGAAAGTCAGGGATGAGACCCTGCAGTCACAATCCTGGTTGACACCAAGAGCCTACTAGAAGAGAAGGAGCAGGCAGCATGTTTGTGCGTTTTCTTTGAGCCAAGTACAGTGACAAGCTTCACATGGAGTGAGCTTAGTTTTGGGCACCAAAGTTAAACGCAACTTTTCTTGCTCTAAACGGCACATGCCTACAGTCAAGATACATTCCGAGGGAACTGTAGGTAGGGCCTGAAGAGGCTAACAACCAACCATGAAGAGTACTCAAAATCCGGGGCACCTGGGTGGTTCAGTCAGCTGAGCATCCGACTCCTGACCTCGGCTCAGGTCATGATCTCATTGTTCATAAGCTCAAGCCCCATGTTGGGCTCTGTGCTGCTCTCTCTCCCTCTCAAAATACATAAACTTAAAAAAAAAAAAGTGTACTCAAATCTAATTTTCAGGGAAGAACACACAACTGGAGAGAGCCATGGAGAGCACCAGTTCACAAACCTATTCCATATCTTCACGGAATCCGCCGCTGCCGAGAGGATAGCGATGTTGTCTGAGCTGAAAGACAAGGTGCGCACGTCGCTGCGATGAGCCCCAAGGGTGATCCTGCTCGTCCTCACGGGCTGAGGAGCAGGCGCGGACGGGCTGAGCGAGTAGGACTCCACCAAGTTGTTCTGCAGCAGGAAGACTGCCTTCAATTCTCCTTGAGGCGAGTGAATCAAGTCAAAGGACCTGCAGGAGGAAGTAATTCATAAACGTCCTCGCCACCATCCTCGCTCAGAAGGTTAATGTTTTCTGCTAGAAAGGTTTCACTGTGTCCTCAATCTAGCGACATCTGAGCAACTGCAAAGAATTTTGCAGAAAGTGCTCTGAGTATTGGACCGTCATTGAGCACAGGCTTTTAAGTCAAAGAAACCTGGGCTCAGATACTGAATCTGACATGTAACTTGCTTTCGCATATATAATTTTTTAAGTGACCATAAATCCTTGTGGCACATAGGGTATATGTCTTTCTAAACGGCAGCAGGAAAAAGACTAAACAAATAGAAAAGGTTATTCTAATAAGACGAAGAGGAAATGATGAATAATTAGCCCATAGAGAGAGCTAGTATCCCATGATCACAGACTCCAAATATATCATTCCTCTAGACTGCTTACAAGTAGCATGAAAAAGCTAATACAACTTTGTAGCATAGTATTGCTATAATGCTGCTTTCAAATACTTCAGATGCTTTATTTTTACTCACTTGATTTTGGCAGAAGTTTTGATATTAGTCACCCGTTGGATTTCATCTTGCAGAGTCATTTTGACATTGACTTCAAGGTCTTCCTCTTCCCCTTTGGAAGAAGTTAATCTGGGGGGGGAAAAAAAGACTATCATGCTACTACTTTTCTAGAAGACTCTTTGCTATTACTTGAGTCCATTTCTGTGAGACTCTGGGAGTCCCTTGACCACAGGATTACCGTGGGAATTAGACAACACAGTGTGTGCAGAAATGCTTTGTCACCTAGAGTCATAAAGTTTTACTCCGTTTAATAGGTACCCTCAATAAACGGATTCTGAAGGCAATAGCCCATAAAATTTCCCGGGGCAGGTCTTTGTACCTCAAACTATCCCAGTGAAAGGTTTCTAGCGAACTTTCCTTAGTTCAGAACTCCTGAGATGATCCACTACCCTGAATGTGTCAATCCAACCATGTCAAATAAACCACAGGTCTCAAAACATTCGCCAAGTCAGGTGTCTTTCCCTTCGAGCCTTGCTAAATCCCAACCACTGAGGAACCAATTAACGTGGTATTACCACAAACTATTTCAAGTTGATGTTGCCACCATATGTCAGTCCTACAGTCTTTCTCCTCACGGCCCCCATGGTTAGCACTATGCAACCCAGCTTTGTTCTCGATGGGCTGCTGTCATTGGAGACACCTGCTAGCCCGAGAACTACATCACCGAGAAGCTCTCTTCACAAAGTCTGGACAGCTTTTCTAGTTGTGCGTGGCTCTGAGCTCAAGACTCAGGAACATACTAGCTATGAGGCTGCACTAAAGAGCAGAAATGTAAAGCGAGGGCTACCAGCGCGCCACGAAACCTTCTCTAGCTCAACTGTAATCGCTAGCACAGTAACCGCCTCCTTAAAGAAGTTTTTCCATCAGTACTATGTGGTCCACCCAAGATATTTTATTAGTAGTAAATATTTTTAAAAAAACACACTTTGCTTTCTTTCTAGCTTTCTTCATCTTCTTATCCATTTTCTTCTGAACTTCCGCTTTGGAAAGGATGCAGAACACTTCTAGCACTGAATCGGTTCCCTAGAAAGGCAGAAAGTTGACGTGAGTCCAGGAAAGGCAATCTGTAATTCAGCTTTTTCTCAGTAAGACCCAAACAAGAGTGCTCCTCTTCCTGCGCTTCCTGGTTGTATTATCTGGGATGACTTCTCCTCTCCAGGATCGTTGATTCGCTCCCGTGGAACGTGGGAATGCCACTTCCTATCGCAGCACTGCTCCCAAGACCAAAGAGGAAGCTAATGCTTTTAAAGTGCTTAGCAAGCAAGCACTTAATGCCTGCTAACAGTAAGGACCAGCATAGGAACTATGTGTCATGCTAATACGAGCTAGGCATTGTAAGGTCTACATAAGCGCATGACTGGGGGAAACGCAATCTCTTACCGGATATAAAACAAGCCCGGTTTCTGAAAGGAACAGCCCGTCCCTGATATTTTCTCCTAGACTCGTACTCACGTGGCAAGCTAGAATCCTGCCTGTCTTGTCCACGGCCAGGTTCACAACTCTGTCCCTGCCCTCCCGCATGATGGAACCAGCTTTTCTGCACCTAAGGATGCGCTACGGAAGAAGCAAGGGAAGAGGTGAAGGTTAAATTCAAGTTCTGTCAAACCTCTGAAAAGATAGTATTCTAAGGAATGCGGATGACAAAGATATGCTCTAAGATGATGAGAACTGAGAACTTTTCAATTAAAAATCTCCCAATTCTCACTGTTCCAACAACTCAACTCAAATGAAGATGATAAACAAAAAGAAAAAAGAATTACGTCCTCAGGAGTTTCATCTGTCTCCGGGGTACCATCCTCAGGCCCAGATGTGTCCTGTGTCCCAGGGGAAGACCCTCTGCTTTTCTTGGGCTCTGGTTCTTCTAAGTCTTCCATCTGTTTTATAAAAATGGGAAAATAAAAGCCGATATAATGTGTCCCAGCCCTGATGACTTAGAAACCTGTCCTCATGACCACCGGTAACTTCCATTTAGGACTTTCTTTGATCAAACCTCTTCCACGGTAGGACGTTTGCTAGAGTATGTTAAAAACTGACTGCAACAGGGGCGCCTGGGTGGTCCAGTCAGTTAAGCATACAACTTCGGCTCACATCATGATCTCACAGTTTGTGAGTTTGAGCCCTGCGTCGGACTCTGTGCTGACTGCTCAGAGCCTGGAGCCTGCTTTGGAGTCTGTGTCTCTTTCTCTCTGTCCCTCCCCTACTCACGCTCTCTCTCAGTCTCTCAAAAATAAAAGTTAAAAAATAAAAATAAACGTTAAAAAATAAAATAAAAAAGAACACACTGACTACAGCAACGCAAACAAAAGCGTTCACTATCCTATCTCCAATAACTTTCTGAAATATACAGACTATGGTTTAGTAACTTAGTAATTTAGACTAAGGTACAAAAATGGTGACTGACTCCTTATGAACCTTAAAACTTTCTTACGTGAAAAAGCTACTATATTCTAGAGGAAAGGTTCAAGTCTGGCTTTGAGAATGACAAAGACAATGCAACCTACAGAGGTTATGTGTTCTCCTTAAAGGAAGCAGAGATAGAAGCTAGCCTACTACAATAGAACCCGCCAGGCCAGCTACTGAACACAACACTACACACCTAAGTCCAGCTCAGTCCGAGGTCCATAAACTTTTCCACACAAAATCTTTGAAAACCTGAGAAAGTTACAGATCTTCTCAGAATACATATATTTAAAAACACATGGATATTTTACACAGATTTTTGTCTGAGGGGACAGGGCCACAGATATTCTGAAGTCCATCCATGGACACCCAAAGGTCCAGGACTTTCATGCTGAGAACTCTGCAAAGTAAAACATCAGCATTAACCAGAAGGCGTAGCCCTAAAACTATCCTTCTTCAGGCTCAAATGAACAAGGGCAATATGGCATCATTCGTTATCAAAACAACGAACCAAAAAAAAAATCTGTTTAGGAGTTGGGAAGTTATTGGAGATAGAATTCCTTCTAGTACAATGAGAAGAACTCAATGATTACATCTGATTCCAAATGCAAGGAGCCTATGACAATGCTAAAACATTGCCCATAATCAGAAAAGCAATTACCTCCTGTAGGTAGGCTATGTCCCACGCCCTCAGCTCACTGTCGGCCGACCCAGTGATGAGTCGCTTTTCTTCTGACACCAGAACCAACCCCCACACCTACAGGGTAGAGAAAGATCAAATAGGATTTTTAAGACACTCTAGGATCTATGATGCAGCATTCCAAAAGTTTAAGTATACAATCTGTAGTGATATCCCTTTGGCATTTGCAAAGCCTAATGTTAAAGTAACCTTTCCAAAATACTAAGAGAAATTCTCACCTTTGGAAAGAAAAAGTGGCTTGTGGTGGAAGTGCTGTTTATGCAGTAACTAGAAGTTTCTCTGTAATTTCCTACCCTTAAATTTACATAATGGCCATTGAGCACAAATCCTAACTAGAATCCACTCAAATGACGATTTTAAGTCTGGTACTTCTCTGTTTCAGCAGTGCCTTGCAAATAAAAGGTACCCCACTGAAGTCTACTGTATAATTTTCAGCCCCAAACATCTAAGAACAATTTTGTTCCGAATCAACAAGGAATCTAATTTGCTTTTCCTCATCATTAATTCCAGTTATGTTTTTGAAGACCTGGTAAGAACAAAGCATGGAGGAGGATACCAAGATATAAAATATTTCCACTGAAAATATCTATGTTCGGGTAATGCTTATAATGGCCACAATTTGCTGTGTACATGTCACCAGATCCGGCACTGTACATACAGGGTCACTAAGCCTCCCGACAATCATAAAGGGGGACACATTATTTAACAGCAATGAAACCCCTACTCATGGATTAAAAACTTATCCAAGGCCAATTTTTCCTAAATGGTGAAGCAGCTGTATCTGCTCTGATGGCGGGCACTTCACCACCACACCAACCCTTCTGTCTCTCGGGACAGCACGTGAGGGTTACTGGGAGCAGTAAAAACTAAAGCAGAGGAGGAAACCATCCTTTCCTTCTGCCTCGCCATTCTTTCCCTGGCCCGTGCCCTCCACGTACCTCGGTTCGGTGGCCGACCATTGTTTTAAAGCAGTGCTGGGTGTCAAGGTCCCACCATTTCACCATGGTATCTTTCCCACTAAAAAAAAAGAAACGAGAAAAATTGTAGGAGGAAAAAAACCCTCAGTAAACAGGAGATTGAGGACTCATCTGTTGTCTTCAAAAAAATACAGACAGCAACAATGTCTTATACTACACTCACTCCCTTACCTTTTTCTAAGGAGGGAAGAACCTTAACCCCACGTGGCTATTAGGTAGAAAATATAATATTGCACCTGTAAAAACAAAAATAACTCTGATTTCAGAGTGATCAGGCACGCAGAGGCTGACGCCTGGCCTGTCATTTCATCACAACAGCATCACTCTTCTCTGTCAGCTGGTTGACACGGAAACGCCTCAGATCTCTTCTGCTCCTGACTCCCGTGCACAGCTGGTCTCTGTGAGGCCCTCACTCCTTCCAATTCACTTCTGCACACAAGCCTGAATTTAAGTTCTGCTGCCTCGATTATTTTCATAGCTTCTCATCTGGTCTCTTTACCCATTCCCGTTCCATCGTTACATCCAATAAACTTCTATGTGATAATTACAACTCTTTGAACTTACACTAGCTCACGGTTCTCTACAGAATCAAAATCACAACCAGCACCATTTTCAAATCTCCTCGTTAATTGGCCTGAGTCTCCCTGCCAATGAGCTCTACTCCTCCTACTCAAATGCCTCTTCCCTGCTTCCTTGCGAATATAAACCCAACATAATTCTCCTTTATGGCCAAACTGGAAAAAACCAAAAGGACAAAAACCCAATTTATGAAGTCTCCTATATGATCTCACCTCACTGTGTTATTTCCTTAGTTTTTTAACCACTGACCCCTGCACAATGAGGCGGCTAACCAGCTCCCTCACCCCGGTGTAGTCTCAAATCTACATTTAACTTTCGACTCCCCCAAACCACCACTCAGCCAGCCTACTGTTGACCAGTAACATAAACAGTTGATCAACACTTATTTTGCATGAAATATGCATTCTCACAAGAGAGCCAGAGAAAAGAATATTCAGGAAAGCATAAGAGAAAACACATTTGAAGTACTACATTTATTGAAAAAAAAAACCCACGGATAAGTGGACCCACCCAATTCAAATCTGTTGTTCAAGGGTCAACTGTTCGCTGAGCTATAATGTGTACATTCTAGTAGAACCTTAGTCCTTCTCTCACAGAACCTGTGTTGTTAACAAGACACACCAGTGTGCCGTCCTGCAGGAACTGACCCACCAGTGGTAAGGTGTTCAGTGCTCCTGCACAACTGCTTCGGAGGCATTCCTGAAGTTCATTTTCTGCCGGCAAACCCTAGGATCCCAAACTTTCCTGGGTGGCCATTCCTTAGGACCAATAATTACTATGTAAGGTTGAGCCATGTGAAATGGCAGATGTCATGTCTGATCCACACAAATGGAAATTTCAAATGGTTACCTAACAGATGTTCAGAAGGGATACGTACAGAGTCCATCTGTTCTCAAAAGGCCCACAGCAAACTGAGCACTCAGTATTTACGCTGGCCCACTGCCCCACATTCTGCTTTCCCAACTTTCTAAGGATCCAGAAAGCAGACAGCTCAGTCTATAAAAGGCATGTCAAAGGTTAAGGAACACGGAAAAGCTAATGCCATTTTTTAAAATAATTATTTATTAATTGTCATAATAATGACAAATCAGAAAAGGGACTTAAATGCTAGAAACTAGCTTCTATGACACCGCTGGGGAGAAGAGGAAAGGACAGAAGAAAGCAGAGGGCAAACGAGGAAGCTAGCACATGAGCCTGAGGAGAGTGCAGAGAAATGAGGAAGGAATGAGGCAAATTTTCCTCTTTGAAACCCTCTCTGATGTATTCACATAGAAAAGAACTCAAAGAGAAACTGTTATTTCCTTACCTAGTAACTAGCAGATTCTTTTCTCGTAGAAACAATGCTTGCGTGACGGCGTCCTTGTGCCCCTGCAGACGGTAGAGGCCGCTTTCATTGATCACATCCCACACGATAGTATCTGTGTCCTACAGGGATCAGATAATACAGAAGAATTTTTTTTTACCACATCAGGCCTTGACAAACAATAGGATGTAATATTTTTATTACAAACGTGATTCATAGACCTTGTGGAAAATCTGGAAAAACTTACCAAAAAGAGGGAATAAATACCAATTAATTCCATCATCCAGATGTAACCACACAGGTATATTGTTTTATACTGTTCCAATTCAACATCCAGGTTAGTTTTAGAAAACTGGGGTCATGCTACTGGTAACATTTTATAACCCTCCTCCACTTTTCACTTAAAATATCTCCATTTTCTACATCCCTCTAGACTGCTCTCATTTAAAAAAAATTTTTAATGTTTATTTAATTTTGAGAGACAGAGTGCGAGCGAGCAGGGGAGGGGCAGAGAGAGAGGGAGACACAGAATCCGAAACAGGCTCCAGGCTCCGAGCTGCCAGCACAGAGCCCGATAAGGGGCTCGAACCCATGAACTGTGAGATCATGACCTGAGTCAAAGGTGGACACTTAACTGACTGACGTTTAACCAACTGAGCCACCCAGGAGCCCCCAGACTGTTCTCATTTTCAATGATCATATAATAATCAATCCTAAGGATATGCCATAATCCATGTAAAAATTTTTCTGTTTTTACTATTTAGGTAGTTCCCAAAGTTCTGCTATTATAAATACACGGAAATGAACATTCTTGTACAGAAATCTTTGTATATACCTCAGCTCAGAATACTAAAAAGAAAAATTCTTGGGTTAAAAGTTTTTTTAAAGTTTGCAATTCATCGCGACAAGGTGATCTCTTTAAACTGCACCAATCGGTAGGTCCAACAGGGACATGAAGCACAAGGCCAGCATTCCTGTCCCTTTGGCTCTGGATGTCATTAGTTTCTCAAAAACCACTGCCAACTCCAGAAGTTAAAAATGCTGCCTCAGTATTTATTGGATTAGCATTTCTGAATACTAACAAGAAATTCCATACATGCTCTATGGTGATTACTGGCTGTACGTACCTCTGCTGAACTGCTAAGTCATGTCTTTCATCTTCCTTACTGTTGGCTTGTTTGTAAGTTGTTATGAGATGAATGTTATTAATCCTCCCTATACTGAAAATATTAGATACATACTCTTTTTCAGTGTCCTTTAACTTTTTTCCAGTCTCGCTGAGAAACAGTCATACATCACAGTATAAACCTGAGGTGCACACAGTATGACAACAGGTTCAGCTCACACCCGTCTTCTCATACAAATGCAGCAAAAAAAAAAAGAAAAAAGGAAACAAAATTCTTCCCTGTGAGAACTTGGGATTTACTCTCAATAAGTTTATTTTTAGTGTACAAATGCTTTAAATCTAAACATTCAAAACTCTAGCGATTTGTAATTTATTTCTTAAAAAATTTTTTTACTATTTATTTTTGAGAGACAGAGACAGAGCACAAGCAAGGGAAGGGCAGAGAGAGAGGGAGACACAGAATCCAAAGAAGGGTCCAGGCTCCAGGCTCCAAGCTGTCAGCAGAGAGCCTGATGCAGGGCTCGAACTCATGAACCGCAAGATCATGACCTGAGCCAAAGGTGGTCACTTAACTGACTGAGCCACCCAGGCGCCCCTGTAATTTCTTTCTTTACTGACATGCTTAAAGTCCTTTTCAACCTCAGTAGCAGATAAATACTTAATTACATATCTTCTCGTGCACTTAAACTATCACTCTTTACTATTTAAGTTTTTAATCTGTGACTCATTTTGCATGTGGCATAGAGCTTTAAAATCTCCCCCTACATACCAAGCCAATTGCCTATAGTATTTTATAAGTAACTCATCATTTTTATACACACCAGAAACATTGTCTTCAAAATACACTATAATTAGAAACATGAAAGAGGATTTGAGTCTAGGATTCCCATTTGGCTTCAATAATCTATCTATTTTTGTAGTAATGCCAGATTAACACATTTTAAATTGACTTCATAACACATTTAATATCGGAAACTGCCTAAAAAAACAAACAAAAAACCCCTGAAGCCCTGTTTTATTATTCACCATTGCCAACTTCCTGGTGTTTTTGATTGTTTTCCAAACATGCTTTTAAGTAATTTGATCATGTTCTTAAAAAACAATAAAAACTTGTGAGATATTTATTTAAATTGCTTTTAACTATATAAGTTAACTAAAAAACACTAGCATCTTTGTCTTCCCATTCATGAACATAGTATCTCTATTCAAGTCTTCTGTTACATTCTTTAGTACAGTGTCATAGTATTTTTCTCCCTCCTTCTCCCTCTATTCCCACCATCCATACTGTTTTGTACACCGAAAACCCACTGTTTCACCCAACAGTTGTGAACAACCAGCTTCAACATAAGCCTTATAGTCCTTTACTAGATCAGAATCTAGGCACCGGATTCGAAGTCTCACCTTGGACCCAGATGCCAGCCTGCCCCCCAGCT
Source organism: Suricata suricatta (assembly GCF_006229205.1). NCBI lineage: Eukaryota > Metazoa > Chordata > Mammalia > Carnivora > Herpestidae > Suricata > Suricata suricatta. The sequence continues at coordinate 44,618,283 of NC_043707.1, forward strand.
GATCATACTTCAGAGAAGTGATGGCTGCTTTGTGTCCATTGAAGGTCACGTTTCCTTCCCCGCTCAGGAGACTGAAGATTCGGATAGACCCATCCTCATAACCAACAGCTAAGTGCAGCCCATCTGGGGAGGGACATAAGCAAGTGACTTCTTGTTTAAGCCCCTGAAGGATGAGGATCTGCAATTGTAAGAATCATAAACAATGTACAGGAGTTAAGCACGTCATCAAAGGAGAAGTGTGGGAATAATCAGGGACAATAAAACTAAGGGCATCAGTAATTCCAAATCACTCTTATGAGTAACAATGAAATTCTACAATTCATCTCCAGCTCTTTAACATAGGAATTATTATTTGTGCTGAGCAATGAAACACTCAAGAAAGGGTAAAATTATTTTCTCCAAAGCTCTACATTAGCATAATAACGTGGAAAAATTTCCCAAGTGATAAATTCCTAAATCCTTATCCTGTGGTAACACCAAATGACTTTCCATATAGGGTTGTAAGCACATTCTCGTAACTGAGCGCCATTTTAAAAGTCAACTTGTGTGGCACCAGAGTGCTACATGGTTTATCCCCAGGAAACTTGGGGTGGCAACAAGTATCAAAGTATTAACCTCTTGGGAGTCACGTCCGTAAGTGGGCAAGAAGAAAATGCCTAAATTTAGTTTGGCAGAAGTGGTAGGTTTAAGGAACTCAGTCACACAAAGTATCAAAACCTACTTATCAACCTTGGGCCTCATCTGTGTAAGTGAGAAAAACATTTGGTCAACATAACTGAGTAAAAATTTAAAAACATTTTTTTAAGTTTACTCATTTTTGAGAGAGAGAGAGAGAGAGCGAGCGAGCGAGCAGGCGAGCATGAGAAGGGGCAGAGAGAGGGGGAGACACAGAATCCGAAGCAGGCTGCAGGTTCCAAGCGGTCAGCAGAGCCCGACATGGGGTTTGAACCCATGAACTGTGAGATCATGACCTGAGCTGAAGTTGGATGCTTAACCGACTGAACCACCCAGGCGCCCCTAAATGACTAAGATTTTATAACTGATTATGAGGGCAAGTAGAAGAACTTGAAACATAAAGAACTAGTAGAGAAAACCAAACATGTCAGGAATAAGGACTACAAATACTTGCCAGGGAAATACTACAAATGGATAACTCATATGTGGCGTGGTTTTCAGAGTTTAGTGCATGCAGAAAATCAGACAGAACCTGATACATGGCTATCTAGACCCAAAGAAGAAAGACTTCTCTTCCAGGGGCACACACATACAAACATCTCCCCACGCCTGCCTCCCCTTCCTCAAATACCTAAAAATCACTTATCAACCTTGTTGATTTCCGGCTTACCTTCTCTCCTTTCCTTAAGTCCCAGATGAACACGTGTTCGCAGGCTGGTACCGCCACATAGCGTCCTTTTTCACCACGAAGTGTCACGAAGACAATGTTACCTTTTTGGCTGCCAATGAGGCCGAAGACTGCACTGGGGACATAGCGTAGATATTGCTTCGTGAGCCCCATGTCGGAGCGTTTGGGACCGCCAGCGAGGCAGCTGTGCATACAAAGCAAGAAAACTCAGTCTGCTGGGTGCCTGGCTTCCAGGACGCCAGCAGACACCAACTGTTAATCGTGTGCTTGGTTAGAGCATGTACGCTGTGGCTTCTCCACCTCATTTACTCTGAATAAATCATTCACTTAAATACACGGACATCTTCATCTTTTTATTCGCTGTTGACTCACATGTAAGCCCTCATTCTGCACGCTTCAAATTGGTCACCCTGTCACGCCCACCTCACAAATAACGGGCATATGGCCTCTAGGCAGCTCAACAATTCACTTGTTTGTTCAACTGTCAAAGTTTCCACACTGAGATGGACAGAGTCTAAATATATTTACAGTAAACAATTACTATCATCCTACTACCTAGACAAGCACTATTTTAAATACTAGAGATATGGTGTTGAGTAAAATAAAATCCTTGACTTTATGGCACATTATCCTCTACCCTACCGGTTCTCAAACTCAAGTACATATCCAAATCATGTGAGGGGTTATGAAAACAGATTGCTGGGAACCACATTCACCTTATCTCCCAGTGCCTACTATTTATTTTTTTAATGTTTTATTATTTATTTTTGAGAGAGAGAGACGAAGTGTGAGTGGGGGAGGGGAACAGAGAGAGAGGGAGACACAGAATCTGAGGCAGGCTCCAGGCTGTCAGCACAGAGCTGAACACAGGGTCCAAACCCAGGGACCCTGAGAATATGACCTGAGCCAAAGTCAGATGCTTACTGAACCACCCAGGTGCCCCACCCATTGCCTGTTTCTGAATCAGGAGGTCTGAGGTGGGACCCAAGATCTTTCTAAGAAGTTTCCAAGGGATGCTGTGGTTTTTCTCGTTGCTTACTTGGAGAACTACTGTCCTAATACATGTAGGTCCTCCCTTGATTTCCAAATCAGGTCAGCTACTTCCACTTGGCAAAGAAAAAGAATACAGCAACATGGCATATTAGTTTTCAAAGATGCCTTAGTTCTCACATTAAATCAAAATTTTCAACACTGGTATTGATATAACAAGTGAAGGAGGTAAGTCAAGCTTCTCCGGTCTTGATATGGATGAGTGAAAAGTGCCTCAAACACCAATGCATCTTAACACAATACCAAACAGAAATTATACCCTTTGGGGCGCCTGAGTGGCTCCGTCAGTTAAGTGTCTGACTTCGGCTCAGGTCATGAGCTCATGGTTCATGAGTTCAAGCTCTGTGCTGTTGAACATGCTTTAGATTCTTTGTCTCCCTCTCTCTGTTCCTCCCTCACTCATGCTCTGTCTCTCTCAAAAATAAACAGAAACATTAAAAAAATTCTTTTTAATGTCTATTTTGAGGGAGAGAGACAGAGTGCAAGTAGGGTAGGGGCAGAGAGAAAGAGACACAGACTCCAAAGCAGGCTCCAGGCTCTGAGCAGTCAGCATAGAGCCTGACGTGGGGCTCGAACTCACGAACTGTGAGGCTGTGACCTAAGCCGAAGTCCAATGCTTAACTGACTGAGCCATCCAGGTGCCCCTGGTATAGTCAGTTTTCCACACACTCTAGTAAATGTCCTACCGTGGAAGAGGTTTGATCAAAGAAAGTCCTAAATGGAAGTTACCGGTGGCCATAAGGACAGGTTTTTAAGTCATCAGGGCTGGGACACATTATTTCAGCTTTATTTCCCCATTTTTATAAAACAGATGGAAGACTTAGAAGAACCAGAGCCCAAGAAAAGCAGAGGGTCACAGGACACACCTGAGCCTGAGGATGGTACCCCGGAGACGGATGAAATTTTTAATTAAAAAAAAAAAAACAAAGAAAGAAATTACACCCCTTCTTTGGGAGCTGGCTTTTGCTGTTGGTTTCTACGTCTGGTTTAACTCTACAGAACCTGTCTCTGATTACACTCTGTTTTCGCCTACCTTAACAGAAAAATAATCAACTGCTGCTTAGTGTTTTCTTTTAGTAATCACTTAGCGGCCTCATTTGTCCTTACCTAAGACTAACAAAATCCAGTTAAAAATCAAGAAAGAATGTTAACAATGTGATAATGCTGTTAGCCCAGGCCGTTTGATCAATTCTTCCCCAATTCCTCTTACTCTTCCAGCCCCTTAGCTAGAATCGTTCCTGTTGGTAGTGTTGGGCCCTCTACCGATTCCTTCCACAGTATTTTCCTTGGAATGCCAAGCCCTATGGACACCTGCATCTGTATTTCCAATCCTGTCCATATATGTGAATACAAATGAAAGAGTTCCAAAAACTTATAAAATATTCCCAAAGACTTTGCATGTGCAAAACCGAAGCTACCTTGCTTCCTGAACCCATTTTTTCCCCTTTTTCTAAAACACACAAGCCTCCCAGCCATTCAGACTCAAAACCTTGAAGCAACCTTTGCCTCATTAATGAAAAACATTATAGTAGCCAAGACTTAAAGAGCACTTACAAATGGCGATATGTTAAATGTATACATCTGGGTAAACGTATGTAGTTGTTTAACGACAAATAGCAATTGAGTTAATTAAAAGGGTTAAGATATGCAGAGTGCTTAGAAAACCACCTAAAACATTGGAAATATACCTATGAAAAAGTCTTCACACTAACCTTACCTTACAAAGTCAACCTACCCTCATTTTACAGACAAGGAAACTAAGCGAAGGGATGTAGGACACTTTCTGTTGCAGCTCTTTGTCTCTGGGTTCCTGTCACGTTAGTTGCTTTCCTTCCTTGTCCTGCCACCTTGCTTTCTTCACATTGCCCCTCCCTAGAATAACGTGTATCGTCCATCTCTACCTATTTTTTTAAACCGGTGTTCTCCTCTGAGGCCCACTTCCTCCGAGGCTGGACCAATTCTCGCAGCTTTTTCTATTGCCTCAATATTTAAACTATCTTCTATACACCTTAGCACTGGCCGTTCGCGCCCCACGTGCACAGATCTCGACGCCTTTTGGAGAGAGGTCACGACCGAACCTTCCAACGCGCGCTTACCATCCCTGTTTCCAGGTATGGCTACGCACCCCCCAATTACGTTGCTGCTATGATGCACAGAAGCGCTGGGCCGCTGTGACAGACCTGTCGGACGTCCCTAACCCGAGTCTTCAGTCAGGACAGAGTGAGGGGCTCCGCATCTGACCGTGCTGCCTGAGCATCTTCAGGAGCACCGCGGAACGCGCGACACCTGTACACCGCAGGCGCCGGCCCTGGGCGACTGCAGGCGCCCTCCGGGGACGGCGGTAGGTTCGCGGTCGTTCAGGGTCCCCTCCACCCTAGCGACCGGCCGCAAATGCCCCCGCTTCATCTCGGGCTGGCGGCCCGAAGGCCTCCGCCGGGAACGAGAGGTTGAACGCCGGGCCCCCGCTCCTACTCACCTCAGCCTCCACGAGGATGCCGGCCGGCTGGACCCGCCCACAGCACCCACCCCTTCCGGGTCCGCTCCGCGACCCACTTCCGCCCGGCATTCCTTTTGCCTTCGAGGAGGAAATGACGTAGGGCCGGGCTGTGGTTGGTGGGGGCTGGCCGGTAGCGGAAGCCGGCGTTCGCCACTCAAAGCTCTTCCAGCTGGTCACTCCAGCCTCCTGGGACTTTGCCTCGTCTGACCGCGAGCTCCAGGCCAGGGGTGTCTGGGGATGCCGATCAGCCGCTTTCTGCGAGGAGCTTAACCCGCCCCGCTCCCGACCGGATGGGACCCCCGGAGTGCGGTGAGAGGCGGGACCTGGAACCGGGCCGGGGAGGGAAGGCGGGGCGGGGCGGAGCAGGCCGGGGGCGCGGCGGGAGGCACTCGGCTTCGGCCCGGGCTGCGGGTGCAGATGGAGAGGGTTAGTGCTGTCCGCTCTCTGGAAGAATGAGTGTGCCACTTCTTCCCCGGCGGGTGGTCGGGCTTTTCTGGCCCGCAGCGCTTATCGCCGAGAAGACAGGGTAGGCAGACCTGGGCACCAGGGCCAGTAATGCTGTAGTCCCCGGGGAGGCACGCGCCCTGGACGCAGGTGAGATAGGGCGGCTGGGACCTCTGCCGGTCACAGCCCCACGGTCAAGTGTATGTTGCCGAGTGTGTGGACGGGGCGTTCCGCAAACCCCAGCGCAGGTCGAGTCAGGGCTGGATAGGCGCTGAGCTCAGGATGCTGAGTTGTCTGGATCCCTCCAGTCCCTGGAGTGACATTGTCTGGCTTTGTGTTTCCGCGTCCTGGCCGCGTGAGGGGGAAGTGACCAGGGCTGACTCCTCCTGGCGTGGTAATTGAGGTTTAGGTGCTCTGTCACCAGGTGAGGATTAGCCTGTCTTGAAGCTCTTCTGTTGTTGGGCTGCACAGAAATGTTCAGAAAGGAGTTCTGATGTGTGTAGTTGTGGAAAATCAAAGCTAATGTATATCTCTACGATGGAAATAAGCCTTTGCCTTTGCTTATTTAACAAGATATCTGTAGTCAACCTGGAAATGAGACATTATCTAAATTATCTGATTATCTTCAGACGTTTCTGGAGTTCTTAATACCTGTGCAGCTTGTCTTCCATATTCAAGAAAATTCCAATAGTAGCGATTGAGATTATAGATAGATGTAGCACTGTAGGTGTTTTGAAACAAGATTACTGTGGGTGGGATGAATGAGAAAGGAGGAAATTGTGGCAACAGACAATTTCAGCAAGTTTTTTGGGGAAGGGAGTAGTTAGGTGGGTGTGTCTGGTTAATATCTCCTATAGGTGATGTCCATTATATAATTAGGGGAAAAATGTGCTTCAGTAGAAAACTGCATAAACTAGATTCTATCTTGAAAGCTGTTCCAAGAAAGCTATTTTACAACTCTGTAAACTCTAGGTAACTAATGTCAACACTAAATTTTTGTCTATAGACATGTAGATTCTGTCCTCTTAGAGATTCAGTGGAAGCTGCCTTCCTTTACATTCATTTCAGCATTCCTGATGAATATGTTCACTTTTGGGATCCCCTTCAACCTACCACCTATCTGGTTTGCTTTTGAGTTAAAGTGTTGGGCGCATAATTTATTTTTATATTTGAGTCATGATTTTACTTAAAATTTCTCTTAATATTATGAAGTGTTAGGGGAAGGGACACTCACAAATGGAAAAAATAATTTTAATAAGAGTTGGTATAAGAGCAATTGTGATTGAGTGCCAAGTTAATGCATTTTATAAAATTCCCAATTCATACGGTATTTAAAGAATATAACTAATTTCTCATTTAAGTTTCACATTGCTCAATTTGTATTGTAATAACACTAATAATTAAAAAATAGTAAAGTTATTTTAAAAAATCTTTTTAATGTTCATTTATTTTTGACAGAGAGAGAGAAGAGAGAAAGCGCGCACGCACGCATGCAAGTGGGGAAGGGCAGAAAGAGAGGGAGACACAAACTGAAGCAGGCTCCAAGTTGTCAGTACAGACCCCAATGCGGGGCTCAAACTCACAAACCGCGATATCATGATCTGAGCCAAAGTAGGATATTTAACCGACTAAGTCATCCAGGTGCCCCTAGTAAATAAAATTATTTTAATATGAAGGTGGTACTATGAACTCACCATTGAAGGATGTGCTTTGGGTGTTTTTGAATGACCATGTTAAATTTGACCTGGGCCATTGATACCAGTTAGAAATATTTGTTATATTGTATTTATTGTTGACCTATCTCTTAATGCCTTGGTTTGTTTTTCCACCTAAGTAACCTAAAAATAAAGTTATTTTTTCTATTTGCAGAGAATAACTCTTAAATTTGGCAGATTTGGTGTTGGGATGGAGGTATTATACACATATAATATCTAATGGGCCCTGAAGTTTTAAATACTGAAGTACAAGGCATGAGCAATGGTAAACCTGTAATTTATTTCACTGTGTTTGCACAGTGAAAAGAGAGCTGGTGATTAATGGGAGTCAAAAGCCTGGACCAGCTCTTACGTACTTTTATCTAGGCCTGTCTAAACAAGGTATACATTTTGAAGAACAAGCAAACAGATTTTAAAGTTCTTGTTTTTCTCTTTTACCGTTTTCTTTTTATCCAGACAAAAACCAGGTTATCTTGAGACAGTGATCCAGGCCATCCTGCCTGATCCTGCCTATTCTTGAACAATAAAAATCTAATCTCTCTACCCAATCCAGTTATTCATGTAAAGCATTATTTAGAGCACTTCTTACATGGAAATACTGCAAATTTGTTTAAAAACAAATGAAGACTTGATAAATAAAACAAATGGTTTATTCTCATTATGCATTTGAATTGTAAAAGATTTATCTTTAGTTCATCATTCATGAAGATATTGAAGGTAACCTTAAGATAGTATGGCTAAGGAAATAGATATGATCCATTCTGGAATCTTATTTGTCTCCCATAGACTTTTTGATCCCGGGACATAGATATCATGGGTCAGGAGCCTTTTGTACTAAAGTTTAGTGTTTACTTATGAACCTGTGCAAAGTACAGAACTGATGAACTGATATTCAGTGGAAAGTCTTGCTCTTCCTTAATGTTAATTGAAATTTGGCTTTAGCTACAGATTGCTGTATCCTTTCCCTCCTCCCTCACCTGAGCCCACTGTGTTCTGTCATTGGGACTCTTAATCAGAGTCTGGGAACCGTCTCCCGTTATTTGCAAATCTGTGCTTGTATGAGTTCATGTACTCACATCGTGGGTGGTGAAAAGGTCTTGATCTTTTAATGTGATTCTCAAAGGGGTCTGTGACCCTAAGAATGTTAAGAACCCATATTCCTTAAGTATCAAGGATCAACTTCTCCTGCCTAGCTTGGCTTTGCTGCTCCATTTGCTTTCTTGCCAAGGTGTGTGTGTTGAAAAAACGGGAGATTTAAATCTTTTTGGTGAGAAATAACAATTTCTGTTTAGCGATGGAGGAGAAAAAGAATCCTTTGTTAAATGCCATGACACTTTCTACATAATACCACTCAACTTTGAGAGCTCTGAAGCATATTACTCATTTAGCACCCAGTATCTTAAGGGTCACAATGACTATTAAGAGCTTGGAAGAAGGTCCAACAAATTATATGGACAAGATGTGATTAGAGATATAAGCCAACTACCCAATAGTGTACTGTCAAAGAAGATAATAGAGTTTCAGGGAAAGAATGATCAATAGTTAACGCAACTAACATTTGGTTAGCTCCCGGATTTAACATTTGGGCAGTCATCGTTGGACCTTGGACCTTGAAAGAGCAATTTAGCATTGTTACCAGAGGTGCCAACAAAACTCTACTAGGTTGACTAAATGGAAGAAAAAGAAATAGAGCTCCAAAACCGATCATGCTTATGAAGTAAAGTGGTAGAATGAGGCAGTTAGTTGTTAGCTGGAGAAGAAATGCGGTAGGACTATTTTTTTTTTCGGACTATTTTCTTTAAGACTAGGAGGATAGAGGAGAAGGAGAGATCAGACATTGTGAAGGAAGACTTATTACCTTTCTTTTCCAGGAGAGCTGGGAAAGTAAAATGCATTGTTTGAAGGCAGTTGGGCAGGCTTAAAAGTGCTGCTCCCAGATTTATCCTTCCCTCTGTAAAACTCGTCTACTTTTGATCTCAACTGTCACTTCCTGGAAGAAAGTGACGTTCTCTCCAATCTAAGTTAGCTTTGCACCTTGTTCTTCTTTACAGAACACTTCTCACAGATTTTAATTATACAGTATATTTAATTTCTGTGATTACCTATTTATGTGACTTTTGTGAGTCTCCCTCTTCCAGTAGAAACTCAGCATCTAACAATGCTTAAATAATTGGATGCCTAGGACATAGTAGGCAAATAAGCATCTGTTGTCTTATAATTTCTACGGGCCGGGAATTCAGAATTCAGCAACAGCTTAGCCGTGTGGTTCTAGTTCATGAGTGTCTCTCATGAGGTTGCAGTCAGGATGTCAGCTGGGGCTGAAGTCGTTTGAAGCCCAACAGAGGCTAGAAAATCCAAGGGGATTCCTTTGCCTGGGTATCAGTGCTGGTTTTTGGCAGGCACTCTCAGGTACTTCCCCTGGGGACCTTTTCACGGACTTCCTGAGTGTCCCCCATCATGGGAGCTAACTTCCCTAGAGCAAGCACTCCCAGAGAGAGCGCAGTACCTTTTATGACTCATCCTTCGAAGTCCTATACTGTCATTTCTGCAGTATCCTATTGGTTGGTTATACGGGCTGCCCTACTCATTATAGGAGGCAGCTGTACAGGGACATTGATATCAGGAAGTGGTACCATTGAAGGACATCTAAGAGGACGTCTGCCACGGATGGATATGCTGTAGCATAGAGTCACCCAAGATTTATTAAGACAGTTTCCTAATACTTCCTGATAGTGTTGATGGAGGGCCCGTCTGACCTTGGAAAACATGCATTTGTCTTGCCAGCAGACAGGATGCTGATTTTTTGTGTTTTGTTTTAGAGAAAACATGTTGGGTTGATCTAGGTTTTAGGGATTCACAAGTCATTACAAGGGCAGACTTTGAGATAAATAAGTGTAAAAAACAAAACAAAACAAAAAAAGAGATAAATAAGTGTATCTTCATTCAGTAGTTTGTTGGGTTTAGTTGGTACTGCCTTTGATAGCAAGTGTTTTGGTCTTTGCCACACATAGAGCCAGCCAAAACTTTGTCTCAGCAGTGGTGTGGGGACTTTCGCATTGGCTCTGAGAAAGTTGTAACAGGTAACGTTAATTATACGCTGCTTTGTGCCGAATTATATCATTTAATCCTCACAATAACCCTGTAAGTGGATTACTCATTTTTGAAGTAAGGAAACCCTGGCTTCCAGTTAAGAGTTATGTCCTAGACCTAAATTCAGGCCTGCTGATAACAGAGCCCAGGCTCTTACGTTGTACCGCCTGCCGCTCCCTCATGGTGTAATTGCATGTGGAAGCATTTATCTTAAAACATTGAAGAAGCCAGATTGAGGATTGTACATACATCATGATTTCACCTATCATAGAAAAAGATAGGAATTACATAAAAATTGGGAAGTTTTCTCTGTTACCTTTTACCCCCCCAAATGTTCTATAAGTGGATAAAGAAAAGTTATTTTAAAGAAGTAATTTTGTTCTGAAAGTTGGCATTCGAGTTTTCAAAATGAACACTAACTCTGTGTTCAATGGACTTTTATATTATAGTTAAGTTTCAGCATGAGTCATTGTCCTCAGAAATCTGAGAATAATTTTGTTTAAGTGTGAATTTCTGCAGAGTGCCATTCCATTAAGCTTCAGTTAGCTCAGCTGTGGAAAATAAATTCTCTATTTGTCCTCTCTTCAGCTGGTCCAGCTCAGGCCTGCTTACTCGTTAACAGATCAGGAGATCTCGTGGTTGCCTCCAGTTTCAAAGGCCAATTTGATAGATTAAATACCACCTTCTGATAAAATTAGTTTCTTTATTTCAATATAATTTCAAAGGAGTATTTTGTATCATATAAGAATAATCCTGTTACATAGTTTTATCATGGTATAATCCGTAAGGCCTTTCTGAAATTGTTATATAACTGATCACACCTCCTACGCCACAGTGCTGGCAAAGGAGTTAACATACCGTGCCTGATCCATGGTCCATTCCACTTAGCTCATGTTTCTCAGCAAGAAACACCAAGGAATTAGATGAAGAAAGGCGTGTTTGTTCTCCTTCTCTAACAACAAACATTAGGGTCACACAGAACAACTTCTCTAACAAGATGCTCGCACCCCAGCTTTCATTCCCTGATCATCTACCTGCCCGGTGTTAACAGTGAGTCCAACTTACCAGACGCACTAATCGTTTCTCAGTCCTGGACCTGGCATTTCAGTAGCATTTATCCTGCTGATCCTTCTCCAGCACTCCTTAACATACTTTCTTCACCTGGCTTTGTAGGCAACCATACTTTTCCTGGTGTTCCTCCCTATCCTGTCAATCCTCTTTATCAATTTTTTTTTTACTTGTTCTCTTTCCAGCCTGTAAGTTTTGCCTTAGGACTCAGTCCTTGGATCTCTTTATTCCATTTGTATGGTCTCTTTTGGTAATCATGTTTGATTCTCCTAACCTTAAATACCACCCACATGCTGAATCTTCCAGATTTATATCTGTAGCCCAACCTCTCCTCTGAGCTCTAGCCTTTCATAGCCAGTTGCATGTCTGACAACAATACTTGGCCATATGAGGGGCATTTCAAACCTAACGGGTGCAAAAACATATGAGGAAAAACAACCTTGATCATCACTCCCCCACACAAGCTACTCCAGCCTTCGTCTTCTCTGTAAATAGCATTAGCATCTACTCAGTTGCTCAAGCAAGAAATCTAGGAATTACCTTTGATTATTTTCTTTTCCCTCATCCTTCACATTCGTTGAGCAAGTCTTGTTGACTCTACCTTCAAAATACGTTCCAAATCCAACCATTTCTCACCACCTTCATCATCAACTCACCTAGATCCCTGCAGCCATTTTCTACTGGTCTCGGGTTTTACTCTTGTCCCCACTCCATTTCATGGTAGCTAAGGAAATCTTACCAAGTGTTATTTATATTAAGTCATTACCTCTATCAAGATCCTCTAACAGGTTTCCCTCGTATTTACAATAAGACCGAACCTTCTCATTGAGCTTACAAACTGCATCATCCAGTCTTTCGATCTCTGACCAACCTCAGTCACCTACCACTCCTTACCTACTTAGAACACTTGTCTGGCTTCTTGGCAAATTAAATATCCTTTACTCATGCTAAATTGCCCATGGCCTCTCTGTTGTACTTGATACCATGTGTCTTCCTATCACCCTCTTCTAATTTCTGCATTTCTGTACGGCCATCTTCCTACCACATCAGTGTGTCATGCCATATCCTGTAAATTGTCCAGGCCTGTTAATTTTTCCTTTGTATATTGCCTCTCGAATCCATGCCTTCTCCATCTGCTTCTCTACTAAGTTCAAACTTTTATACTTGATTTCAGGAACCTCCCTGCTTTTCATTTTGTCTCACTCATCTATCATTGAGTAAGATCTTATCTCCATAATATCATTCCACTGAATTCTTTAAATTGTACATTGTATTTATCTTTAAATCTCTTGCAGCACCTAGCACCATCTCACCCCTAATAGCAGACACTCAGTGAATGTTGAATGAATTGTCCTGTGTTTCTAGAAAGTAGAACTGGTGGGGCATGTGATTGTTTTAATGACTATAATTCTTTGAAAAGAAGTGTGCTTAAATAATCCCCCTTTCTTCTTCTTTAGAGAAACTGTAGCAGTTCTTCATTGTATATTGATTTTTATGGAGTGTTTAAGCAACTAATCACACAGTGCACTATTAGAGCATTTCACAGTAGAGATTTGTTTTTTGATCTAATAGAAGTAAAGTAGTATCTATGCTTCTATTAAAACGGCTCTTTCTTTTCTTTTAAGCTAAAGTCTCCAGTGAATATTGAATTGCTGAGAAATTTGGGGAAAGACTGGCTGAAGTTCCCATTCCATGGATCCCTTGGGCGCACCTTCCCAGTTTGTGGATGTGGACACACTGCCAAGCTGGGGTGATTCATGTGAAGATGAATTAGATACTTCTGATACTTCAGCTGAGACGCTGCAGGGGAATACTGTTAGATCGCCTTTTCTTTACAAGAAGGATATCAGTGGGAAAGTGATTCTCTGGTAATTCTTTGATTAAATCACATCGTAATATAATGCCGCTGTAATTTCTTCTAAATGTTTTTGGGAGCCCTAGCACTGCTAACATTTTACTTTGCATATATGCTTACACAGTTTTATTGCGGTAGAGCTGACCTACAACAAACTGCATATTTTTTAAAGTGTGCAGTTTGGTACACTTTGACGTGTGTAGCCATGAGCCTGCTCGCTCACTCTGATCACAACAGCCCAATTAATATATTTATCACTCCCAAAAGTATTTTTTATGTCCTTGCAGAATCCCTTCTTCATGGCCCCTCCCTGACTCCACATCCCGTTGATCTTTCACTATCGATTAATTTGCATTTTCCAAAGTTTTATATAAATGCAATCACACACCCTTTTTTTCATCTGGTCACCTTTCTTCAGCATAATTATTTGAAAGTTCATCTATGTTGTTGCATCTTTTAGTAGTAGTACCTTTCTTTTTAAAAAAAAACTTTATTGAGATATAATTCACATATCATACAGCTTATCAGTTCAAGTTGTATACGTCAGTGGTTTTTAGTGTATTCACAAAGTTGTGTAACTGTCACCACAGTCAATTTTGGAACATTTTCATACGCCAAAGCCCTGTACCCATTAGCAGTCATTCCCTGGTTCCCCACCTCTCAGCTGCAGCTACCCACTGATCTACTTTGTCTGTATAGATTTGTATACTGGTGACATTTCATGTAAATGGAGTCCATTGTAAGTTGGTATAACATTTTAAAGATTCATCCGTGTTGTAGTGTGAATCAGTACTTCATTTCTTTCTATGGCCAAATGATAATTCCGTTGTATGGCTAAACCTATGCCATTTATCACTTTTATCAGTTCATCACTTGATAGACATTTGGGTTGTATCCACTTTTTGGCTGTTACTGAATAATGCTGCTTTGGTAAACTCCCGAAACCAGCTGCTTTCAGCTCTGTCAGCATTCTGTTACAATGAAAGCAAAGTGGAAGAATCAGAGAAATAACACGATGGGTCACTGGGTTGCAGCTTTGTAGCGTTTGCATTAAAGGTCTGGCTGAGAGGCCGGATTAGTCTTCCTGAGTCCAGAACTACTTTTCTACTATTGCTTAAGCTTGTGAGCCAGCGAGACCAGTGTTGTGAAGGGGGTGAGGACAGAATGTTTTGAAATAACTAGCAGTTAGCTTGCTTGTCTCCCTCCTTTTCCCCACACTTGCTCTTTATTTGTTTATCATTTCCTCAGGAAAGGAGATGTGGCGTTACTGAACTGTACAGCCATTGTGAACACCAGCAATGAAAGTCTTACCGATAAGAACCCCGTGTCAGAGAGTGTCTTCATGCTCGCAGGACCTGATTTGAAGGAGGACCTCCAGAAACTTAAGGGTGAGTTTTCCTGGGTATGTTATCAGGAATCAGGTTTGATATTTAAAGAAGCATGTTTGCTTTTAGTAAAAATACTACGTGGATGTAGTTGTTTTTTCTTTTTTAAATTACATAAACACAGCTTTAGAAAACCCCACATTGTGTTAGAAACTGAACACTGAGACTATACTGTCAGTAAAATTCCTCGGTCATGTTCTCAAATTTAAAAAATGACAGTCATTATAGCCAGTTAAATTTTCTTGGCTATATATTTTCTTGCACAAGTAAGCCTTGTGAAACAACTATCCTTTCTCTAAACTGAAAAATTCTAATCATTATTTGATATTGATAGAGAATCTTTCCTATACCTCGTGGAGAGCAAATGTTGCACTTTGGAAATGAAATTGACTTATTGATAAAACCAAAATGCATCATAAGAACGTATATATTCTTGATTAATTTTGCCCTTGCTCCTTTTTTTTAAGCAGAACATTCTTGGAATATTTCATTTGAAATGGAGACAGGGAAGAGTTCTGTTAGTTTAGAATCTTGTTTACTTTATTAGCATTCATTTTCTTAAATTACCAACATTGTGAACCAAGTTACTATTATTTGAGCCCAAATAGAATAGTACAAAATTCAATCAGCCCATTTTATAAAAAAGTATTTATGAAATACAGCAATGTTTCTGAAAATGTAAATAACAAATCTCACCTGTGACCTCTTCCATTTAACAGTGAAAACTGGTTTCTAACCTAATAAGGATATTAGAATTTTAAAGAGGAATACTTAATAATGCTGATTCCATGAAAGAGAAGATCGAGGGAGAAGAATTACATTATCTGATGGAGAAACTGAACTCTATCATAGCTTAAGGAGGAAAAAAGCCCTCAATTAAACTAAAAACACGATACTGTGAAGAACATTTAGAAATTAGAAAATGTAGTAGAGATAATACTGACAAGTTCTTTGATAAAGGTAATAGAGAAGCTGGTCTGGAAAAATTCCTTATGGGGGGGGGGGTGTGTGTGTGTGTGTGTGTGTGTGTGTGTGTGTGTGTGTATGTGTGTATGTGTACGTATATATATATTTCACACCTTAGAGCTAGACTTACGGGTAAGAGAAAGTCATCAAATTTAATGTAAGCATACAAATGAAACCTCAGTATTTAACAGCATGTGTTTGAGAGTCTCCAAGCTGGAGTTCATATTGTAGCTCTGCCCATCACCAACTGTGTAATGTAAAACCAATTACTTCACCTGAGTTTCCTTCTCTCTGAAGTGGGGCATGGTGATAATAGTCTCTACCTCAGTTCCTGACACATGACAAAAGCTCAGCAAGTATTTGTGGATGGAAACAATATCATGAAACGTAAATGAGATAATAGACATTAAGTTCTAAGCACATTCTACGTGTTTAGTGTTATTGCTGGTGTTAGCTACAGGCCTCAATTGTTTGATGAGTCGCTGCAGACCTGAGGAAGGATGATTAATGATGCGCTGCAGGCTGGATACTTAATCCTCTCCCCTATTTACATTTTCAGTAACATCTTCATAAATGATTACAAAGCATGACTCCCCAAATTTGTAGATGATAGGAAACTGAGAGGAGTTCCTAGGAGATGTTAGATGACCAAAGAATTTTTAAATATTCTGAGCCGACTGGAACTATGAGCCAAAAAAAGAAAACATTGACAGGGGTGAATATGAAAGTCTTGCAGTAAGTTTAAAACCTTAATTATCCAAATTCAGGATGGGAAGCCCCTATCGACAACCCTTACTATGTAAGAAAGTATTTGCTTCCAGTGAAGTGGCATCATCATTCTCTCCCATTTTTCATGCAGGAAACTTTAGAGTTAAGACTTTCTCCTCACTGTCCCCACATAAAGGCTGTCATCAAGCCATAGATCTGTCTTGAGTGTCCTTATCACCACTGCCTCCAGCCTGGCCTGTCTTCCATCATCCTCTGACTGGACGCGGCCGAAGTTTCCCTTGCCACTGGTCTCTCTGCATCCATTCTTTACCTAAATCTGTTTTCCACATATAGTAAGCATTTGCTTTTTAAATTGTGAATCCCTTCCTACTGCTTCCCTGCTTTACACCGTGTAGCGGCCTCCCGTTACACTTAAAATGGAAGCTCCTTAAGCTGGTGTCCGAGGCCTTACCGGATCTCAGACAGTTGCCTCCTGGCTCCTTCCGTGTCCAACCAAACCTGTTCAATTTTGCATGTACTTTGCTCTTTCAGTTCTTAATTCTTCTTAAGTCTTTGCTTATATTTCTTCCTCATAATTACTTCAGAATACGCCATTCTCCCCATGATACGTGCTCCCAGCATACTTTTCTTTTGTGTTCTTATCACAGTTGTAATTTTATAAATTGATTATACGATAACGGTGTTCACATTAAACTTTGACCTCCCTGAGGACAGGAGCTGTATGTCTTACTAGTCTCCACGTGCCCTGTACCAAGAATAGTGGAGGCATCCTTTAAGGAGCAGATGAATGACTACAAATTCCCCAGGATTTTAATTAACTGGACTCAGCAGCGATAATGTCTCATGTTTATTGAAAACACTAACAGTATCAGACTATTTCACCAGAAGTGTAGCATCAGAGAGGAGGGTAACTTGTTAACACCTTAAAATAGACTATTGTATCTGTAAGATGTTTTATATAAGTTTCCTGGTATTCGTGAAGAAAAAACCTCTAATAGATACCCTAAAGAGAAAGGAATTAAAGCATACCAGTAAGAAAAATAAATCACAATGCAAGACAGCAAGAGAGGGAAAAAAAAAAACTTAAAAAACCTCAGGAAACAACAAAATAGCAATAGTAATTCCTTACCTAGCAGCAATTATTTTAAGCATAAAAGGACTAAGTTCTCCAATCAAAAGACACAGGGTGATTGGTGGATAAAAAAACAAGAGCCAGCAATACAGTGTCTACAAGAGATTCAACTGAGCTTTAATGACACACACAGGTTGAAAGTGAAAGGATGATAAAAGATATTCTGTGCAAATGGAAACCAAAAGAGAGCAGGAGGGGCTGTACTTCTGCCAGATAAAATAGACTTCCAGTCAGAATTGGTCACAAGAGACCGAAGAGGTCACTGTATAATGAAAAAGGGGTCAGTTCATCAAAGGGATGTAGCAGTTGTAAATATGCACGCACCCAACATAGAAGCACTTAAACATTTAAGGGAAATATTAATAGCCCTAAATGGAGAAACAGACAGCAATACAGTAATAGTCGGGGACCACAGTCCACCACTTTCCACACTGGATAGATCATCCAGACAAAATTAGTAAGCACAGAGCGGGCCTGAATTACACTTTGGGCCAAACGAACATAGTAGGCTTATACAGAATATTCCATCTCACACCTGCAGAATGCACATTTTTCTCAGGCACACACAGAGCATTCTCCACTATAGAGCGTACATATCTCCGTGTGCAGAATGGGAGGAAAATACTCTCTCCTGCAATCAGGATCTACTTAAATGCTCTGTCACTTGGTACTTAATGTGCAGGTTTGCTAGGATGGGAGTATGCACACTGCATTTTTTGATCGTTCTGTCCTCTTATGAATAGGACTCTTTGCTTTACATATTAAGACAACTTTTGTGTTTCTTACTGTGGATGTTAGGATTTGGAGAGAAATAAGTGAAGTTGAAAAGTCCTGACTAGGGGTTCCTTGGTGCCTCAGTTGGTTGAGCGTCCGGCTTCGGCTCAGGTCATGATCTCGCGGTTCGTGGGTTCTAGCCCCATATCAGACTCTGTGCTGACAACTAGCACATGATCATGGAGCTTGTCTTCAGATTCTGTATCTCTCTCTCTGACCCTCCCCTGCTCACGCTGTCTCTCTCGCTCCCAAAAATAAAACATTAAAAATTTTTTAAAAATCCTTATCTAATCTTTAATACTCAGGTATTCAGGTTCTCATTGTAGCAGTGCTTCTTAGCAGGGGTAAAACACAAGCTGGCCAGAGTTGACTTGAACTTAATAAATTTGCATTTGTTTTGCAGGAATTAAAAATCCCTTCAGGATTGTGTTTTAACTGTTCATAATGATCTCAGGATTTAGACTTTGGGTTAGAAGAAATCCAGGCTAGAAAGAACAAGTGGAAGGTTGGGAACAGTGGCTTATTAGCAAGAGTCTAGTCTCCAGACCTCCAAGGTTTGGTTCACAGTTATTAAGGGAAAGGTGGGATTCCCAAAACCAAAGTATCCTGAGCACTTAAAATTCTTTTCTGCTTCTATAGTCTGTCTACAGAGATCTTCAGGACTGATTCTGCAAACTGACGCCCAAATACATATTAGCTTACTTGCTTTATATATATATTTTTTTTTTTCAAATAAGTGCTTTCTAGTTACAGAAGCAGTAGATGTAAATTGTAGAAATTATATTCACAGAAGCTACAAAATAAATGAAAACTTAACATTTTCACCACACAAAGATCACTAGTACTATAGTGCATAATTTTCCTGGATCTTTATGTGATATGGGTATATGCATATTCTTAAATATTTTATTACCAAAATAAAATAGTTGTATGTATACAGTCCTTAAGATAATTGTACATATACTGTTTCACAGGCTCTTTTCTTCAGCAAATGAATTCCACCTTTTGGCTTCAGAAATTAGTTCATCTAATACCCAAACCATAGTTTTAAATTTCCATTTGACCCCAAAGTGCCACACATTACATTTAATTGTTGTATCTTTAAAGATTTTTTTTCATCCAACTCAATTCCCTTTTTATGACACGTGTTAAGTGAACTAGGCCAACATGTCTTCCAAGATGACCCACCTTCTGGATTTATCTGATTACCTGGAGGTGCCATTTGGTCTGTCGCTTTATCCCTTGTGTTTCCTATAACCTGGCAGTTGTATCTAATTGAATCAGGTTTGGCAAAAGGATTTCATCAGTGATGTACTGTGTTCTTAGTGTATCATATTGGGAGATGTATCACTTCTGATTGACCCATTAATGGACCATCACTGACATTGAGGTGACTCTCTGACTCAGAGCGATGGCAGCTGGATTCTTCCATTTGTACAGTTGTTTTACCCTTTGTAGTCAATATGGAGTTATTTAAGTCCTGTGAATGCCCAGGACCCTGTCACCCATTCACATAATGCTTTTAGCAAAAATTTATAGGCCTTGTCTGAGTCAGTCATTTCATTAAGATAGTGAAGTTGTCAGGGCACCCAGGTGGTTCAGTCGGCTGACTGTATGACTTCAGGTTGTGACCTCACAGTTTGTGGGTTTGAGCCCCAACTTGGGCTTGCTCCTTGTCAGCCTGTCAACATGGAGTCTGCCTCCGATCCTCTGTTCCTCTCTGTGCCCGTCTCTCTGCCCCTCTCCTGCGGGCGCTCTCTCAAAAATAAATATTAAAAAAAATTGTGAAGTTTATTTTTCTAAAACCTATCATCATATCCATGGTTCCTAACAGACATTCGTCTAAAGTAGAGCCTTTCCCCAATAAATGACATGTGGTTACTCTGAATTTTAGTTTCCATTAGAGGGCAGCATAAATTCTTAATTCTTTTAATTACCATTTTACAAACTAAGAATTGGTTCAATAGCTGCCTCAAATGGTGCCAAATGATGTTTTTCCCCCCTTTCTCTTTTTTGAGTATCAGTTTGTGCTTATGGCTTTTCATTGATTAATGTATACGTGGTTTTAAAAGTCAAAGAATCTTACTTTGAAATGTATAAAGGAAAGCAACTGTTCCTTGCCTTTCCCTTACATTTCTTCAGGGGCATATACTTTCAAACCTTTAGTGTCCTTATTTTATTTACCTTCTATTTGCAAATAATTTGTTACAACTACTATATTGATTTTTAATTAACTGTTGACTTCCTGTTGTGGAAATTAAAGATTAAACCATTATTCATCCACTCCCCTTCCTTTTTTTTTTTTTTAATGTTTTTATTTATTTTTGAGAGACAGAGAGAGACAGTGCGAGCAGGGGAGGGTCAGAGAGAGTGGGAGACACAGAATCTGAAACAGGCTCCAGGCTCTGAGCTAGCCGCCAGCACAGAGCCCGACGCGGGGCTCGAACCCAGGAACCGTGAGATCATGACCTGAGCCGAAGCCGGTCGCTTAACCGACTGAGCCACCCAGGCGCCCCTCCCTTCCTTTAACTATACAAAAATACTCAATTTTCTTCTCCCTTCACCCCCTTCCCCAATTGGTCTCAAATTTTTATTAAACCAACATTCAGCCTTAACATCGTGACTGTAAAAATATTGCTCCCTGCTTATTACAAAACAGATTTGAATTCTTTTTGTATAGCTATTTTCTTCTGAGTTGTTGATTTGATTATTTATTTAATTTTCTAACCTATCGTTGATTCAGTCTCAGACTTTTAAATACAACCATACACCTCTCAGTAAAGTCAAAAACTTCTGGTTATCTTTCAACGCCATTTTTTTCTTGATAAGGTCCCTCCTGAAATCCACCATCCTCTTTCCTCTCCAGATTGTTCCCATGCCCGCTGTGTAGTTATTATCCTAGGAAATCCTTTATTTAGCGAATCTCCCCATTTTCTAGATCTCTCATGCCTTTCTCTTCTTGGGTATATTCCTTCATTTTTGTGAGTAAATCTACCGGAGATTTCTGAGAAGGATGGATGGGGGCAAACTTACTGAAACCTTCCACCTTCATACTTAATTGGAAGTTCCATTGAAAATGAAGTTCTAAGTTAGTAATCATTTTCCAAGTTTTGAAGGCATTGCTCCATTGTTTTCTATTTTTATTATTGCTCTTGAAAAATGAGATGCTATTCTTATTCTTGACTCTTTGTGTGTTAATGTTTTTTTCTCTGGAAACTTTATGATCTCATCGTATTTCTGGTATTCTCAGTTTCATAGTTTCCACCTTGATATGGTTTGGGTATCCTATGGGCTAGAAACTCTCATCTTTCAGTTATGGAAAATTTGTTTTATTTCTTTCATAATTTCCTTCCCTCTGTATTCTCTGTTCTCTCTTTGAAAAATTCTATTGGATTTTGTACCTCCTTGTTTAAACTTCCAATTTTAATGTCTTATTTTCTAGCTTTTTATTTTCTGGAAGCTTCCTTTAACTTCAGCTTTAGTGTATCTGTTGAGCTTTTCATTCCTGCTATCACGTTTTTCTCTTGGCTGTAAAAGGTACAGAAGCACTTTTTTTCTCCGTTCTCGGAATAGTTGTTTGTTTGTTTTTATATAACATTCTGGTTTTGTTTCTGAGGTACTGTGTCTCCTCTTGCCTACCTGACAGTAGTAATTCTGGTGTTAGGAAGTTGCATTCTCTCATTTCTGAGCATCATTTTGTCTCCCTTTGGTCAGAGGCTTTGTTCACTTCCTGGCGATCCTTGAGTGTCAGCTGTACTTAGGAGGGAGGAACCGAGAAGGTGAAGGGCAGCTTTCTCTGTGTGCATGGGTGAGAGTTACTGCTTGGCGGGTCTAGCCGCACATGATGAGCAGGAGGAGCCCTTGGTTTCGTTGGGGAACCTCCCTTCGTGGTCACAATCTGTGAATCCTTTGCTGTGAGCCTCTCAGTTCCCTGGAAGGAGTGTAAGCATGGACATCTGTGTTTTAGGTGCCAGTTAGGAGCAGAGAGTATAACACTGTCACTAATCTCCTCTTCTCAGCTGTGCCTGGGGTTCTGCGGTTCAGAATCTCTCTAGATAAGCATCTCCAAAGAGTAAACATCCCTGCTGCTTTAGTGGTAAAGAAATCATCCCCTTGCTGTGCTGGCTGGGGAAGGCATTGGTGGACTTGACTGTCTTTAGGCAAACTTAACTTAGCCTCCTTTTCTAGGTCCCACTTCCCATCATAGCCTTTAGAAGGACATAGGCCTCCAGATCCTGAGCCTTCCTCGTGTTCTGTCATAGTAACAAGAATGGTTGATAATGCATGTATGCACTTTGCATGTATTAACTTGTTTAATCCTGTGAAGTGAGTACCAATAGTCTTCCCACTGAATAGGAAATCAAGGCCTGGAGAGGCCAGGCAGCTGTGCAGGGAGCACAGCAGGAAAGTGGAGACTCCAGATTTGAATCAAAGCCGTACATCTTGAATCCAACACTGTCTTTCTGAACAGCCAGCTTGCTCCCTATTGGCGACCTCTTTTCTGTGAGCAGTTCGCTTCCTCCTCTCCTTGCTGAATCAGTTACTTTTAGGCCTCTGGCTTTCTGCCTTCCAGAATTCTCATGGTGCCTGTCTGCTACATGTTCTCTCCCATTCCCTTCGTCTCGGTTGTTATACCTATTGTATTGCTTCACTGTCCTCTTGAGAATCGATCAGTGTTTGTGTTCAATCCATATTCCTAATTGAAGTTTCTCAAAGTTCTTACTGCTTTTCTATTTTATGCCTTATTTTGCTGACTCTTTTTTCCCCCCGCTAACACCTCCATGACTTAAGCATGCTCCCTTGTCCCCAGGCTGCCGGACAGGTGAAGCAAAACTGACGAAAGGATTTAACCTGGCCGCCCGGTTCATCATTCACACAGTGGGACCGAAGTACAAGAGCCGCTACCGCACAGCTGCCGAGAGCTCCCTGCACAGCTGCTACAGGAACGTGCTCCAGCTGGCCAAGTACGGCTTCTCCCTGCTGGCCGCGCCGCGCCCGGTTAAGGCCCCGGTTTCAAAGCGAAACCGAGCTGTGGAAGTCAGATTGTGAGGGATTGAAATCACGTAAGAGGATTCTGAAGATAAGTTAATTATCTTCGCACACTTAGCAGGATGAAAGTGTTGGATTGGGTGACTTAAAAATTTAACTCGTTCCCATTGTACCCAATCTTTACTTGAGCTATATTTCCCCCAAATGGTACAATCATAGTATAATCAGTAACTCGTGTAATTGGGTTAACTCTTAACTAGATTTGTTGAGGTGGTAGGGAAGAAGTTGAGCTGCGTCTTTAAGTGACTTACGTACGTATGTATTATGAATGTTGGTGCTTTGTGTCTCTCTCTGCAGGGAGCAGTCCATGTCTTCTGTGGGGTTCTGTGTCATCAATTCTGCAAAACGAGGTTATCCTTTAGAGGATGCAACGCACATAGCACTTCGTAAGTAACACTGGAGACGCTGCGCGCACATGGAGTACTTTGTAAGTAGGACTGTGGTGCTGTCCGTTAATTGAGCCCTACGGATCTTTCTGTTACCGCTAGTTGAACAGCTATAGCCAAAGAAGATTTGTTAATTAACTGATCATTGTATTCGTATTAATAGTTGCTCAGCTCAGTTTACTTTCTCAGGCTGACGTTTTTCTCCACTTGAATAAAGGCTTGCAGACTTGCGTATAGAACTTGAAAAGGATCCCCAGCTAAGACGTATGGTCAGTGCATTGGGTTTTTGCATCATCATTCAAAATAATCTTAACAGATTGCAACGATGATGTCAAAACAGATTTCATAATAAATGTTTATGTAGCACTTTGCAGTTGAAACAGCAGCTTTCACTGTGTCATTTGAATACAAATCCTTGCATTAAGGTTTAACAAAGACTGGGCTTGATCATTATGAGACAGAATGTCATATGTGTGATATAAAAGTAAGGTGTTCCGCTGGAGAGATACCATGATCTCACAGTGTGTATGCAGGTCCAGGCCACATCTAGACGTTTGTATATGGTTCTGTCCTATTTTATGAGACACCCACAAACTGGAGAGCCAGCAGTTTGAAACATTAGTGGTGCTTTTCCTAAAGCACCATGCTTTTCGCATAGGCGATGTTCCCCTTCGATGTCTGAAGGAGTCTTGTGAGCTGACTCTATGCTGCGTTTTTAGAGCAGGGGTCCCGAACCCCCTTGGGAGCCATCGTAAACTACCCCGAGCATCTGATGGAAGAAAGCTGTGGACCCCTTTCCCCAGGGGATGTACATACATAGGGAGTTTGCATCCAATTTCAGGAAGTTCATAGACTTCTTGTAAGGATTGTAGGTAAGATCTCCAGCAGTAGAGAGCAGGTCTACGACTGTGTCAGAAGGAAGACGGTTTGGTCCCACTTGAGATAGGACTCACCGTAAAAGGCAAATACTTTAAGTGAGCTTTTTGTCACTAGGCACATTCATGCAGAGGCTAGATGACCATTTGTTGCAGATATTCTTCACTGAGGAAGAAATCTGTATCAGATGATCTTTAAGAACGCTTTGTCTCTCGGGGCGCCTGGGTGGCTCAGTCGGTTAAGCGTCTGGCTTCGGCTCAGGTCATGATCTCACGGTTCATGGGTTCGAGCCCCGCATTGGGCTCTGTGCTGACAGCTCGGAGCCTGGAGCCTGCTTCAGATTCTGTGTTTCCCTCTCTCTCTGACCCTCCCCTGCTTTCACTGTCTCTGTCTCTAAAAAATAAATAAAAGACATAAAAGAAAAAAAAGAACACTTTGTCTCTCTAGAATTTAAAGGCAAGGAGCTGAAAGTCTTCTATCCAACAAAAAATTAGAAAAATTCAAATATATAAAATTATTAGTATATAGCCTAGAATTTAGGATGAGAATGTAAATAGTCTTATTAACAATTAACTATTTTTAAAACTAAGATCCACTGCTCAGGGATTTTATAGTATAGTTACATATTTTATACTTTATATTATGTTAGACTGAGTTTCTTGAGCAGAGCTCTTTTCATTTTTGCATTTCTAATGCTTCCATAAGTCAAGAATGCTTTACATATAGTACTTGCTTAAGAAATAGGTGTTTTGGGAAACCCGGGTAGCTCAGTCAGTTGAGCATCCGACTCTTGATTTCAGCTCAGGTCATGATCTCATGGTTTGTGAGTTCCAGCCTCACATTGGGCTCTGTGCTAACAGTACAGAACCTGCTTCGGATTCTCTGTCTCCCTTTATTTCTGCCCCTCACCCACTCATTCTCTCTTTCCCTCCCTCCTTCCCCCTCCTGTCAAAATAAATAAATTTTTAAAAAACGTTTTTTAAAAATATTTTATAAAGGGATATAAAAGTTCCATTTTGTTTCCTCAACAGCCTTGTGTTTTTAAAAGACAGCAACATTTTGTAGAAAAGGCTCTGAAAAGGGAGTCAAGAAGACTGGCTTTTGATCCTAGTTCTACCAGTCTTACTAGCTCTGTGGCTCCAGAAAAATCACTTGATACAGTGCCCTAGAGGTACTGCTTTCAGCAGTAATTGTAGTAAGAGCGGATGAATGTCAGTAATTGGTTTAAGATCAATAGTTGGAAATTGATGAGGCAATTTCTAAGAATTTACTTAGCACAAAGGAAATGGAAAACTTAAAGAGGGGCAAGTCAACTTACATTTTATAAGGCCTGTTTGACATATCACACCTTCAATCTAATAGCAAAACTGTAGCATTTAATTTTAAAAAATATACATAAACAGTTGTGCCTCTTGCTTACATACTTTCTGAGCATTAGATAAATCAATGGCTTATATGCTTTTGCAGCATGTATAGACCAAGAACAAGTCTAATAATGTAACTCTAAGTCTTTAGTACCAAACTCTTTTTAAAACATTACCACAATTTGTTTTATTTGAAACCTAAGTAATATCCTCTTGATAGATGTATCAAGACTATTTGTCTTTATTTTCATGGTTCATGTGCAGTTCAGTTCTTCTCCATTTGAAGCCTAAAGAAACATCTGCCTTGAAAAAAAAGTATCAGATTATTTGTTCATTCATCAAAACTTTGAGTAACTGTACTAGGCCCTGTGCTAAACAGGAGAGACTACAGCAGCAAGAAAAAAGATGACGCTGTCGGTTCTTACTGTGTTTCCACGTTGGGAATGTTAATGCCCCCAGTGTTGTTCTCACCAGTTAAAGGGGTTTCACTAAAAGTTAGGTCCATGACATCCTGGTTGGCTGCAGAGAGTAGTGCACAGATGAAACTGGGGAAGAAGCAGTTTGAATCGGCGTTTGGTTCTAAATCCTTGTAGCCGTGACATCAGTCTTTTTGGGGTTTTTTTTTTTTTCTTTCTCCTTTCTGCAGAATTACTTTCTTTAATGAATTCTGCCCAGGGAATCAGCTTTAGTTACGATCTGGCATCGTGTTTGGTCTTCCAGTGGAAATTCTACAGTTGTATGCTGGGAAACCACTGTGTATGAACATTAATTAATTAAAATGTGGTGTCAAAGGGAAGAAAGTCCTTTTCCGAAAGTCCATTTCTAAAAAAATTGTTAAGGCAGATTAGAGGAATGAAAAATAAATTTGTCACCTAATAGAGGGAGAATTATGAATAGTCCTTTAGCAAATGGGTCTGCTGTTCTGTTCTCAAGATACAGTAGTACACAAGGCAGGGAATCCGTAGATACCCAGAGCCATAAAATGTGAATTCAGGTGCTAGTTCCTTTTGAATGATTGCTTGCTAGCTACGTCTTTAAGATGTGCTTGGTTCTGGTAATATTAATGTAAGATATACTTGGCCTTCAGAAAGGTCACAGTCTAGCTATAAAATGCTATGAGAAGTTCCCAAATGGAAGGTTATTCAGGTTATAAGAGAAGAGCACAAGGAAGGATGGAGTTCTATACAAACCAGATGGCTTTGGATGGGGTTCTGACAACTGAGTAAGAGTTCACTAAGAGAAGGCCATGGTGAACGAAAGGTATTTAGTCAAAGGTAGCCATGTAGGCAGAGGCAGGTAGCATAAATGTTAAGTAGAGTGTTCTGAGTATGGCAAAGAAGCCAGTTTGCTGAAAGCATAAGGTCTGTGGGAGGAATGATGGGAAATTGGACTAAAGGGCAGGGGTCAGGGGTGGTCATTTGAGGTCCAGGTGTGGCAAACCACGCTGAGGACTTGGAGCCTAACATAAGCAGTGCAGAGCCTCAGTGGCATTGAGTAAGGAGGGTGACAAGGTAAGGAGGATGACTC
>NC_043707.1:44645652-44817557 GCF_006229205.1 Suricata suricatta
GATTTAATGAAATGTTTAGAGGTGCAGTAGGCATGACTCTGAGTAGATAATGAAAGAAAATGCAAAATGCTTATTGATTTATGATGTGGTTTCATCTTAGCTTGGGCAAACCATGCAGTATTTAATACATAGTAGCAGAATATTTACTGTTGAAGCTTGAAAAGATGTGAGTTCTTTGTGTGCAACCTTTCATTTATGCATGTGAGAGGATTATCATTTTTTTTAATATTTTTACATTGTAGTACTTGTTTTGCTTGTTGGTGGTGTTTGCTTATTTAATACATTCTGTCAAGGACAGAAATTACATGCTGGTTTTTTTCCCCCCCAGGGACTGTGTCTTGGGTTTTTCTTTTATTATTTTCTTTACTTTTTTTTTTCCTCTTCTTTTTATGGTGGTGGGGTTGGTTATGTTTAATTGAAGTTGCTTTTATAGCACCAAAGACTTAATCATCCATTTTCTATATAAAAAGTAGCTACTTTTTTGCATGGCCCTCAAGTATACTGTAGTATAGAGGTGGAATTTAAGGAAAGGTATTAAGAAGGCTGTGTTTTAGCTTATGGGCAAGTAATAAATTATATCATGTATCTTGAATGTATCATAGATAAGCTGCTATATTACAATTGCCACTTCAGATAGCTGTGAAATTAGGTGATTAACTAATTGGTACCTAACCTTCTAATTTCTGTAGAAGTCTAATTACATGAAATAGAAGTGGGGGTTTTGATTTTTTACTTTGCTTTTCTGTTTGAAGTATCATTGTAACTACTGTATTGTAAATGACAGAAAATAATTGCATATGTTAAATAAATTGTATAAAAAAATAAATAAATAAAAAAGAAAAGAAATAAAAAAATAAAGCATTAAAATTTATTTCAAAAGATATGATGAACTATATCTACAGTTAAGAAATTAAACTTGATTATAAAGATAATTCTCTATCAACAAAATATCAAAAAAAAAAAGAAAATGCAGGATGAAGGAGTGGGGTGCCTAGGTGGCTCAGTTGGTTAGGTGTCCAACTTCGGGTCAGGTCGTGATCTTGCGGTCCGTGAGTTTGAGCCCCACATCAAACTCGGTGCTGACACCTCAGAGTCTGGAGCCTGCTTCCGATTCTGTGTCTCCTCTTTCTGCCCTTCCCTCACTCCCACTCTGTCTCTCAAAAGTAAATAAAACATTTAAAACAAATTTTTTAAAATGAAAGATTAAGTAAAAAGAAGTGTTTTAAAAATTAGGATTAGAGCTGGGATGAGTGGATGTTGCTATGTGATGAAATAAAGAATACAGGTAAAAGAAAAGATTTGAGGGGAAAGATGGAGTTCGAGTTTCGTTCTCTCCAGTTTGAGGTATCTGGGTGATCTAGGCAGATATGCCCAGTAGGCATAGATAAATGAGTTCTTATATTCAGGAAATATAAAGATTTGAGAGTCTGAGTATTTACATTGGCGCTTAGCCAGCAAGTTGGTGAGCTAAAGAGAATATATGAATATATATATATATATATATATATATATATATATATATATATATCTCAAGAAAATAAATATGGAGGCCAGAACCCTGGAGGACAGCATTTTTAAAAAGTAGGGCATAGGCATTTAAAACTAAAGCTAGGGAAATCTCTAGTGAGGTAAGGACTGAGAAAAGGCCATTAGATTTCACTAATAGGAAGCTGATAGAAAAGAATCAGAATAGCACAGAAATTAAGAAAAAAATAATTCACCTTTGGTTAAATGAGATTTTTGAT
Source organism: Suricata suricatta (assembly GCF_006229205.1). NCBI lineage: Eukaryota > Metazoa > Chordata > Mammalia > Carnivora > Herpestidae > Suricata > Suricata suricatta. The sequence continues at coordinate 44,647,398 of NC_043707.1, forward strand.
AGAAATGCAGGGCTGCGTAGGTCATTGAATACTGTTGTGAATAAATGAATACTAAGACACTTAGGCTAGACCGTTCTAGTCAGAGAGTGAGCGCCCAGGGAATAAAAATATATTGGATAAGGATGAGTTGTCTGGCATCAGCATCTTCTGTGTCGGGGTGCTGTTCTTGACTCTGGCAATCAGGCAGTAGATAAAATCAAGCTCTTGCTGTTGGGGTGCTTCCATTCTAGCAAATGGGGCAGGGAGGGCACAGACAATGTAAGTAAACAAGAAATTCCACAAAATGTCTATAACATGTAGTCTGGAGGAAAGCAAGTCAGAGAGGGATTTTCATTTTTTTACCGTAGAGAGAGCACGTGCAAGCTGGGGAGAAGGGCAGAGAGAGAGAGAGAGTATCTTAGGTGTGGAGCCCAATGTGGGGTTTAATCCCGTGACCCTGGGACCATGACCTGCGCAACTGACTGAGCCGCCCAGGCTCCCCAGAGAGGGATTTTTAATTACGGTCGTTTGGGCAGGCTTCACTGATAAGTGTCACTGAGCAGAGACCTCACTGAAATGAGGAGTGATCCATGACAAAAATAAAACTCTAAAGAGTTTGTTTGAATTTTCTTCACACAAGTCATTATTTATTGAGTAATTTATTCTTTTCCTTAGGCACTGTAAGGAGATTCCTAGAGATTCATGGGGAGACCATCGAAAAAGTAGTGTTTGCTGTCTCTGACCTTGAAGAGGTATCTTGCTAATTATGCTGCCTTGTTTAAATCTTGTGTTTACTTGTGATTGCCTTTGTCTCATCATTATTTGCTGAATTGCCACAAATCCTATATATCTGTCTATGTTTTTGGCTATGGGGCTTACCATCATTTGTGGAAAAAACCCACATTAGAAACTAAAAACAAATCAGAAAGGAGCATTTTGTTCATGTGTCTCACTGCTAAGACTGTTTCCACTTAGTGAAATCTTACCAGGGGGAGTGTTCTGCTTTGCTCCCTGCATTAGCTCTTAAAACATCTTGAGGCATCACCTTATCACCCAAGTACTGGGTGCCTGGGCAGCACAGCTGGGAAGCCGCTACGGTGCTGGAAGAGCGTCAGTTCTACCTCGCCTGGAAGCAGGCGGCAGCCTGGCCTAGTCACCGGCATTGCTTAAGTTCCAGGGGTTCTGTTTTGTTGTATGTAGTTAGGGGTAGTGTGTTTCAGTCTGGTTTAGAACCATTTTAGAAAACTAGTTCTTAGCTTTAACTCTTATTAAGTCTTATTTAGTCTTAGTGTGCTCTCTCCAATCCAGCTTGTATTATTTCACAGCTTTGTGTCCTTGGGCAGGTTACTCAACCTCTCTGTTCTCTGACAAACTAGGAGTACTAATAGCAGTTATATCACGGAAGTTTTGTGGTGAATGAGTTGAGTCCTGTGAAATATCCACTGAAAGTGTAAATAGCCATATACATGAATTTGCTAAAACGAGACACATTTGTTTGCCATCTCTTCTTAGTTCACCTGGTTACCTATTCATGGGTTCTTTCAGTGATCTTTCACTGAGTGTCCAGCGTACAAGTGTTTTGCGCTAGATGGGAATACACCAGTGAACAGGTCAGAACGTGGTCCTCAAGGAATGCATTGTGTTGGTAGGGACAGACAGTTCAGAGAAGTTGAGGACTGTGATGAGTGTATAAATGGAGGTATGGAATGGAACACAGAGGTATAGAGGAACACAGAACTCTAGCCTGCACAGGGTCAGGAAATGCTTCCCATGGCAGCTGATAAGGCTGAAATCGCTGTAAAAGAAAAATATGATAGTCTGAGGGAGGGGCAGATGGCAGTAGGACAGGAGTGGCAGCACTTATGCGTTCCAGGTTCCGTGACCTCAGGTTGTCAGGACAGGAGTCAGGTTTAACCTGACCACCTAACAATATCCTGACCTTTAACATGAGAAGTGATTGAGGATCCCAGACAGCACTAGCCAAGTGTAGAAATGGTAAGGTCTTTGACGGGGGCTGTCGTCACCGTGTCGGGAGCAGCACGAAACATTGCTGATGCCTGCTCCCTTACTTCGTTGTTTTTCACGGAATGTCTTGCTTCTCTGACACAGGCTACTTACCAAAAGCTGCTACCTCTGTACTTCCCAAGGTCGTTAAAGGAAGAACGTCGGTCATTGCCGTACCTACCTGCAGATATTGGAAATGCGGAAGGGGAGCCCGTGGTACCTGAGCGACAGATCAGAATAAGTGAGAAACCTGGTGCCCCGGAGGGTGAGTTCTGCCTTTCTTAATTGCCCTCTTTTACCAGGGTCTGATACAACACCACCAAGGAGGAGACGGGTCAGCCTGCCTTTGGGGAACTCTCCATGAGTGTGGCATTAAGACCAATACCAACTTAAATGTTTTTAGAGTCTAACTCTTGTTAAAATTTACTCTCTTTTTAAGTTTATTTATTTTGAGAAAGTGTGTGTGCACGCAAGCAGGGGAGGGGCAGAGACAAAGGGAGAGAGAATCCCAAGAAGGCCCAGTGCTCTCAGCGTGGAGCCCAATGTGACGCTCATTCTCAGGAACCATGAGATCATCATAACCTGAGCCCAAACCAAGCTCGGGTGCTTAACCGACTGAGCTACCCAAGTGCCCCAAAATTTCATCTTTAACTTAAAATATATGTATATTTACACACACACACACACACACACACACACACACACACACACAGAGTCAAGTCTGTTAGGCGGCAGAGATCCAGAGTTGGATATAACATTTTCAGTTTCCTGAAGTACTTAGTCATCTGAAGTTTTCAACAGTTTTAGCAATATGTCCTCTAAAAGCCAGACCTAATGTTAAATATTAAAACAAGAATGCTGTTGCCATTCTTTTTGTTTCTTTAAGTTAGATAGCCGTGTGGATTGAAGCCGTGGCAGAGCCTGGTAGGGTGAGAGCCCTTGTGGATGCGTGCGCTGTGACAGCCTGCGTTGGTCCGCCTGGGCACATGGTCAGGGCCGTAGCCCCCTCTGTGGAGGCGTGCCTTCCATGCTTCCGTGCGAGAACTGGATCTGAGCGTTCAGCCTAGCGATTACTGTGGGGTCCTGCCATGAACACTTTTAAATGAGCATGGGGTAAGGGCTGCTCCTCTTTTTATCACCAGGACACAGTCTTACCTCCAGTGGAGGGACTTGTAAGTGGCATACCCTCAGGAAGTGTCTGAACCAGGCTTTGCTGGAGGGCCCCCTGTGTGCTTTAGGATCTGCCCAGAGTTATTTGGAATTCGTCATGATTAGGACTGCCACTGTAGAATATAGTTCTTCTTAAGCGCATAAATAGTTTTGTATTGTAGAAGGAATAAGGAGTAGCAAACCCCACCTGAGATCGTGATGCTGGGCAGCAGACTAGGCCACTCGTTAGGCAGAGGGCTCCCTGTGTCCACCGTTGGCAGAGAGTGCTTGAGCACCACATGGGTAGACGCCCTAGTGTTTGTAAATCTTTCCAGTTAGAATAGTCAGTCTGTTAAAACAGATGCAGAATCCGCTTCCTGGATTCTTTCATGGCTGTTTGTGCATAAAAGCACACTCTTCTCAGCTATTGACCTGTCACAGTTGGAGGAGCAGTGACGTAGATGTGAGGAGGGCCCATCACGGTGGCCCGCCTGGCTGGGCTTCGAGTGGCATCACCTTGGGAAGCTCCCCATGGTCCAAGGCATGTTTTTCCTTTCTTTAAAGATTTTTTTTTTTTTTAACAAATCTAGGAAGGCAGGGAGGAACAGGCTAAGAGATGGATGGTCCCTCCCAAAGTACTGACTTCTAGCCAAACAAAATCATCATATGGATAAATTGGAAAGTTAATTTATTAATTTGTAGAGAAAACGAGAACTCTGATGGGTCGGAATGATTACATAGGCATGACCAGTGGGGAAAACCAGGATGCTGAATTGGAATGAAAACGTATCCTAGTGAATGTGGATCCTGCAGTCCCACACCGGCTGTCTGTCTGTCATTGGGGTTATCAGACAGAAGGACTCAAGTGTCTGTATCAGCTAGCCACGTGCTCCCTCCTTAAGCAGTTCTGGATGAACGGCCCCAAACATTTGTTCTCTGTATTTCCCTTGTGTTAGACATGGTGCGCCAGTCCATCTTTAAACCTGCATACTGTGTAATTACTTCTCTTTCTGCTTTTCATTACCTTCTACCCTTTTCCTTCCTGAAGTGACACCCAGTTCACCTTGATTTGATCTCACATATTTCTAAAACTTCTGTCACACAGGGATGGGGGGTGTCTTGCATAATTTCAGTTTATTAAACGCCTAAATCTGATATCAGTTTGTTTCTCAGAAAAAATACCCTTAACTTCCATGTTTTGATGGCCTCGAAATCCTTCTTGGGGCATTCGCGGTCTGTAGCATTTACAGACCGGGGGTTGTCCTGTGCTCTCTGTTGATAGTATTTCTGTTACAGACAACCATGAAGAGGAGGCTGAAGGCTTGGGGGTTGACCTCTCTTTCATCGGCTCTCATGCTTTTGCTCGAATGGAAGGAGACATCGATAAGCAGAGAAGACTGATCCTTCAGGGCCAGCTGTCAGAGGCAGCCCTGCAGAAGCAGCACCAGAGGAAGTAAGGCAGACCCCTGGGGACTGACGGACGTGGGAGGGCTTGAGGAGTAAGAAAGGACCTCACGTCGGCTAACTGATCGACATATAATGTATTCTCATCGATTTCTCATGACAAGCCAGTGAGCAGGATCTTATAGGTGCAGAAATTCAAAGTTAACTTATCAGTGGTCACAGTTAAAATGTAGTGAAGCCAGTGTTTCGATGCACGTCAGATTTCAGACCCCCACCTTCTACGGTAATTGTGCCTCTGGGTGAAGTTCTAAAAGCAGCTGAAAGAAGGAAAAGGCAGAGTTACAAAGTTTTTACTTAACTTCATTATATTTATATTCAAAGCATAATCTACAGTTTCGTTACATTTAAAACCACTTTATTTCTCCCTGATTTATCCCAGGACCTTAAAAGCCACTCCATTTCCTTCAGGTGGTTTTGAAGCAGTTCTGGATAAGTCCTTTTTCAGGCGTAAAGAAAGCAGCTTATGTGCTTCTGGGTAAGCCTCTCTAAGGATTAGCAGTCTTGGGAAAGCTAGCTGCTTTTCACAAACTTTGAAAGGAAGGAAAAATGATAAATTATAGAGAGTTTATATCAGCATGACCTTAGAGCGTTGGTTGAGAGGTTAACATCTCAGGATTGTTGGGAGCACCTGGTACTTAGCAAGCTCTTAAAATCGGTCACTGTAGTTTTCAATACTGAGCACATCGTGGTCTGTTTTACCTTCTAGCTTTGATACTTGCCATCCCTTTTGACCAAAATACTCTCATCCTCCAATTCCTGCCCATTCTCCAGGTTTCAGCTTAAAAGTGGTTGCCTCTGGAAATTTATCTCCCTGGAGATAAGCTGGAATAGGTGGAAGAGAGGTCTGGAAGAGGGCCTCCCCCTGTATGCTTTTTCACGCCCTGTACTTAACCAAAGCACAGCATAGCATCTATCGCGGTATAGTAGAGTGATGTGTGGGGTTGTCAGTCTCCATCTGTAAGGTGGGAGTGGACTAGATGACCTCTGGAGTCCCTTACAGAATTAGCATTTTGTGTCTGGTGAACTTCTGGTCTTCATTTTATTCGGATTTCACTTTTAGAAACAAAAGCAAATTTGCCACTAGGGGGCACCAAATGAACAGCTTTTCCAAAAGCAGTAGCAATCAAATGATCATTTCAGTGGTTTCTAAGTTGGGCATGTGTAATGAGCTGGCAAATGTTTTTCTTTAAATACAGTGATCGGGTTCTCCCTCACATGACTGGGACTTTGGCATCTATATATTTTGAACTTTTTCACATTGTGATTCATGCACTACTAGATCGGGTACCTTTTTTTGGTCAAAGGCAGTGGTTCTTAAACTGTTTTTTTCTCAGGTCCCCTTTGCACTCAAAAACTATTGAGGACCCCAAAGAGCTTTTGTTTACATGGTTTGCACCTGCCAATATTTATCATATGAGAAACTATTAATTTACTTAAAAGTAACCCATCGTAATTTTATGAAAAATAAGTAGTTAAAAATAGAAGAAATGGCACTGTTTTACATTTTTGCAAATGTTTTAATGTTTGTCTTAATAGAAGACAGCTGGATTCTCATATCAGCATTCAGACTGTTGCAATAATTTTTTTTGGTTGAAGTGTATGCAGACAGTCCAGCCCTACTCAGATACATAAGTGGAGAGGAAAGAAGTATGTTAATAGGCTTTTCAAATAATTTATGAGATTTCTGATATTACAACAATGTTCAATAAATGGTAGCTTCTTACTAGTGGTAATATCTCAAGTTTTATCATTGGCAAGAAATACCGTTGGTTGTTTTTCTGAAAATGACAGGGTCACTTTATTCATTTTTGAGAAAACATCTGCCAGATACTCATGTTGAATAACCGCAGTTTGTCTGCCAGTCATTATTTGAAGAAAAACAGTGTTCCGTGGAAAAAGCAACTAGTTCAGCTTACGAGTCACACAATGCTTTTCCTCAAGACCGCCTCATACTTCGGTATGTATGAGTGTCTTCTTGTCCCGTTCTGTGATACATTAGTATCCAAAAGATGTGTTCCCAAGGGTTGATTTAATAAAAAACAGTAATTTTTACTTTCTCATCAAAGACATTCTTAGATAAAATTGGCTTTTTTCTTTTTTCCTTTTTTTTTTTTTCTTTGTTCTCCGAGAATTTTGGCAGCAAAGAGCACAGTCACTGCTCGTGCAGGTGGGGCCTCCGCCATGGTTCATCATAAGGCACCAGGAGTTTTAGTTAACAGTGGCTTTTCCCCACCATCAGTGCAAATGTGAACACGGTGAAAGAGGCTGATGATGTTTCAGCATGATTATGGAAACGGTTTTGACTTTGGAAACCCCCTGAAGAAGTGCCGAGACTGTGGGCCACACGTCAAGAACCACCGGGGCGGGGTTTGTCACGGACGCCCGTACTTGAAAGGGATGTTGGTAATCCTCTGATCCGGTTTTCCAAAGTGGAGCACAGGGTCTGGACGCACTGGAATTACCAGGGCTGCTTGCTAAAAATACGTCCGCCCCGCCCCAAGCTCCCTGAATCAGAGCCTCTGTGGAGAGTTTCTAAAGTTTCTCAAGTGATTCTTTTATGCCCTAAATCACTGATGTAGTCTGACCCCGTGATAGAGGGTAAATGATTCCCCACGTCTGGCTCACCCAGAGTCACAGCTCACTGAGAGAGAGCCTTCCGAGTGGTGAGAATGGCAGACCTCCCTTCTCCGCCACCTCCTTCAGCCCACTTACACAAACCCACTCCAGACAAGTTGGCGAGGAACTGGAGATTTTTTGTATTCATACACAAAGAACTGCGCTGTTACCACTTTTCTCAAATCAGTCAACCTTTTCGCTTGCTCTCTTTTTTATACACACACTCACACACACCCCTCATACCTTTCTCATTTCTCCATGAGTGGTATAGATAATCTGGAAATTTTAAAGTTTTTGTTTGGACTAGATACTTGTCCGTATCTCTCCCTCCCTCCCTCCCTCCCTCCCTCTCTCTCTCTCTCTCTCTATCTCTCTAGTGCGATCTGTTTCACTTAACTAGTTCAATGACTGGTTCAAGCCAGTTGTAAAGTCTCTTCACTCCTTTCTGGAAAGGAGTCCTCAGCAAAGGGGGAGCTTCTAGGAAGGAGTATGAGCACAGCATGGAAAGCACTGTCTTTATTGGTCGAGGGACTTGATCTTGAGATTCCCATTTGTTACAGTCGATAGTTTCCATTCAGTTCAGGAGACATTAGATATTTACTCTGTACAAGATAATATTCTAGATATTGAAGTGTACAGAGATAGTTTAGGTAATCCCTCTATTTTAAAAATCATGAATGAGGGGCGCCTGGGTGGCTCAGTCAGTTAAGCCTCCAACTTTAGCTCAGGTCACGATCTCACAGTTTGTGAGTTCGAGCCCTGCGTCAGGCTCTGTGCTGACCACCTGAAGCCTGGATTGTGCTTCAGATTGTGCGTCTCCTCTCTCTGCCCCTCCTCTAGTTGTGCTCTGTCTCTCACTGTCTCTCAAAAATAAATGTAAAAAAAAATTAAGATTTATGAATGAGCCACAGGGTCTTCAGGTGTCGGAGGTGCGTTCTGAACAGCGGCCATGCTGCGCCTGTGTAGTCTGCACGGCTGCCGGCCTAGAGAAGCGCACGGCCTGTCGCGCTCAAAGCCTGCACCAAGGAGCAGGTCAGGGGCCTCCATCACGCCGTGTCCTCGAGTGATGGGCTGCGCCTGAATCAAAACATGTCCAGATTTCGAGTTAAGAGCCCAGTGTCTGTGATGATTACAGATGAGGTTGTGCCTCCTAGCGATGCTGCAGGATACCCCGGAATAGTCACAGTGGCTCCAGAGGATGGGCAAGGAACAAGAGACCCTCTCAGGGAGCCTAAGAGCCCCAAACCAGCTTGATAATGCTACTCGGACATATCTGCCCTCGTCCTCGTCTTCCCGCTGTTGAGTGGCATTTCCCAGAGGCTGCTTACTGTGTGGCATTGCAGTGGATGAAATGCAGAAGCAGATGTGAGGATCTGGTGGAACCTAAAGAGATTTGTCAAACACGGTTTTGTCGTATAGTCACTTAGGTTCATGTAAAGGTTTTCATTGTTCCTAGATTTACAGATAATTACTTCTCACATGTCTGCTTTTATTTGTAACGTGGTAAGTGTTGGTAGATATAACAGACGTAAACATCACAGGGTCCTGAGACCGGAAGTTTGAGATTTGGTGACTCCTTGTCTAAGAGTTTATAACTGAGCTGTGGGTCTTCTGTGTGCATACTCTGCTGCGTGCTGAGTGTTTGAGATTGCAGGCTGTGGTTTTTTCAGTTTATTTCTCTTATTTTGTCTAAGGCTTTATTTACACATAATGGGTCTGGTTTCTTTTAATTATGTCAGTTGATCAGGTTGATCAAATGATTTTTTTTTGTAATCTCGGAGGAAGTAGGTCTTTAGTTAGCAGTATCTTTTTGAAAGCTTTCAGTTCTTCTATCTTCCATCAGTAACAAAACTAAGGTCCCATGGATTGGCTTTATAGAGTCAGATCATTGCTTGACTCGCATTGCCTCACCACATCATTACCTCTGTGCAGCAGTTCTTTTTAACATCTGAAAAAATTAGGCATGTTGTCTAATTCCTGGCTAATATTTCTGGGTCTTCTATCCAATTGTGACAGTGATTTGGGTATATCATAAGGTAGAAGTTGGCTTACTTACAAAAATTACGAAGCAATCTAGATATACCTTTTCAAAAATAACAACTTTAATTATTTTACAGTAACTTTTTCATCAGTCAGCTTAAGATCTAATTGCCTACAATTATTTCCCAGAATAAAAACTTTATCTTCTTCATTATTAAATATTTTCTGAGCCCTTACTAATGTGCCAAGTGTCAGGCTAAAAATAGAAAGTGACATGCAAGACAGATACAGTATCAGCTTCGTGGAGCTAAGTTAGGGTCTTGCAGGGGAGAAACCTGTTAAACTAAGGATTGTATGAATGATTTATTTAACCTATGGGGTGCCATAAGGATGTGACAAAGGTCCTATCTAAGTCCAGTGTGGGATAGTTACATCAGGTCAGGAAAACTGATCTTGATTCCAAAGCCAACATTGTCCCTAGTGTATTGGTTGTACACAAATAGGTTAGTCATTAGACTTTTAAGAGTAATTTACTGTAAATTTTCTTCATCATTCAACCTATGGTTATGCACATGGACGGTGATTGATTAACTAGGAGAAATTGCCTTTGGTTAGCTTTGTGAGGACAGCATCCAACCTTAGTTGATTGCAGCCTGTTGAGAAACCGTCTACTCAGTATTCCTGCCGTCAGAGCACTCGAGGGGCTCCCTTCGTTGCCATACTCCATATTTTGTGTGACTGTTGACCTGTGATGATTGCAGTTTACCCAAGAGGTAACAGAAATCTGTTTACTTGCCGTAAGCTCTAAGAAAACAGCAAACTATTTCGAGTTCATATTTCCCATTTTAGCTTTTGTTTTGATTGTTGGGTTGGGGTAAAAGATTGTATGTTGTTATGGAAAAAAGTGCAGAAACTATAGCAAAAAATGAGGTGCCCTTTATAAGGGATATAATGGGAATTTTGAAATATTTTTTGAATAGATGAGGGAAACAAACATTATTTCTCTAATGGCTGAGGAGATAAAGCTAATATCTTTTGCTTTTATTCCCTTCTCCCAAATACTTATTTAAAGGAAAAGAAAGTTGACTAGATAATCAAGTTAAACGTCTATGATCTGTAGTGGGAATGGAGGAGACCTAATTAGAATAAAGAAGAAACCAGATGAAGATTGTAGTCCTGAGTAGTTGCATTGGATTTCATCTCAGTCCTTAGAAACCAAACCTTTTCTGAATCATAAAACCTTTAAAGAATCACTGAAAGCTTCTCCCCATGAATATGCTTGTATGGATTTTGCCAGCCAAAATCTCTTCTAGGATCTCAAGTTGTTAATCACAGATCAAGGTTAAAAACATTTTAATTTGTACCATTTCAGGGTTCACACCATGGACTAAAGTCAATTTTAGGTGGATTAAAGACTTAATTTTTGTTTTAATTAAAACTTATGGAAGAAGTTGTAGGTTAGTGTCTTTTATACCTTGGAGAAAGGACAGGTTTCTTAAGATATGAAAAGCATTGACTGTAAAAGAAAAAATAAATTTGACTCTTAGAATTAAGAACTTTGGCAAATGGAGCAGTGAATCTTAAAGGAAGTGAAAAGCAAATTATAGTATGGGAGTATTCACAGTAAACCTTAACTGGCAAATGATTGGGATCAAGAACATACAAACATTCCTACAAGTACTTGAGAAAAGAACAAATAGCCCTCTAGAAAAATAATATAAACAGGCATCTCACAGAAAAGATGGCCAATAAATACGACCACGATCTCAGCATCATTCATGACCAGAGAAATGAGATACCATTTCAGACCAGACTGGCAAAAGTTAAAACATATGCCAGTACCGAGTGCTGAAGAGGACATGGATTCACAGGAACTTGTATTCATGGCTTATAGACATATAAGTAAGTAAAGCACTTGGAAAAAGAGGTCTGGCTTTATCTCCCTAAACCAAATATACCTGTAACCTAGCACTTGGACCCTTATGTAGCTACCCAAGAGAAGTCATGCACACATATATCATATATCAGAAAGCATATAAAGTAAGTTGATCATAGGATGTTCACAGGAGTAAAAACCTGGGAACAGCCCAGGTGCCCACCGGGAGGAGAGTGGATGCAAAAAGCTATAGTTTTCCATGTAGTACAACTACATTATACATAGTAGGCGGAGTGAATGAGCAGCACTGCCACCCAACGATACAGATGAATCTTAGCAGTCCCGCAAGTCAAGCAGGTGAGACCCAGAAGATTGCGTACAGCATGGTAAGCCTTTTCCAAGAAACTTCTTAAGAATACATACAAATGAACAAAAAAGATATAAAAAGGAAAGCAAGAAAATGAAGAACCTGCGATTTCAGACACTGGTGGGGGAGTGGGGCAGGGGCTAGAATTGGAGGGGAGTGACCACGTGATTAGGCGTAGCTTACTGTGGGAGTGCCTGCTTTTGTTTTGGTCAGGAGGTTTCAGAGGACTTACTACTTCATTCAGCATCAGTAGTTAAGTATGCAGTTTTTTAAAGAACCATGCATGTACCCGTGATGAGAGTGTTTTGAACCAAGGCTAATTAACTCTGTTTTGTGCAACTGAATTCCAATTCGAAAAAGATTTTTTTTTCAGAGTTCATTGAACACATCATTACTCAGTGTCAGGAGCTCCCCTAGAGAGTAGCTGAGAATATAGAGACAAATAAGACATAGTCTCTGTTGCGTGGACGAACAGAGTAGAAGCAAACGCTGGCAGTAAGTGGGTGAAGCCTTGTGCTAATCTGTGTGGTTTCAAAGAAGAGAGCAGTTCATTCTGCATGTCTGGATCTTGCCTCCACTCCGCTTTCCCATCCTCACGCCCGCCAGCCCTCCTCTGAGCACACTTGACTGACAGAAGTTTAGGCGTCTGTCGGACTGCTTGTTTCATTCCATCCTATTACAAAGTTTGTTGTCATATGTGTCTGCCTCATATATTCAGCTTGAAAATCTTGGAAGCCAAGTGCCTGTTTTCATCATTCTCCCGTGCCTCCCCCCCAAAAAATCTTGAATAATACTTATGTTTATTATTTCACTCAGCAAAGCTTTGAGTCCCTGCTATAATGCAGACATTTGCTTGTATGCAGTGCGTCTTTGAAAACTGAGCTAATGAATACATGAATGGAGTATAGAAATTAACAGACTCTTACTGAATTCCTGTTACATGTTTCATGCTAGGTAGGACCTGTGGTACTCTTAAGACACGTCACATCTGTTCTGTTCGGTCTTGCTGTGAGATGACTTGCTGTGATAAGACAGAAAACAGGGGATTTCGTGTGAATGACCAAGGAAGTGACTCGGCATAAAAATATGGAACAGTAGGTAGGGATAAAGGAGAAAGACCATAAACATAGGTCTTTTCTTGAGTTGCAAATTGTGTCTTAAACCAGAGTTGAAAGCTATTTTGTCTTTCACCTTTCTGTTTGCATAGGTGGGTAAGTTTCCAGATTTAAACTATAGAACCATGTAATAGCAAGGGTGTTTTTCACAGGCAGTTCAATTTCTTTAATACTAGCAGGCATATCACTTGTTGATTACAATCCATATGTCATAGGTTTCCTATTAAATACCCTTAGTTGTGTGATTATACATTATAGCTGAAAGGTGTCCTATTTGAACCCCACTTCACGGATGGGGAAACAGGTCCATAGAGGTGAAACAGCATTATTTACTAAGGTTGCACAGAAAGCGATAGGATTAGAGCCCGTCTCCCTCTCCTGGTTTAGTTTTCCCCATGTTGTGGGATGTTGCCCTATGTGACCTAGGTGCTTCAAAGTTGCTTTTCATGATTTCAGTGACGTGAAAGGTGTATTTTTTTTTTCAAATAAGTGGCACTTTGAATTTTAACAAAGCAGTACAAAACAGTAGAAAAAATATTGACCTTTTTGGAAATCTGGAGATCAGAGTAATCTTCAGATTCACCTCTAGCAATAGGTGACTGATGACTAAGACAAGCAAGTCGTTTCCCCGCTTTGAGATCGTTAACATCTCTTCCAGCTTTCGTCTCCTTCTAGCTAAAGCCAAGCTAAGCCAAGATCCCAGGGATCTGCTCTATGGGTTCTCAGTGCAACTGGTTGGATTAACCAATCATTAAATAAACTTGAGGGCACTTGTTTACTACTCACTGTAGTATTCTCAATACCTTTCATTTCGTAAGCACTCAGTAAGTCGTCGCTGGATGAGTGAACATGTTTGGATAACTGCTATTGCTTTAGGCCTTCTCTACATGTTGTTTAGTAGGGGAAAATAACAGTGCTTGAAAACAGTGTTCATATGAGTACTTGCTGTCTTTGTCATTTATATGAATAGTCTTAACTTGGTCATAAAGGATGTTTTTAAATCATGTAGTATGAATACCTTTTTTTTCCTCCATGTCTCATTTCATTTATCAGTAACACATTGGTTGAGATTCTGCATCATATAATGACCTCCTTAACTCCTTGCACATTATAGTAAAACATCATTCTATAGAGAAAGATAGAAACAGATACCACTTGTGAATTTAATTTACAAGAGGTTATTATAATCATTATATCCTTTATATCTCTAGTTATAATCGCTGGTTGTGTCAAGCAAGATCTGAGGATCTATCAGACATTGCTTCTCTGAAAGCCTTATACCAAACAGGTGAGTATAAGCCGCCTTCCTATTCCTGTTTAAGGACCCCACCTAGCACACTGCTGGAAACTTCATTTTTCTCTGATTTTCTCCATCTTACCTATGAAAAAAATGTCTTTATACTAATGGCGATAGTTTTGTTCATCAAGATCTTAAAAATAACATCTCAGTCTATAAAATTTTCATCTTGCACTTCTGCGTTGGCCAACTTCATTTCTCCTTAATGTCTTTTTCCTTACCTTTTAACGTTTTTTCTGCTCTAAAAAATACCATTCACTTGCTACACAAAATTCCCACCTTGTCTAAATATATGATGGAGATGGTGAAAGTTCTCAGATTTCCACTCTTTCTCCATTAAATTCCTTTTTCAGACAGTAATGGTTAATTTTCAGAGTTGAGTTCCAATTAGTTTTTCCTGAATCACTAATGTTATTAAAACTTAAACAAAACCTACCTATAAGAAGGCCGTGGCCCTGCAGCCTTACCTTTGGCTCTCCCTGATTTAAAATCTGCAAGAAGCCTTGATCTTAAAAGTAAGGGCAGTCATCAAAACCTCATAAAGCTAATGCATATATATGGTGTTTTCCACAAAGTGAAAGAAATCTGAAGATGAAATTTGAAAAACGTTGAGTTCTTGCTTTTCAGCCTTTTATATTTGTGTCAAATGTTTTTATAATGTCAGAGTCCACTCTTGGAATAAAGTCTCCAGGCACTGATCACATTTCCCGTCCTCAGGTGTCGATAACTGTGGGCGCACAGTGATGGTGGTAGTTGGAAGAAACATTCCTGTCACACTAATTGATATGGACAAGGTAAGCCACGCAGAGGCTCAGTTTTACACATAATGTTGATTTTTACAATTAGTAGGATGTGAGTTTGGAATCAGGACTCAGAGTATGAGAGGAGGCAGCAATGTGTTTATCTGGGCAGCAGAACAGCCCTGGCCCTGCAGGCTGGCATGTGCACCATTTCAGTACGTTAGGGGTTTGGTTTGCTCTATAGGGAAACGGAAATACGAGAATGCCATAACATGAGCTCCGAAAGCGCAGCTGCTCTATTTCGGAGATGACGCAGCTGGCGAGTTCTGGGTTGGAATCACTCTAGGTTATAATTGTCCTAACAATCAGAATCTGCTTTTCTTGAAAAAACAAAAATTAACTCTTGGGTATCTATCTGAAGAGAAGAAGTCAGAGATGTAGTTACCCCAGGATGTCATAATTCTATAACCCCTTCATTTGGAAGCAAAGAACAGATTCATAAGGAAAAACAATTGGTACTACTGGCAAATAAAAAATAAGAATGATTATGCCTTTAAAAATGATTAGTAATCCAGGGTGCCTGGGTGGCTCAGTTACTTGAGCTTCAACTTTGACTCTGGTCATGATCTTCACAGTTCAGGAGTTCGAGCCCCACGTCAGGCTCTGTGCTGTTAGTGTGGAGCTCGCTTCAGAGCCTCTGTTCCCTCTCTCTCTCTAAAATAAATAAACATTAATAATAAAAATAAAAAGTAAAAATGGTTAGTAATCCAAAAAATAGTGAATCAGATTGAGATATCTTTTTTCACCTTCAAAACTAGCATGAACTTTTAAACAATAATCATTGTCATCAAAGATGACGTCATTTTAATGATAAAGGTGGTCACATCCATTGACCCAGGGATTTTGTTCCTGAGAATTTGTACTAAGGAAATAATCTGAGTACGGAAGTAGATATAGAGCCTGAAGCTGCCCAAATTGGAGTAGTTGGACAGGAGACCATTGAATCCACAGGATAAATACGTAGGTCTTCCAAGAACATCAGTGCATTAGAAAGTGACTGTAAAAGAGGAAAAACACTCTGGCTAATAAATCATTCTTATCTACAGTTACAAATTATGTACCTAAAAGTATAAAAATTGCACATAATTTTAAGATGAAACACATTTGTACAAAAGCAGATCATTGCTTTCTGGCTAAGCCCTTAGGGCTCCTGGTCGCTAATGTTTAGGTAAAAAAAATTATGTAAGCATTGGACCTGGCATGTTCCCATGGGCTGGTTTGTAACACAAAACTATGACTTAAAATCCTAACAATGAATTATGGTGTATCCATAAATGGAGTGTTTTGTGACCCTTAAAGCTATGGTTAGAAATATAATATCAATAGAAAAGTGATGCATTAATTGCCTATACCCTGACTTTAACTTGTTTTGTTTTAAGCATAAAGGTAAAAACTCAAAATGTAAATATTTCAAAATGGATGCTGTGGTTTTGGGGAGAATTTGTTTTCTACATTTTTCAGTCATGTGGCTATGCTCCCTTATAATGAAAAACATTTAAGTTAAAGAGGGGGAATTTAAAGTTGAAAATGGGTGTCTTAATAGCCCTGCAGGGGGTGGAGAGGGGATAGAAAGAGAGCCAAAAGCAGTCTGGTAAAAGCAGAAATAATAATAAAAATATACACAAACGCACAGGAAAAGCTCAACTGATGTAAATGATATCATTACTGAGTTTCTACTTGGAGTCATTTCTTTTGTGTCATTAACAACCAATATAACTTTCATTCTCATCATTAATAATGTGATTGATTCCAATAAAAACCTAAGTCTGCACATTTGATTTTGGTGTGCCCTTGCTTGGTGTTCTGGATTCCCATGGGGTATCATTTCATGCAATATAAGGAGATATTCTGTGAGGTCCAAACCAGAAAACTGGCAGGATACTATGTGTTTTTAGTGCCCTCCTCCGTCTGCTCTGGTAGCAGTTGGGTGCTAATCCATCTTCATCCACTCATGGTAATGCCAAGGACTCTCCTGAGGAGAACTGGGAAGTCGCCTGTTTGATGGGAATCTCTCAGTGGTTAACTCTTAGCTTTCTCTAAGTCATTGTTTATAGCTACGTCACTGGGTCATCCTGGCCCTGCCCATATTGGCTCTCTTATTTGTGTTTAATGTTTCCCTTAAATTTCATCCTTCTTGTCATGAAATGTGATCCTGGGTCACATTAAATTTGAGTCTTTCAGAGCTCTAGAAATGCTGCCCAGCCCATTGCCATCTACTCACTAAACCTGCTCTCCTTTTTCTCTTTCAGTCCAACATTAAAGATGCTGAGAAAGTTAGTCCTCCAAGTGAGCCATGGGAGGGAGGGATCACTCATAAGGTCCTTCTGTCGTAATTCTTGGTTACGTGGGAGCCACAAGTCTGTATCCCAGTAGAAACTACACAGACTTTCATTGCATTTCAAGCAGAAACTTCAAGGATGATCACAAGTCTAGAAATTTTACTTCTAATGATATTGATACCATTCATTATCCTAGACAGGGAAAACCTGGCAATTGACCAGAGAACTCTTGAGTATGTGAAGGGTTATTTGAGCAGATAGAGACTGATTGTTCTCCTCCCACACTTAGAACAAAGCAGAAAGGGGCCCTACTGTAGCATTTCTGAGAACTACTAAATGCCAGCATGATTCACTTTCCTGAAGCTCCTTTTCAAAGAGAATTGATAGTCCTTAGTCTGAGATGTCCATCTGCAGTGCCCGGGGCATTGATTAGATTCGCCTTCTGGGCTTTGCTTCTCTCTGGGCTTCTGCAAAACCGACTACTTGGCCATTATGATCTTACTTTTACTTTTTCTCTTCTAGGCTCTCCTGTATTTCATCCATGTAATGGATCACATTGCGGTGAAGGAATATGTATTAGTATATTTTCACACACTGACCAGCGAATACAATCACCTGGACTCTGACTTTCTGAAGAAACTCTACGACGTTGTTGATGTCAAGTTAGTTATTTTTGCAAATTATGAAGAGGGGAGACAGCTTCTTTCTTTCCTAATAGTAATCATTAGTAAACATTACTGTGTATTCTGTGAAAAGATACTTCATGTAACAAAGATGTTTATCACCTATAGATCAGATATTTTAATATTAGGAGGCCCTCCTTAACTCCAGTGTATTTGCATTTAAGCAAATTCATATGTAAACTCTTTGCTGCTTTTAAACATCTTGTGAAAGCGTTGAGATCATTATCGATCTTAGTATATAAGATAACAAAAATACTACCTTCTATTAATAAGGTGTGTGACTCTTCTCAAAATACATTTAAAAATATTTCATTTGACCCAGTGACCCATGAATTTTATAATTCATGATCTGATCTCAGAGATTCTAGCACAGTATAAAAAAATGGCACACGATAACTTTTTGTTAGGTATGACTTTACTTTGTTCTACCTGTAGGGCTCTGTCACAGCCAAGGGAAGCAATATCTTCTGCAAAACAGATTCCTTAAACAATGAAATGTTCTCTGAATTATTTGTTAACATTTCACCTAAAATCCAATATGTAAACTAGAGCTCTTTTTAAGTTTTTTTCCTTTGTAAATACATTTCTGTATTCTAGCAAGGAGTTAATTGTCCATACCATGACATACTGACCCTTGTCTCTATTTCGCATCAGATACAAGAGGAATTTGAAGGCTGTTTATTTCGTTCATCCAACATTTCGTTCAAAGGTACAGTATGTTTCTCTTTAGCTAAATCTTAAGTGTGAGTGCACTGCATGCCAGCATTTTAAGATACATTTCAGCATCTTAGTTCTCCCTATCCCCACTGTGACTGTTAATTTGTCTCCTGTTCCTTTTAAGTGATTTTCAGTTGTGACCCTAATGCCATGGTCCCCTGTTAACTCTACTGTCTTTGTAGGCAACGCCTCTCAGTTCTTGCCTCTTCGTGCTGTGTTCATTTGGACTCTACGCATGCTCTCGATGCAGAATACACTTCTCGTGCTAACTTCTGTTTGTCCCTCAGATCTCTGCTCAGTCGTTACTTTCCACAGAAAGCCTTCCCTGACCAATTCCGCCAACTAGTAGATACACCTGCATTGTACCCCCTCTTAACATTTTAGTTTTTAATTCCAGTTAATTGTTTAATTTTCTACTTTATGCTAGCCTGCAGGATTCATGAGAGCTAGATTATAGCTATCTTGCTCATAATTAAATCCCTAATATCCCTGATATCTAATCCTGAATCTTGACTTCATCAACACATACATTCCCTTGGTTCTTTTATTTTTTCTAAAAATATCATCTTTGGGGGGGGGGGCGTTGGGGGTCTTTATTTTCTTCCCTGTCCAGCCTGAACCCCACGCTCTATCACTTCAGTCATTGCTGTTAATGCCTACAATAACCTGCCACCCCTTACTCATTCATCATGCTTGTTCATCCAAACCCGGTCGTGAGATATCTCCTCACCCTGCTTTCTTCACTCCCGTATCTGGGCTGCTGGACACAGATGGAGACGTCTTAGAGCTGTGTGATTTGGGGCCTCGAAGCAGACACGGAGCTTTCACTGCTAAGGCCCCCCTGGTATTTCCCTGGATGGTGTCCCAGCAAGGCTCTCCTCTTCTCCTCAAGCAGCTTTTCATTCCGGCAGTTGGCCTTGCCTTGGTCTTGACCAAGAACATGAAAAACGTCAGTAAAAAGCTTCCTGTCCTCTCCCTCCCACCCAAACTTACCTGGCATCTGTTTCTATCATTTCTTCCTTTTCTGTCACAAAAAACGTCATTGCTTCTTCATGAAGGGCAGCTCCTCTACCTGTGGTCTGGTTCCCAGAGTAATAAGAGCTAATGTTTCCAGCACTTCCTGTGTGTCAGCTCTTCCCACGCATTCTCTTGTTTAAGCCTTGTATCTGTGAAGTAGATGGTAGCATTGTGCCCATTTTCCAGGCAAGGACATTGATGCTTTGAGAGGTTAAATAAATTTTCCGAGGTAAGCAGCTCATAAGTAGTGCAGGCTAGATTTGAATCTAGACATTTTAATTGTAGAGCCCCCACTCCTAATTACACAACACATTTCCATTTCTTCAGGAATTCTCTTCGGCAGTTTTTCTTTCTCCTCCCATTTTTCTGGATGTAACTCATCAACTTTTAAACACACTAATGCCTCCACTTCTATCTCCTCCCTTTCACAACCAGAATTTTCTAGTGTGACCTACATTCCATGCTCCTTGTCTCCGTTTTTTTATCCACCTAAAATTACTCCCATCTGGTTCAGATTCCACACGGGCAACTACAGCCACTCACAGCAGAGTCACTGTCACCTGCATCCTACCTGTTTTCCCTGCAGCCTTCATCCCAGCCGGTCCCTTCTTGAAACGCTAGGTCTTGGCTTTCTTAAAACGTACCTTGCTGAGTATTGAGCTGCTCCTTCTCCATCTCCTGTGCTGCTCCCTGTCTCTGCTCATCCTTGGAGTGTTAGTGTCCCCAACCCCTCGTCCTTCTCTTCCCTTCTGTACCTTGATTCATTCCTCTGTCTTCAGCAACCCTCGAGTATATGCAGTCCCCAATACAGGTCAGAGGAGGCAGTAGAGCCTGCGGTGCAACGCATGAGTCCAAGACTCCGGGTCTGATCCCAGCTCTCTCGTCTACCAGTTGGTCATCTCCGACAGGTAGTGGGACCTCTGTGCTTTAATTTCATCTTGTATAAAAATGAAGGGTTACCTTCACCTTGTAGGGTTATTGGGAGGATAATATTAGATATTACATGCAAAATGCTTAAAATTTTACCTGACCTATAATATACACTCAGTAAGTGTTAACTACCACCCTCATCATCGTCATCCGCCTCCTCCTCCTCGTTCCTGTGCTTAGACATGCATGTTGAACTGTTGATTAGATATCTTCACTTAGATGTCTTAAAGGCCCCTGAAGTTCAATATTTTAAACACAGGATAACTCCTGTGTTCCCCTACTCACTCCCAAAATGCTATTTATATTTCCTATCCTCGTCAGTGGGACCCCTGCCCTTCAGGTGCCAAAAACAGGAACCAGGAACACATCATATTACATCAGTTCTGTGTGTGCACGACTGTCCAAATCCATGCCTGTGCCATTAGTCCTGCTGCCCCTAATTTCGTACATCCCACTGCCATCTTGTATCTGAAAGGACTCAGCTGCCTCCTCGACCACGTCCATAGTGCCCTGCCTCCAGCATAGCACACCGCTGTTTCCTCAGGCCCGCCTAAGGATATTGTCTTACAGTGTTGATGTAAGAAGCCTAAAATATTTACTGTGGAGTGCTTTGCGAAAGTTGGCCAAACTCAGGTCTAGGCAAAGAAAAAAAAATCTGACTATATCCAGTGGGGATTGAAGAAAATAGGATTTACTTCAGCATAAAACCGAGGATTGATTTATCTGTTAAATGAGTAGGGATAAGAGAAAGGACGGTGTCATCCATGACTGCCAGCTGTCATCAGATAAAGGGGGTCATGGACTAGGATATATATTTGAGTCTCCATCAAGTAAATAGGGCTTTAGCTCTTTAAATATGTTAGTGAGTAAAATCACAAAGAAGACAACGAAAGTCAGAGCCCTGGGATCAAGAAAGGAGACCAAGGAGAGGTAATCTAAACATCATCTGGCTGCCAGGATAGACGAATGGACAGGAAAAGCATCAACAACGCCAGTAGTCATTATTTTAAGGCACTGTGGAGAAATAAAGTAAGATGCGTAGTGAAAAGTCCTCATTGCACTTCATAGTAAAAAGAGATGAATGAAGACTTCAGTGAGATATGTTTTTCACTGTGATTTCTCATTGTTTACAGAATCGTTGAATTCTTATCTTAAAATTTGCATGAAAGGGGAGCCTGGGTGGCTCAATCAGTTAAGCATCCTACTTCACCATGGTTCAGTTCCTGAATTCGAGCCCCATGTGGGCTCTCTGCTTGTTGACAGCTCTCTGCCCCTCCCCCGCTAGTGCTCTGTCTCTTAAAAAATAAACATTTAAAAATTTGCTTGAAATATTTTAAGTAATTCTTTTAAAAATTGCAAATTTTCTTTTGGTTTCCCCAGTGTTAGAATAGCATAGTACATGCTAATTAAATGCTTATGAGAATTCTGTTTGGCCAGGCTTTAAAAAAAAGAAAAGAAAAGAAAGTAGTATTGGAACATTCAGTTAAATGAAAGGCTTTTCCTGCTCTTTTTTTGTTCAGTAAAGTTCTGATTACATGGTCTTATCAGGTAACATCTGTTGTATCAACATTCCTACTATTTTGTTATGCTTACTGGGTGGCTAAGTTGTTTCTTTCTGTAGTACTTAAAGATATCACTTGACTATTTCCCCACATCTCATCATTTATTTATATTTTGTCTACCCAGTAGCTACTGACATTTTTCTCTAATGGAGACTGAAGATTAGCTTGGTTTTTTGCATGTCTTTGCAAGAATGTCTGCCATCCCCACTTCTATTCATTATTGTACCAGAGGTTCTAACCAGTGTAATACGGCAAGAAAAAGAAACAGAATGCCTCTAGATATAGAGAGGAGTAGATAACACCATCTTTATTCACAGATGACATGAGCATCTATGTAGAAGACTCTGTGGGATCCTCAGAAACACTAGTAAAATTAATAATGAAGTTTTATCAGGGCTTCAGGGTTTGAGATCAGTATTCAAAAATCAGTTGTGTGTGTTAGCAACAAATAATCCTGTTGAAATTTAAAAAGTAATATTATTTATACTAGCATAAAAAATATTAAGTGCTTATGGATAAATATGGCAAAAGATGTGAAAGACTCATGTACTGTACAAGTTATGTACACTGCAAAACATGAGAGAAAGGCATAGATAAAGGAAGACATGGTCTATTTGGGGACTAGAAGGAACATTGTTAAATACTTAGTGCTTGCTAAGTATGCAGATTCATTGCCAATCAAAAGTTCAGCAAGCTTTTTTGTAGAAATTGGCTGACAAAAATGCAAAGAACATAAAAGAGCCAAAGTGATTTTATTTTTTTTGATGTTTATTTATTTTTGAGAGAGAGAGAGAGAGAGAGAGAGTGTGTGTGAGTGGTGGAGGGTCAGAGAAAGAGAGGAAGACACAGAATCAGAAAGAGACTCCAGGTTCCAAGCTGTCAACACAAAGCCCGACACGGGGCTCAAACCCACAAACTTGGAGGTCATGAGCTGACCTGAAGCTGGATGCTTAACTGACTGAGTCACCCAGGTGCCCCCCCCCCTTTTTTTAATAGAGCCAAAATGATTTTAAAAGAAAATCAAAGTTAGAGTTCCAATGCTCCCTGCTTTCAAAGCTTAATGTAAAACTGCAATACTCATGACCGTGCGAGGTATCAGGCATAAAGACAGACCCAGAGATCAGCGGAGCAGAACAGCGAGTCCTCGTGTGAATGGAGATAACTGGCTTTTGAAAACAGTTCGAGGTCAGATCGGTGGAGCAGGAGCGCTCTCTCCAGCAGATGGCACTGAAACAATTAGACGTCCGTGTGTGAGCACAAACCACAACTTCGATTCTTGTCTTGCATCACATACAGTATTAACTGGAAGTGGGTCAAAGACCTAAACGATAAAATGTAAAAATATTAAACTTCTAAAAAGAAAATAGAAAAAGCTTTGTGACCTTGAGTAAAGCAAAGATTTCTTAGATACAACACCAAAACCCAATCCGTAAAAGAAATTGGACTTCATCAAATTTAAAAACTTCTGCCTTTTTAAAAATGGTTCAGATAGTGAAAGGAGAAGCCGCAGCCTGAGAGAAAAATCTTTGTAAATACGGATTTATCTGATAAAGGATTTCTCTTCAGAATAAAGAAATCTCAGAAATCACTAATAAGGAAAAACTCAACTTAGAAATGGGCAAGAGATTTGTGCAAACATGTCTCAAAGAAAATATGTAGATGGCAGATAAGCACACAAAAAGATGTTTAATGTAATTGGTCACTGGAAAGGTGCACAGTAAATAAAAATGAGGTATCATCCCACTCCTGGCTATAACTCAAAAGACTGAGCACACCAGGTGCTGGTGAGACTGGAGGAACGTGTATTCTGCCGCACGGCTGGTGTGAGTATAAAACGTTGCAGAATCTTTGCAACATGCAATCTGGCGGTTTATTTAAAAAGTTAGTGGGCACCTACCATGTGATCCAGCCTCTCCACTCCTAGTATTTACCTGAGACAAGTGAAAATATCTCTACACAAAGACTTGTAGACAACATTCATGGAGGCTGTATTGTAGCCCAGAACTAGAAATGACTCCCTAGGCCCATCACTGGGAGAACTGATAGCCAAACTGCTAAATCCACACACTAGAATACTACTCAGCAACGAGAAAGGATGAATTGTTGATAAGGCACCACAACACAAATGAATCTCAAAATAGTAATGCTGAGTGAAGAGGCCAGACAAGTACCCATGCTGTATAATTTCATTTGTATAAAATGCTAGAGCATACAAACAACTATGTAATTTCGGAAAGGAGAGCAGGGATTACCTGCGGACAGGGAGGAGGGGGAGGGGCGGTAGAGGGGAGCGACGAAGGACCGAGAACCTCTGGGACTGACGGCTGTGTTCTCTTTCTTGACTATGGTAATGGTTTTATGGGTGTATGAGTATATAACTACCTAACAAGTCGTATACTTCAAATATGTGCTGTTTATTATATATCAGCTACATTTTAAAAGATATGTTATTTTTAAACTGCAGTGAAATACCACTACCCTGCCACCAGAATATCTAAAATTGGGAAGACTGGCAGTTCCAAATATTGCCAGTGATGCGAAGCAGCTGGAATTCTCCATCATAAGAGGGAGTTGGAAATCAGGCTTTGAGAAGAGTTATGAAGATTTTTTGTAAACTAAATATATACCTAGCCTGTGACCCATCAGTGCCACTAAGTATCTACCCAAATGAAATGAAACCATATGTGCCAAAGAAGACTTCTATAAGAATGTTCATCGCAGCTTTAGTCATTGCAGCCAAAGACTAGAAACAGCCAGGCACCCATCAATAGGATTATGGATAATTAAGCTCTAGTATATTCTCGTAATGCAGTGTTCCTTGGCAGTGAAAGAGAGCACACTACCGATAGACAAAACCATACGCCCGAATCTTAAAAACATTAAGCCGGATAGGAGAACCCTTACGTAAAAACTGTACTGTATGAATCCATTTATATGAAATTCTAGAGCAGACCAAACTAATCCATGGTAGAAAAAAATCAGAACATTGTTTGCCTTGTGGAGAGGGCCCTCAGGGAAGAGGAGTGTGAGGGAATCTTCTGGGGTGACGCAAATGTTCTCTGACGTACTAGAGGAGTTTTTGCTTCTCCAGTGTGTGCATTTGGCTAAACAGTAAAAGTACACTCAAAATCCATGCACTTCATCGACTGTAAATTTTATAGCAAAGAAACTGAGTGAACATTGAACTGTAGTTAAAGAAATGAATGCTGTACTTGAGGACAGCTTCTTGATGTCTGTTGTTTACTTGGAAATGCAGAAAAAGTAGGATAGGTCAACAGATGGATAAACGGATGGACGAATACGTGCTAGAGAAAACATAAGGAAAGTGTTCATGATTGATGGTGGCTAGGCTGGTGTGCACTGTCAAATCCTTCAGTGTTAGTGGCTGTTTGAACATGTTCATAATTTTCTTTTCGTTTGTTACAAATTCAGACTTACCGGAATAGTGTTTCTTTATGCCAGACTTACAAAAAAAATATGTAGCCACTGTTTGCTGAGCTATGGCTTTAATCCCTCCTCCTCCACACACAAAGTCTAGAAATAGCTATCCATCCTGCGACTTTGATAGAAACAGATTACCAGAAATTTCAGTGTTAGAGCCACCAGCCTTGGCTGTCACACATTGGAACCGTTTCAGATAGGAGGCAGTGGCAGGCTGGGCAGAGGCTAAAGACCAGATGTATAAAGTGAAAAATGTTATGTTACCTCTTCATAACATTTTGGGTTGGGGAAAATTAGGATCAAGAGGCTAAAACCCATGTGTAATGAAACCCACCATTATTTTATAAGTCAAGAACTCTAAATGGGGTGTTTGTAATTATAAAATAATAAGATGAAATCAAGGGCTAATAAAACAATCGAATCGCATTGTTCTGATTTTGATACTCCTCAGATCTTTTCCAGGCCACTCCACCCAAAGTGGTAATAAATGACTGCTCATATAAGTCAGTACTCTTTTTCTTCTTTGAAGTTTACTAATACAAGGCAAACTAACACAATTTAAACCCACCATTGATTCTGGCTCAATTGATTACTTTAGCACATATGTGTGTAAACAGTCTTCCGGTTTATATTGCTTTGTGATTCTGTGTTTCTTGGCTTTGCATTTATGAATAATTGGGTGAAAGAATTTCTGGCATTCACAAAATACCAAAGCAGTCCTTTTTCAAGTCTTACATTTTCTTCAGTTTGTTAAAATAGCAGATATTAGGGGCGCCTGGGTGGCTCATTCAGTTATGTGTCCGACTTCGGCTCAGGTCATGATCTCGTGGTTCGCAGGTTCAAGCCCCACATCAGGCTTTGTGCTGAAAACTAGCTCAGAGCCCAGAGCCTATCTTCAGATTCTGTGTCTCTTTCTCTTTCTCTGACCCTTCCCTGCTCGTGCTGTCTCTCTCTGTCTCTCAAAAATAAATAAAAACAAACAAATTTAAAAAGTTTAAATACCAGGTATTAAGTAATACAAATTGGTCTACATAAACATATGACTTATAAATAATTGAAAATTAAAAGTTAAGCTATATAAAACTAAAATTTTTAAAAGGAAAGACAATGCCCTTGAGTGTCCCTGAACAGAAAACTTTTAACTGAGTTTCTACTCCAGTCTACTTTGAGTAATTTTCTCTTGCTGATACCTGGTGGGTGTGAAGGAGGTAATGGCAGAAAGTGCGACAGAGAAATGTGTTTCTTCTTCACAGATCCCAGCCTTCTCTTTGAGTTTACCTCCACCCCCCATGTTGGTATGGTGGCATATGCTAGAGTGCTTTCATAGAACTGTGCAGTTAAGAGGGACCTCAAAGATCATTGAAGTCTAACTTGCTCATTTTATAGATGAAGAAACTGAAGCACCGATTAAAGGACAATATATTTTTATTGTAGAATCAAGAAATATTAAACCGTCCCTAAACAGTATAAAAGTAATAAGCTCAGGAACCCCATTTGTTAATTCTTCCAACACATTAAATTCCTTGCTTTCTCAGTTGGGCATTAATCGGATGCTATGAATACAGTATTGAATAAGACATTCCCCACATTAGGGAGTTTACAGTCTATTTAGAGAATCAGACAGTATAAAACTATTGCGAGTTGTGCAGCGACATGAGTAAACAAAGTGTTGTTGGAACATTTAGAAGGAAGCTCCTTTTCCAGTGTTGAGTGGAGTGTGGTAAAAGAAAGCCTCTTTGTTGGGGTGAATTTTGATCTGAGCTCTGAAGAACAATTAGCCAAGCAAAGTCTTGAGGGAAGGAGGGTCAGGACTATAAAAGCAGCATGTACAAAGATTTTGAGGCAAGAGAATAGTGGCACAGAAGTCTTCTGCATAGGTCTTTATGTATGTTTCTCCCTTTTTCCAAGTGGCTGGGGCTCCTTGCACACATAGGTATTCCCATTTTTCTGTGGGCCATTCATTGCAGTCTGTGCATTTTGCCATGGCTATAGTTGGTAGTCTCATACTTAGACTCTAGCTTCTCTGCTAGAATCTAAGCTCCCTTTAGAGGAGTGGCTCTATCACTGTTATCCTGCATCACCTACAACTCAGTGCTTAGCACACGGATGACCAGTAGATATTTACGCCTTGCATAAATGCTTAATCTCTTAGCACAGCCTTCAGGTTCTTCTCTGTTCAGACTTTACAATCTTCTAATTTTCTTAAGCTCTTTCTGGAATCTGTGAAATGTCTTTGACCTTTCTATAGCTCTTACTGGTTTATTAGCTACCTCTGTGGCCAGTCTGAGAGCTTCTCCTAATCTGTAAGTTTCACTAACCTAGTTTGCAGAAGTTTTTATTCATGAGATATATAACAGCATGTGCTTCAAGGAAACTGATGTCAAAAACTGATTTGGGGTATGTAGTGAAGTGACGATTCAATTTTATTTAAATTAACTCCCCTAGTTCTAGCAAAGCCAAATGCCTCCCCTCCCCTCTATCACCCCCCTTTCAGTAAACTTGGTAAGATTGCAGGGGGGAGGCTAATGTTAATATTTGAGGCCTTATGCCAGTCCTTAGTAGTGTAGCCAAAATAGAATAGCGTCTCAAGCTATAAAAATCATTGTAAAATAAGTCCTATCTTTATTTATTCATTATTTATCAAATACTTGGAGGATGCTGGTTCTGTCTGTGTCTCAAAAAACATTAGACTGTTAATTCTGTGGTTGTCTGCCAAGTACTAGGGAAATTCTAGAAATGGACGTAAGAAACTGAAGTCCTCGGAAGCAGGAATAAGTGCTCTAAATGCAATGTAAATTTCTGATATTAAGAACTTAGTAGAAGGGATAATCTGGAACTGGAAGGCAGAAATAATGATTGAAATGAGTCTCTTCCAAGTTCTGCAAATTTGGACAGGGTCCTAATTAGTCAGTGCAGTGTTGTCTATGTTCTTTCATGCCTTTTCTTGGAAGAAAGTGTAAAGAAGGTGTATCAGATTAGGGGCCTGAAATATGTGAAAGGTTTAAAGAACCTGTGGAAAATGTGGTAAGAGTTTCCAAAAGAAATTAACAGAATGATTGGCATCAGTGGCAGATACTGAAGTGTCGTGTATTTATAGTGTGCCCAGCTGTACGTTTGTAGCGTGCTGTGCCCGCACACACATCCATATGCACGTTTCCTTCTGTAAATAAAATGGGGACAGCGACACTATTGTACCTACCTCACAGAGCTGTTGTGGAAGCCTTTGGTAAACATGATGATTAAATTGCCAATTCAGAGGGGCACCTGGGTGGCTCAGTCGGTTGAGTGTCTGGCTTCCGCTCAGGTCATGATCTCACAGTTTGTGGGTTCAAGCCTGGCCTCAGGCTCTGTGCTGACTGCTAGCTCAGAGCCTGGAGCCTGCTTCGGATTCTGGATTTTCCTCTCCCTCTGACCCTCCCCTGCCCATGCTGTCTCTCTCTCTCTCTCAAAAATAAATAAAATATTTTTAAAAAATTTTTAAATTGGCAATTCAGAGAGATGAACAATGACTTGTGAGTTCTAGCTGTTGCCTAGTTCATGTCGCTGCTGGTTGCTGTTCATTTTTCTTTCTTTAGGACCAACAAATTTTACAGACTAGCTCTTACAGAGGAGCTGCAGGTTGTAAAGTGAAATAAGCAAAGGTGGCTTCACATTCAGGATTCACTTTGATCAACTAAGAAAGATTGCATGCCAAATGTCAAGTAAAAAATAAATGTATCAAATATTGGCAACAATTCTCTTTGCAGTCTCATTTGAAAAAATGAAGAGTTTATGAGATTTGGAAATGTTAACTATTTTCAGAGTACCACTGAATCAATTATTCTGCCAAATAGTTCAGGGTTTTTTGCCCACAACCCACGCTGAGAAGCATATATTACGTGACAACACTACACACCTAGACACCTACAGACACTTGACAGGAAACAAAAGTTTCAGCAACACTTTGCTTGCCCCTTATCACGTTGCCTAGTAATTGTTACTGTAGCGTGTTTCCTTTGTATTGCGGTTGTTTTTAACTCTGTTCATGGTCCACTAAACTAATCGCATAATTCACTGATGAACTGCAACCTGCACTTTGAAAAACATTGCTCATTCTAAGCTTTTTCTGACGTTAGTTTCAGTTTCTATCTAGTATAACTTTTCAAAATCATGTTTTGCTTCCCAACTCTGGCCTCCGGCTTAAATTGTTTTTCTCTTCTGTTAATCAGGTATCAACATGGTTTTTTACCACCTTCTCTGTCTCAGGACTGAAGGACAAAATCCACCACGTGGACAGCCTCCACCAGCTGTTTGCTGCCATATCACCAGAACAGATTGACTTTCCTCCTTTTGTCCTTGAATATGATGCCAGGGTAAGAAGTTCCAGGAGCTCTCCCTCACCTGGTCTAGTATCCTGACTACTCTATAGGGCACTGCCTATGAGCACACACCCTTTTATTGCAAGATGGTAGTAACACAATTCGTCTGATTTAGTAAACTCGATAGTATCATTCAACATCCTCTTCCTGCAGTAACTAGGAAGACGCTTTGTCCTGAGCAAGGGCTTTTTCCCCAATAAACTTCTCAGTGGGAGATAGAAGCCAACCCTTGCTTCTATTGTCAGTTTTCTATCACCTCTGCCGACTTTTCTTAAGATTGAGTAGCTTTTTATCTACCTAAGTAGGGTTAGAGGAATCTGTTGGTGTCTGACATTTTTAAAATTGATTCAAATAAGGTAGCCTATCTTAACTAGCCTTTACCCTACTAAAAGTTTCATTTTGCTAAAAGTTTGTATAATGTTTTTAAGAGCATCAAGCAACAATATCAGTATTATTGTTACTTATCGCATTTATGAATATATTACTTAAACACTAATAAAGGGCTACTCTTGAGTTTCATTAAATCTCTATCTCATTTTGTTTATTCTCACTGCCACTTTAGTAGCTAAAAGCAAAACAAAAGTAACATGCTTGGCCAAAAAGATCATCACTCTCCTTAATTAACCATTGCTGATTACCAAACTTTATGCATGAATCAGGGAATATATTTGAAGGTTATATTAAGCTTCAAATGAATTGTTCTTCCCCAGTTTTTGTATAGCATGTATACACCTAAATAAATATTCTACAAGATATTTTCTCTCTACCCTTTCTTTACCTTCAGCTATAATGTCTGTCTTCCTTTATGTGAAGAGCAAAGTATTTAATGTGTTCTAATGGCTAATAAAATTTCACGTTTGGCTTTTGTACAGAGAAGATTTGTAATTGGAGTAGCTGGATCATAGGAAGATTATTGAGTATATGAAAGGGCGGGGAACGAATATCACTTCGTGTTCATGCAGATTGCTGGAGCAGAAAATAACCTTATTGTTATTCTTTTGAACTGTGTATCACTCTTCTTAATATTGAAAAAAATGGGTAGCAGGAAATAAAAGGAAAGATACTAAAAGACATTTTTGAGATCAAAAATTTGGAATGACATTTCAAAGCTAGTGTCTGGATTTATAATTTATCTTTAGTGTAGAACATACACGTTGGATTACACTGGTCAGAAAACCCAAATGACTGTTTTTTAAGCCAAGATGTTTTCTGTAATCTTAAGAGCATATAAAACAGACTTTCATTAAACATCAGCACCACATTCAAGCTTGGTTTTGTCTGTTTTATGTGCTTGTTTTAGGTTTTTCTTCTTTTTTGTATATCAAATGCAGGCCTAATTAATGATGTGATTAATTAAAATTTAATAAAATAACCTATAATCTAACACTGGGGTCATTGGATCATCTCTATGTGCCTATACTAGAGCTTTCTAAAATTGAGATATTAGGCCATCTACATATAAAGGCCAAAGAGAAGAATAAAAAATGGGAAGAAACAAAGGAAGATCTCAGGAGATGGTGTAGAGGGGGCTGACAGAGGGCAGGTCACTAGATACGTGTTATTTGTAGCACTGTGGCTTTGTGGTCAGTGGAAGCATTTTACAAGGGACAACTGCCATTAATTTCAGTTTAGAACCATCACCAAAGAAACAGCGAAGAACGTGACTGGAGAAGGATAACCCTAGAGGCAGGGAGACAAGTCGGAGGAGAAATGAGACTAGAGCTAGGGCAGTGGTAGTGATCATGGCAAGCACTTGATCTTAGATTTCGAAGTAGACATTTTGGGAAATAAACCCTCCAACATTTGGTAACTGAGTAGGCCATTCAGGGAGATGGAAGAGGAAGGAAGCCTAAGGATGCCTAAGAACTTCTGCCGTGGGAGACTTGGTAGATGGTGTGGTCACCACCCCAGAGAGGCAGTTTGGAAGGAGAGCATGGGGGTGGGGGGGGACAGTGTTGGAGTGGGAGAGGAGAGACAAGGTGGTGTGTTTGCTCAGTTGTGACCTTAGGTTTGAGGTGGCCCGTGGAACATTGAGAGGGAGATCCAATAGGTTGTTGGATATTACATTGTAAGGAAATATTTTCCCTTGCTAGGAAGAATTAGAAGTATAATCAGAGAAAAGGAAATAAGTGTGGAGCTGGTTAATTTACTAACATGTTCAGTTGTGCCTTGCACGTAGTAGGTGTGATGTGGCGTTTGTTGTTGGCAGGTTTCTATTTTCTGGGTCTTGTGTGACTTAGAACAGTGCCATAAGTTTTATGGGAATGAAAGGAACCTTTGAAAATAGGTGATTTTTATCTGTATCAGAATGGCACAGAGACAATTTCAGAAAAGGAGCTCAGCACTCTTATAAATCTAGTCAAAGAAGAGAGTATACAAATTGACCTGGCAACAGTTCTTCAAAGTTCTATGACTGTTTCCAGAAATAGAGAAAATAGATTGCTCGCCAGTCTCCTGCACAGCATGAGACTAATGTAAAAAGCTCTATTTTATAGCATTAAGAATTAGATTTGCCTTTCTTACTTTATCACAATTTAATGTGGATATAAGAAACCAAAAAAAAAATATACGGTAGTAGAATGGAATGGAGAAATCTTAAAGATGGATAGTGAACCATTTCTTTTTAGATGAACTTCAAAGTAAATTTCTCTGTTGAGACGTGTTTCGGAAGCATAGTTTCCGTGCGCACTGGGGATATAGGAGGGCTAAGTATAACAGATCGTGAAAGGCAGTTCTAAAATACAAAACAAAAACAAAAAGCCTTTCATTAATTGTCTTTTCAAATAATCTGAAATGCAGCCAATCCTAGGATCTGTTTCTACCTAATTTTTAAACATCTTTTTACTATCTGGTCAGATCTATAATCAGAAAGTAAGTTTTTGTAGAAATTCTCTTGTTTTCCGGGCAGTGGTCCCAGGATCAATTCTTGCTCCAGAGCATCTGCTTTAAAGATGACAGCTCTTAATTCGCTTAATCAGGTAACACATAGCCACCTACTGTGTTCAAAACTGGGTAGATTTAATGCTCCATCATAACTGATAATGGAAACGTACCATAAAGCAATGCTGTTTTCACCTGTCCCTCATTCTGCTCTCCTAATTATTAACTACATTAATGCTGAGCATTTCTGTTTATGATTTACTGAAAAACATGTTTTTTGTCAAATGCTTTCCTTAGACATGAGAAATGAATCCTAAGTCCCATAAATATAATCAAAGGTCCGTCTACCAGAAAGTGAACGGTCTTCATTTTTTATGAAGATAAAACTAGCCAAAATGAAGTCAGAAAATTTGCCCTCTACACTTTTGTTTTGTACCATCATTCAATATTAAGATTCAGCACATAGTAAGACAGTGCGGCCTAAGCAAGTAATCTGTGCATTAGATTTGAATAGACAAGGATGTAAATCCAGACTCCTCTGGTTGCTACTGGGTGACCTTAGGTGAGTTCTGCAAGCTGTGTGACCCTCAGGGTCGCCTTCGGTAAAAAGAGGATGTTATCTGCCTCATGGCGTTACGTGAGGATATAAAGGGAGAGCAAAAGAAAAGTGCCGGTAAAGTGTCTGGCATATAGAATTAAATATTAAGTAATGATGTTATTTAAAAACATTAGCATCCTGATGACCTCTGCCCACCCTCCACCGGCTCTGGCTGGCTCCAGTGAAACTGTTTTTGAGGGCTGAGGGCCTTGTTCTGGGCCACACACCAAGACCTTTCGTGGAGGCCGCATCTTGACTGTGAGTCCCTTTCTTTCCCATTCCCATTTGAATTGGTTTTATTACCTAATGTTCCTGTCTCTTTGTTTCTTCCACAGGAGAATGGGCCTTACTGTACATCTTACCCCCCATCACCAGACTTGTGACCTGCCATCTTCTAGTGCTACTGGTTTCCAGGGACGTCACTTTCTCCACGAATTGCTACCTATTGAAGTGATATTCATTTTTGCTGTTCAGATCCAGAGAGCCTTTTGTCCCCACCTCTCTGGTATTTTTTTATTGACTGTATATTTTCTGGCACATAAGCAATCTGAAAATGGTAGGCCATTCCGAACTGCACACTTATTTTAAATTTGTATATTTGTATCAAATGGAAATGTTCATTTTTAGAAGGTTGTTAACAGAAATTGGGGAGCAACTTTTGAGTATCTTCAGTTTCCTGAAAGGACACTAGATTCTCCATTAGACAAGCCACCAGTCTTGTTCATGCCCTCTCTTTAACATTGCACGCTTTCTTGGTGTACCTCACTGTCTCAGAATATGTAGAACTAGTGTGTGCTGACCATATATCCACTGTTTGCTTCAGGTCCTGGCATCACATTTTATGCAGATAATTTGGTTATGACAAAAGAGAATTGTCTGGGATCAAGGATGTGGAAATGTATCGGAACAAAATCATTAGCAAAATACAGGTCTTGGAATCTTACTGCACCCGTGAAGATGAAGCTGTAAGGACTAAAGTTCCTTGGATTTATGATTTGTTAAGATTGCTACTGTTCTGGTCTCAATAGTGGGGGCAATAAGACTGTATCTTCTGCCTTTTTCCTAGAATCATGTGTGATTTGATTGCCTTATTTTAAAGGACTGCATTTATTAGTAGTCTTAAGTGAAAGGTATCTCTTAGACTCCATCAGTGACCCTTTAAAAACCATTTTTTAAATGTTTTATTTATTTTTTGAGAGAGACATAGAGCATGAGCCGGGGAGGGGCAGACAGAGAGAGAGAGAGAGAGAGAGAGAGAGACACAGAATCCAAAGCAGGCTCCAGGCTCTGAGCTGTCAGCACGGAGCGCGATGTGGGGCTTGAACTCACAGACCGCGAGATCATGACCTGAGCCGACGTCAGCCGCCTGCTGAGCCACCCAGGTGCCCCAATTAGTGACCCTTTAGAGAGTGTGGTCTTCCCAGAGGTGGGATTTTGTTTGGCTCTTAAAGCCACTCCCTCTAAGGACATTTCCTCACAGTGTCTCTCGAGTTGCCTACATCAATATGGAGGAAGTTTGTTCCAGTGAACAAAATTCCTGATTGCATTTGCCACTCAGGCTCTATTTGTGCCTTAGTTTGCTTATGAATAAGAACCAGAATTATGATACCTACCCCACAGAGGTATCCTAAGAACATTTAGAAAGGGCTTTTGATGTCTTTGGATGCAAGATGCTAGTGGAACTTCTATAGGGTGTTGTTTTGGTCAGTCTTTAAATGATAATAAATATACTTGAGGGTACTACCAGGCACACCTCTTGTCCTTGGCACCTTTTGAGTCATTTTTCTTCTCTTGGGACAAGAGCTGCTAGTGAAAAATCCTAACCCTGAGAACCTCCTTCCTACTTTGTCCAGAATTTCTTCTGGCCTACTCCTCCCCCAATGCTACACTTTAACAAGAGGCATCTGTTAGCCATTTTAGACGTTTCTTCTTGAATTAAGGTCAAACCAGTATCATTTCCATCTGGAGGTCTTCATATTCCTTTTGATTCCTACACCCCCTCCCCACCCCCCCCATCTACCCTGTACATTGGCAGTTCAGAGAAGGAAAAGTAGAACTCCTCTGTTCTACTGTTCGGGATCAGTGCTTCCAAAGATCCTATTCCTATTCCTCTCTGCCCAAATTAATTGTTTAGTGGAGATAGAGGAAACTTCTTCTTTAATGGCAGAGAAATTCCCCTGTAGTCGTATTAGCTCCATACAAACAAAAAGGGGCTTCACATTTCCTCCATAAGCGCTCTTCTCTTTTGCATGTAATAGACACATTTGCTTTGCGTCAGAGGCCAGAGCCGCTGAGCTCCTTGTATACGCTTATCTAGTAAGAGTTTCCTGTCGTGTTCCCTAGGTCATCAGACCCAGACAGCCGGTCAGTTGTCTGGTATTAAGCTTCCTCTCAAACAGCACTATTCTAAATCCCTTAAGCTTTGAGCTTTAAAAATCTGAAAAATTATCTTCATCTTCTCCAGTCTACTATTAGGTCAGAGTTGGGTTATCTTTTCATTGGGAGCGGTCATTAAAAATATGCCATCTTTTCTTTTTTGAAAGTGTACTTGGCTACCTCAGATTGGCATCTGGCCCAGATCATTTCCTCTATAGATAATAGAGGCTGCAAACTACTTTGCCATTTGAAAGGAATTCAGTTGATGTGTACAGTTTCTTATAGACAATATTTTTGAAAAAATGTCCCTTTGTTATATTCATATGAGCACATTAATGTAACACAAGCAAGATTCTACATATAGTGAGATTCTGGTTCAGTTGATGTCCCAGGGTATAAAGGTAGTATGAAAGGATATACCTATCAGCCCCATTTTGTAATTTAGTTGTGCCTAAAGATAAGAGCTGTACTTTTCAGTGAAACTAATTTTGGTATGGGACCAAGCTCACACTTTTATAGCTGCCCAGAGTGTTATGTAATGAAGTTGTTTCAATGCATTAAATCCTACGAGGGGAACATAGTGACCTTATAACGAAACGATCATGTAAGATTCATTATGTATCCGCCTTTGTCGAAAGGTTGCATTGCCTGGATGACATGCCATTTCCAGGGACACATCGGAGGATAAAAGGGTGACTGGGTGGAGATGAGCACTAGCATCTGATGTTAATTCAAAGCCCCACCAAGTCTTTAATTCAAGCCAACTTCGGTCACGCCAAATGCTAGTTGACTTGAGGAAGAAACAGCTTCTAAAATTTTTATTTAATTCATTAATTCATTCAGGGCATAATAGGATTTTTTAAACAAGTACATTTCTTCAGTATATTTTTGGATTCTTCTTAACTCCTCTATGCCCAAGTTTCTTGATAGCAAAAATAACCTCTGGGGAAAAACTGTCTTTATTAGACTCTTAAGGCTTAGAGACCAAGTGGTTCAAGATTTTCTTTACTTTAATATACACCTTATTTCATTGGCCAGTGCTGTGTTATTTTTTTTCCAAAGGAATCCAAGTAGTTTGAGATCAAACAACAGAGGATTTTTAGTGTATTTTTGATAGGAAAATAAATATAGATTTTTGATCAAATATATGAAATCTGAAAGCATTAAAATATCTTGCATTTCTAGAGAGGGATGAGAATAAGCACTCCAGTAGAAAAACCTAGCCTGCCTGGTTCTCCCTGTTTTCTGTTTGCTTCGATACTGTTTAATGAATTCATACTGTAGGTAATGGTTTCTTGTCTTTGCAATAGTTAATAAGAAAATGATAAAATGTGGTTTCGCTGTAAGTTGCAAATCACTCTTTGTGTTTCCTGATTGTGTGTGTGTGTGTGTGTGTGTGTGTGTGTGTGTGTACGTGTACACAGAGAGCGATTACATTGATTAATATATGAATAGAAATTATTGGAATTTGAAGTACTAGAAGGAGAAGGACTATATTCTAAGACCATTGGACTGATTGTATTAAGGACCCAGAGGACTCTAAGGTAGCATATACACCTCTAAAATTGGAGATGACCAGTGAGTTTCAGATTGCAGTTCTCTTAAGTTACAGCCATCATAGTCCATATGCACTAGAATGTTTTGCCTACAGTGGCACTGATAGACCTCGTGGTACGTGATTGACTCTTGGTTTAGGATTGCCTGAAACCATGAAAGATTAAAGACTCTACCTGTGATCTAGGTCATATCAGAAACCCAGAGATAATAAGGATTGCCCAGTAGACCAAACCCTATACATGTACATATATATATATATATATATATACACATACATATACACACATTGTACATATATCTCCATACATACATACATGAATATATGTATGTGTACACACACACATACAGTAATCCACTTTGCATCACATGTGGTTTGAATGTGGTTCCCATGGCCCATATGTTGAGAACACAGAGCAATAAATAACATAGTTCAAGCTTTGATTCTATCAAAATAGCCTTTAAGTAGATGCTATGGTCATTTTATGTATTAGTGGCTCTCTTGGATATTAGTTAATTTTGTTTTCATTGCTTCCAGGGATAGTATCTAATCTTTTTATGTGAAGCAAGCATTAAATGTATAGGGCCACTGAGTTCAAAAAGAAAAACGTAGATATTTTCTAGGTGAATTACACTAACAAAATTGTAACTACTGAATGTGATCT
Source organism: Suricata suricatta (assembly GCF_006229205.1). Taxonomy (NCBI): domain Eukaryota; kingdom Metazoa; phylum Chordata; class Mammalia; order Carnivora; family Herpestidae; genus Suricata; species Suricata suricatta. The sequence continues at coordinate 44,685,105 of NC_043707.1, forward strand.
AATATTTTTGTTGAACGGTTAAAATTAATACATTTTGTATGTACAATCATACTTTTCCTTTGCAATGTGTTTTGTTAGCATAAGCACACAGTTGTCATAAACTGAGCCAGCACTTTGTTCTTGTGGGCCAAAATATTTAAATAAGAGTTTAATATATGTAAATGATTTTAATTGCTGTTGGGCACAGAAGACCTAAAAATGTTTTATTGACATGATCTTAAAATGTGTTTATTCAGAATGCTTTTATGAATATTTTATTTTTTATTTTTTTTATGTTTATTTTTGAGAGGGAGAGATACAAAGTGCAAGCAGGGGAGCGGCAGAGAGAGAGAAGGAAACACAGAATCCAAAGCAGGCTCCAGGCTCTGAGCTGTGAGCACATGGGGCTCGAACTCAGAGACTTTGAAATCATGACCTGAGCTGAAGTCAGATGCTTTACCAACTGAGCCACCCAGGTGCCCCTGAATATTTTACATTTTAAAGTATATTTTGGTGTTTCTGAAGTAAAGGGAACTGCACTCTGTGTAAATGTAGCCTGTGAAGAGCCAGTAGTAAAATGGTGGTGTTTATTGAACCCTAGGATGAGACGGTCTGTTTTGGCCATTTACACCTGGATTTTACTGTCAGCCTTCTCCATGGGGACCTAGACTGGTGTTTCTCAAACTTTAACGCACATACAATAAATCAGCTGGCAATATGTTAAAGTGCTGCTTTGGGTACAGTAGCTCTGGTAGGGCACCTGGGATTCTCGGTTTCTAACAAGCTCGGGTGATTCTCAATACTCCTGCTCCCAAGACCACAAGTAAAAGAGCCTAGACTATATTCAGCTTCCAGTTTCCCTGTTTCAAGGAGAGGAGACATAACTGTCATCCTTTCTCTGGGCCAGGCCCTCACGCTCAGTATCTCATTTAATCCTCCTACAATTCCTGTGAGGTCGGTGGATAGACAAGTTAAATGACCTGCCGGTGCCCACGCACGCAGGCAGTGCAGGATAGAGCCAGGTTTCTCAGGCTTGAACAATGCAGGTCTCCCTTCAACCAGGAGACGTTGTCTTCGTTCCTCAGTTTTCACTCCATTGTTTATTATGTTACCTAAGTATACATAAACATACATACTTAGGTGTGTATATGTCAACATATGCTTATAGTTCTTGCACAATTATAAAGCCAAAAGAAGTTTAGAGATTAGATACAAGCAAAACTATAAAACTAATACAACTTAAAGTAACTGTAATGAAATATGATAGATGGCATTGTTTTACGCAGACAAAACTGTCCCCCGCAATGTGATGACAGTACCGAGTGCCATAGCACAAGTTCTTCCGAGCTCAGCGCGCACCTGCCACACGCTGTGTGTGCCGCATGGGGACTCCGCTCTCCCCGTGTTTCTCAGTTCAGACTGTTCCTTTCCCTTGTTTAGGAAATACTGGTGTTACTTGGTCTTCATCCAGCTTCTGTTCTCCATATGCCTTCCGTAGCCAAAGCAAAACCCAGTTTTAATGGACAAGCAAACACAAATGCAAACCTAGGCATTTAAAATGTCCTGGCAAAATTTGGTTTTAAAGCAGTTTATACTAATAAACTAATATCCAGAACATGAATATTAATTGTTTTGAAATTTTTCATCAGCAGGAAAAATTCGTAATTCTCACGGTAAACTGGATTCCCCCACCATATACACACACCACACACTCACAGTCCCTCCACTGTCCCCCCACCCCCGACCCAAGAATTTTTAAGGACGGTTAGTTACGAGTGGTCCTCTGGCCCCTATCACACCTGGGTTCAGACCTTGGGCATGGTTCTCCACCTTTCCTGAACCTCAGTGTTTTCATGTGTTAAACAGGGATACTAATACTCATTGAATAATTAGAAGAAAGAAATGCAATAACACAAAGTATGGATAGTAAGTGTTTATAAAAGGTGGCTACCATTGCTTTGATTAGAAATAAAATAACTGGGGCGCCTAGGTGGCTCAGTCACTTAGTGTCCAACTCTTGATTTCGGTTGAGTTCATGACCATAGTCGTGAGATGGAGCCCTGTGTCAGGCTTTGCGCTGGGTGTGGAGCCTGCCTGGGATTCTCCCTTCCTCCCTCCCTCTCTCTCGCTCTCTGCCCCTCCCCCACCTCAAAATAAATAAATATTTAAAAAGAAAATAATAACTAACATTTGAGGACTCAGTATGTGCCTTCTACTTTGCCAGGCTCTTTATATATGTTACCTTCTGCATTGAGGGAATCAGGATTCAAATCCAAGCCTGATTTCAAAACTCATACTCTTTTAAGTAACAATACAAAATATCAATATAAATTGCTTATTTAACAAGTTATTTAATTTTAATTTGTATTTTTTCAAAAATACTATAAAATTAATGTTTCTCTGGAGGGGAAATGGCTAAGGTTTGTTTTTTTTTTTTTAATGCTTTTTATTTATTTTTGAGAGACAGAGAGAGACAGCGTGAGCAGGGGAGGGTCAGAGAGAGAGGGAGACACATAATCAGAAGCAGGCTCCAGGCTTTGAGCTAGCTGCCAGCACAGAGCCCAATGCGGGGCTCGAACCCACAAACTGTGAGATCATGACCTGAGCCGAAGCCAATGCTAAACCAACTGAGCCACCCAGGTGCCCCGGCTAAGGTTTTTTTAAACAATTGTGTAATGTGCTAAGAAATTGACACAAAATAAGTATGAATTGTTTTCAAGACTGGCACACTAGGTTGTGGTCCAGTAAGAGTATTAGGAGGGTCAGGCTCAACTTGTACATTATTGTTTTTTGCACAGTTAACATCTGTAACTAATGATAACATGAGATTCTTCCTGAATCTTAATACAGCTTTTTGCGGAAAAAAAGAATTCCTCCCCACCCCACCATTATATTCCTTGATAGTTCTGAGAAATAGTCTGCAAACATGTTAATCTTCACCTGTGAAACATATTTTTTAAAATTGCTCTGTCCTTTAAAATAGTTTCAAGTAAGCCTTTTTTCTTAGTTTTCTAAAGTAAATTCTGGAGTTCTGAGAAATGATCAAGCATATCTGTAGGCTGAGTTTTTCGGTTTTGTGTTTCTTCTAATTGGGTGCTGAGAGGAAAATACCAGGAGTTGTAAGAGGAGCTCTGTTCTTTATTAACAGAGATAGTATGTATCAAATTCAAGTTCTTTCCCTACTTCCTAAAACAGACTTGCAAGAATCATTAAGGCAGTGGAGATAGACAAAATATGAGGCTGTCACTGAATTTGATAAGGTCTGTTTTTAAGAATATATTTTGTTTATGACATCCTATATAGGAGCATAATAGTAACCTATGTTGTGGAAATTACTGTGTTTCTGATCCAGCCTCTTTCCCCCATCTGCAGGATCTTTAAGTTCAGTGAATGTTTGGCTCTCCATACATGTGATACCTCACTGCCTCCTCCCGTAGCACAGCATCAGGGAATTGCTCTAGCTTCATATTACAGATCAGCCCAGTGTTACCTGCTCTTCTCCAGTGTTAGCAGCCTCTTACTTGATTTCGGTTCTGAACCCTACTTCAAGTTATTTTTCCTCTTTCTCTTATTAAAGACAAATAAGATCAGTTGGAATGGCCTCTCAGCTTTCAATTTTAAAGAAAATCCAAATTTATTTTTTATAAGGAGGCGTACAAAGCACTTGGCCATTTCATTATGTCTTCTAGTCACAATGTGTCTGACATTTTCATTTTGACATGCTGATTATAAATTATTACAGTGGTTTTTTAAAATCTCATTGTAGGTGGGTGGTTATCTGTGAATTTTATTTCTAATAGTAAAGTAAGTGTTAAAACTCACTGTGAAACAGGTGAGGAAGTAGAGGCCGGGCGGGGTAAGGCAGCAGCATCACACTCCTGGCCAGATCACGGGGACAGGAGGTAATTTCTGGATGACCTTGTCATCGGTAGCTAGAGCCCTTTGGTTTAACTATGTTTGCACAGCTGCGTGGCTTTGACCTTCCCTCTCAAGTCCTCTAAACAAGTTTATTTTTTAATTTATTATTTATCATTCATTATTATTATTTTTTTTAATCTAAGTTGTACTAGCTCAGCCAAGTTCCCCGGGAGGACCAGAGGTCAAGAATTAGCAGCAGAGGCTATCAGTCAACTTAAAGTTAGGTAAGTGAAGCCTGGACACACTGCTCAGTTGTTTCCTTTGCAGAGCACTCAGTGCCAGACCCGAACTACGAGGTGCTGTCATTTCCTTGTTCAGTCCATCCTGTTGCTATGGAAAATGTTGTCTTCGTAAGTGTAGTTTGGAGCCACATGCACATAACCCCCATGGAAGTTACACAGGAAGTGAGAAAAAGGCAAGAATCCCATGTTTTTAGTTCAAGGTGGTAGAATGGCACAGGGTAAGACCAGTCAGCATCTAGGGCTTTTTGTTTTGTTTTTATGTTTATAATTTATTGTGACATGTATCAAAATCAAGTGGTAATATAATACTATCCTATATTATATTCTTACGGATATAAAAGCTCTCATGATGATACCTATTTCTATTCTAATTTTATGGAGTATATCCTTTATTGGCATGTGCATTTTTTTATTTTTCTCTTTTTGTTGGTATCTTTATTGAAATATAAGTCACATACCATAAAATTCGTTCATTTAAAGTGTATTTATTTTCGTGGTATTTAGTATGCTCGGTGTTCTACAGCCATCACCTCTCTCTACTTTTAGAACATTCCAGCACCCTAAATGGAACCTCCATACCCATTACTGGTCATTTTCCATCCCCGCTCTCCTCCCTCCTACTCCTCCCTCTAAGACACATGTCCGTGTTGCACCACCATTGGTAGAAGAGGGTCTCAAAAAGTGTTTGTTGGATGAGTTAATACCCACATAGGTCCCCATCCATAGCAACTGAGGAGTAATTCAAAGAGCAGCGGACTCAGTGTCAAAAGACTAGATTCAGGGGCGCCTGGGTGGTCCAGTCGGTTGAGTGACCGGCTTTGGCTCAGGTCATGATCTCACGGTTTCGGGCCCTACGTAGGGCCCTGTGCTGACAGCTCGGAGCCTGGAGCCTGCTTCTGATTCTGTGTCTCCCTCTCTCACTGCCCCTCCCTTGTTTGTGCTCTGTCTTCTTTGTCTCAAAAGTAAATGTGGGGGAAAAAAAAGACTATTCAAACCCTGACTGATGCTTACCAGCAGTGTTGTGGGTCTAGAGTCACTTGGCCATACTAAGCCTCAGTTTTCAGATCTGTAAAATGCTGACCGTGACATATACTTCACAAGATGGTTCTGAGAATCCCCTGAGAAAATGTGGTCACAGCACTGGCACAGTGCCTGGCCCACACTGGGAAAGGAATTGACGTGTTCCTCGTGAAAGAGATCCCTAAGTTGGTGACCAGGGCAAATGCCTACTACCACACTAGACTTTAGGGAAAACAGGCAGCAGGCATTTGCCCTGGTCACCAACCAGGGGGCTCAAAGTAGTGGCATACCCCTTTCTTGTTGGCCAATCTTCCCCATTTCCTTCCACACAAGAGAGCATTCTAACGTAGAACATACAGCTGTTTACTCTCCCCTAACCTCCCAAGTGCCGCCTCTCCTGTCTCCTCTGCAGCGCGGGAGCTGCTTCCTCTCCACGTGTGGTGTCGATTCTCCCGTCGTGGGGCCCACACTTGGACAGTAGCGAGTGTGTCCATCTGTTGTGAAGACCTGACCCCTAGAGTGGATCACCACCCCTTGATCCCACCTTCAGCAGACATGTATTGCTCCTTCACCATGGGTGCAGAACCCTCTCCTGGAGAAGAAGCTGCCTAATTTAGGCAGCTGCCAGCCTGGGACTGATTGCTGGGCCTTTCAGGAACAAGGGAACATATTTAATTATACTTTTCTCTGCCTCTAGAGTCTTGTTAGCAGATTTGCTACACGTGCATTTTACAAAAACATTTCCTACACCATAGTAATGAAATAATAGCAGCTGTCATTTACAGGATACCAAGCATTGTAAATATCCCTAACTCTTACCATAAACTTGCAGGTTAGGTATTTCCCCCATTTTACAGAAGAAAAAAACGAGAAGACTCTTGGAGAAGTAAAGAAACAAACCACAAGGTAATTTCAGGGAATAAGTTTTGGAAAGGCACAGAAGATTGGATAAAGGTACCTATACAGAGTGTCTTCCTTAAGCTATTGGGCTCTCCGTTGTATGGCATTAGTCTGGTAGATAGAAGCATAGGCCTCAATTCAAATCCCAGCTCAGCCGTTTACAGGCTATATGACCTGGACATGTTTCCCAACCTCTTTAAATTGCAGCCCTCTCATATGTAAAGAGTGCTTTACCTCTTCGAGTTATTCTGAGGATCAAATGACTTAAAACTTCCAAAAGTCTCATAAACATTAGCTAGTATATCATTTAAATATTCTAATTGCTGCGATCAAAATGTCTCACTTTCCAGACTTATTCTATAGACTTGGCTCTTTAATTTTAAATCATGTCACATTCCCAATTCAGAAGATGTATGATGTATTTGGTAAGTCTTTCCTTCAAGAGAAAATGACATTTTAAATTAGGGGTTGGCAAACTATTTTTGGTAAAGGGCCAGATCATAAATATTTTAGGCTTTTCAGGCCATACGGTCTCTGTCACAACCATTGAGCCTTGCCTCTGTGGCATGAAAGCAGCCATGGACAGGACTTGAACAAATGGGTGTGCCTGTGTTCCATTGGAGACTGGAATGTAACGTTCAAACAATTTCTCAAGTATAACAAAATAATATTTCTCTTTGGTTTCAACCTATTTAGAACTACAAAAGTTGCTTAGCTTGAGGGCCATATGAAAATAGGCAGTGGGCCGTCATTTGCCAACCCCTGTTTTAAATAAATCAGTGGTTCTCTAAAACTAATGAATCCAGCAGAAGCCTAATTAAGAAAAAGCAATTTGGAGGAAGAAAATCAAGAGCTGGTCTACGTATCAACTCGCCCAGATCATAGCTACATTAATCACTCCCTTGCCTGACACAATTCATGCAACTATTTTGAGCTTAACCTTTCTGTCCATAAAAATGAAGGAGTGCTACCTCTCTGACCCATACCTACTTCCTCCAGGTGATGGGAGTTTAATAATAATTATTATTTATTGAATTTATACCTTTGTACTAGATATTCAACTCATTTTTGTTCTTATCCTCTTATTCCTGCTTTACAGATAAAGCTCAGAGAAGCAAAAAACCTGGTCAGGGTTACAATACCAGTATCTACACGCTGGTGCCTGATTCCATAAACCCTCTCAGCCCACTCAGTAGAATACAGACAGCATGGGATTGGGGACCTCATTGGACTCATTATGTGCTCCATCCCCAGTGCCGATTAGTACCTGGTATGTGATAGACATTGCATAAATGCCTGTGGAATGAATGAATTAATTTTTCATTATGCCAGTGGTTCTTAATCCTTTCTTACATCAGGGATACCTCTAAGAAACAATTTATTTTAAAGGTCTAGATCATCTCTCCAGATAAATATCAAACTAAGAAACCTTACATTAAGTATTTAGCCAACTCTTGAAAGAAGATGCTGTTCACATATTCCGAATAATACCGATAAGAATTCTTATCATAAGCGTGGAAATAGTATTCGGAGATGTCTTCTTTCCTTTTCTTAAAATGATGCTATTAAGGGCACTACACATTGAGGCCTAAAATGTTTACTTTTCTGCAGTCACTCATAGCTCCCAGGAGGAGTTCTCAAAACCTGATTCCCTTAAAAGTCACTTCCTCAAAAATCATTACTTAAAAAATGACTTTTATTGGTCCCAAGTGCTTCAACATGAAAAGTGAGGAACCACAGCCTGTTTAAGACTAACATGCGAATTTTTTTGTCTTCAGAACCACGGTCATGAGGGAAACATCCACAGCCCACTGCTCACGAGCCAACCAGATCCGAGTCCAGAGCATTACTCGGGGTCCGCCTTCTGCTGCGTCCCTTCTGGTCCTTTACTTACAGCATCCCATCCCATCCCCCGGTCTCCTGTTAAGACATTGAGAGAGAGGGTTATTAATATTTAGACATTAAATTCAGATGTGACCGATTTCTATCTCCTCCTCGAAAGCACCTGCTCTTTACATAGTTTCACCATTTACATCAGGACCTTGAGATCATGACTCATTTCAGGTGAACAGTAAGATTAAGGGTACTTTGTTTTCACATGCTATATAAACAAAGTCTGTTGCTGATGGAGACTTAAGAAAACATTCAGGTACTGCACTCACGTGCTCCTCCCTCTGGACTCCCTTTACTGCATCCCCCCTCCCCGCCCCAAGGAAGTTACATTCTAAACCATGAATTCTCCTGTTTCACTCTATTCACACTTCGGTTGTGCCATGCCATTTAATATTCCCCATGGCACTTATTACCAGGGCTCGTATTCAGCCACATCAGTTGTTAAAGGTGTGGAAATACTTCCAAAGAGTTGGGAAATAGCTGCCACCCTGAGCCCTGCAAATGCCATTTACCACCCCCATCCTTCCCCCTGGTTCCCTGCATCTCCACACAACTCCAGCAACTAAGAGGTTAATACCACTGGCCCTCCTGGAACACTGCACCAAGACTATGGCTAGCACCTCTTCTGATTGGTCAGTGCCGCACCAGTTTAAATACTACATTTATTGTCACATTCATATATATGAGTAGGGAAGTAGACCTTTCTGTTTGATTCAATACAGTATTCTCAATGTCTCCTTGACATATAGCAGATTTTTAAATAATTGCTGAAACAGAAAAAAAATGTATTTATGCTTATGGTTTCCAAGAAGTAAGATCCAAAGCAGGAGAATCATTTGATCAATCAGGATTTGGAAACTGCTTGATGACCCACAGGAGCAGGAATGGCATAAGAATTAAGAGGATCCCTGTATAATACATTTTTATGCACAGCCGAATTTGCTTCCCCCGCCCCCAGGAAGGGTTAAGTGAGGATTGGGTTTCAGGTCCCAAATTGCCTCATTAGTGACCAAATACTAGACCTGGAGGTAGAAAGAAGCTGCTCTTCTGCCAAGCCCAACAAGGTGTGGAAACCTGTGGGAAGGCTCTGAGATGATGACAGAGCCTTGCAGAGGAGTGTTGCGTGGTCTTCTGGGATGGTGAGGCGGAGGCCCCCGTAAGATGAGCCAGAAAGCCTAAGAGGTCAGAGCTGTTCCTTTCTGACAGCTGGGCCTTCATGCACACACAAGCACACACTGATAGAGCTACTCTCAGGTAAAGCTCCCCGACACAATCATGGGCACTGTCGTCAGCAGGCCTCTTCTGTCGGGCTAAGAGACAGACCAGAGATGCTCATGTCACATCACCTCCGCAGAGTCCAAACAATTCAGTGTGCATTCTCAAGAATTCCTTAACACTTCCTTGCCTTTCCTTAATATCCACCTGTGAATGTCTGAACTTATGAAGCTATTCCAAGCTTATGCCATCAGTTATTTTTTATTTTTACTCTGTGAGATATAATTCGTTTGTTCCAAATTTGTCTATTTCAGTGCTCAACAACTACCTGCTAAACCTCACATTTTATAACCTGGTGATTATTTAGTTAAACGCTCACATCCCAAATGTCTCTTGTCTTTATGTAATCATCCCCAGATGAACATAGCTTTTCAAGAGGTCCCGTGTGCTTGGATCTGCGAGGACCCGGATGCTAACTGTGAGCTACCTCTTGGGTCCATTACTCTTCTCCATCACACCAAAGACGTTCTGTATTTTCTCCCTCACGACAGCAAAATAATTGCGGTGGAACAAGATGGCGCTCTGCCTTCTCGTCTACCTCCTGTGCCATAAACAAGTCTCCAGGTTTTGGTTCATTTAATGCCATGTGTTTTGCATTTTTGTTCTCTGTTGATTTCTCTGTTTAAAATGGCTCCCAGCGCAGCACTCAAGTGCTGTCTGGTATTCCTAAACTCAAGAAGGCTGCGATGTTCCTTATGGAAGAAATAAATGGGCTCGATGAGCTCCGTTCAGACATGAGTTGTACCGTGCTGTTGGCAACGAGTCCAGTGTTAACAGGAACATACAGAAAACAAAGTTTCGGATTGGTTGGTTGATGAAAATGGTTTTGACCAGAGGCTCAATGGAACCTCATATTTTCCTAGCAGCAGTGTTTCAGGATTCACTGATTTAGTGTCCCAGCAACTTAGAACATAACCACCACACACAATAAGAATCAGTCACAGTTGTGAGCAACTGAATCCGTGCTACTCTATTGGTCCTACTAAACACTTATCAGGCACAAGTTTACTACCTACTCAGAAAATCCTTGTGAAGAGCGCCATGCACTGGGCTGTAGGAATACAGTCTTGCACAAGAGGGTCAATTTCATGCATCTTCTAGCCTGCTGGGGACATTTGTAAACACGCATGACAAGTGTGAATCTGATGTTAATGACCAATTCTGTCACAACAGGGGATGGACAAAATCCTTGGCCGGGGAGACCAGGCAGATGTCTGTTCTGTCAGTTCTTGCCCGCCTAGCCTGTCAGTCCTCCTGTCTGTACTAAAACATAATCACCTACCTGCAAGTTCCTCTTTACTTGCTCCAGCATCTGGGGAGAACCTTGATAGGCAACAAGTTAATAGGTCCTCCCCCATTCATAAGAGAACTCAGAAAAGCTTAGTCCAAGTGCTGAAGAAAGGTTATGTTTGGATATTAACTGATCCCAAATGCTTGTATCGCTGTAATGAGAATGACCAGGGTGCCCTCCTGGGCTAAGCAGAGAAAAGTGCTAGAACCTAATAGTAATAGCAGTGCATTTTGTGTTGGTCTAACTCCCCATGACTGCCCTATCTCTGATACGTGAATGTCTGGAAGCACACTAAGTCATTGATCCACTTGCTGCGTGGTGATAAGTACATAGACTTTCTACCTACTCGGGGCTAGACTGTGATTCTGAACCCTCTTGCCGTGCACTTCACTATTTTCCATAGGAGTCTAAAATCTTCCTTGTCCAAAGTGCCCTGTATCACATTCCACAGTCTTTCCTTAAATACTAACATCTGCCCCTTGAGCTTGTTTTGGCACCACATGCCCCTCCTCAGAAAGGGAGCCACCAGCTCCCCGCTTGTATTTGTGATGGTTCAGTCCCTCTTCCAGCAGAATGTCATCAGGAGGCCAGTCCATGATTTGTGAGAACCTCATGCTCATCTGGATCCTTCTTCATCATGCCAGTCTGTATCGTCCATCTGCTTGTGTGATCCCGGCTGGTATGGGACACCTCCAGTCCTCAGAGACAGGTGACCTCTGTATTACACAGCAATGCATCTCAGAGGGCTATTTGTCGCTGTAGGTAGTTGCTCTCATTTTAAGTTTTAACATGTAGAATCCTCAAAAAAGATGTAGAATCTTCAACAGCTGTATTTCTATTGCTGTAGACATTTCTCTCCCTATTCGCTCCTTGGGAAATCCTTGCAGTAACCAGATTGACCAATGTTAGACAATTCTTCAAACAGGGCTTTGGATGCAGCCTGCTAGGTCATATTTTCTACATGTTTTTTGCAATAACAAAAGGAGACTTATTAACCTTCCTGGTAGGTTTTGGTGAAAGACAGAGACTTCGCATCTAGACTGTGCGCTCAAGGAGGGCACTCTGTGCAGTGTCTGTTTTGAACAGCTCAGTATTCACAGTGCTGAGCACAGTACCTGTACTAACTACTTTTAATAAATATTTGGGCTAACTGCCGTCTTGATTTCTCACATTAATTTGAAGCCCTACCTTTTATAGTTACTTCTCAACATGACCTTATAAATCTGTACTCCTTGACTACACTACCTTTCAAAAATAGCCTACTTACTGCTAGGCTATGAGCAGTATTTAACTGTTTGACACCCATTTTTATGTTTTGGGCTTGTGGGTTTTTTTTTTCTTTATATTGTAATATTATTATGAAAGGCAAGGTGGCATCTCTCTATAATGCCAGGCATTACAACCAGAGGGGAGAAAATGTAGGAAGAAGAGGCAGGAAAATCAGTCTTGCCCTGTTTACATATCTAAATAGCTAAATGACTTTGGGAATGGAATGAGTTATTTGCAAAGAAGGTATAAAAGATGGATATATCTTCATCAAAAATGCGTTGTTTGGTAAAGGAGAGTGTCTGTCCCAGTTTAGAAAGAAAGGCCTAATAGTGTGCTAAATTTTAAGGGCTGATGATTCTTTTTCTTCTTCTTTTCCTTGTTCATTGCACTTAACTTGTTAGAGTGTTGCAGAAAGAACACAGGGCTCTGGAATGACAAGACCTGGATTTGAACCTCAGTTTCTCCATTTCCTGACCTATTTGGGCCTTTATCTCTAGGGCTATTCTTGTCTAATACTGTATCACCTCAAACCATAGCTGAAGGTAAGTTAGAAACTAAGAAAGCACAATATCCAACTAGAAAAGAGTCATCATCACATCCTTTGTAAATCAAGATCAACCCCCTGACTCTGGATATTGTAAGAATTCACCAGAATTACATCTTTTAAGAAAGGCTTCTGCTCACCCAAGTCTAATAAAATAAATGCAAGGACTTTGCCAAGGCAAATTCCTGAAAAGAACACAGTGCAACAGAAGCAGTTCACAAAGTCCTGTGAGTTTTGGTCAGTGATTACATCCTGCTGCAGTGTTAGCAAGGGTTGGCAACCGACCTGGAGATAGAGAAAAGAAGTGACGAAAGTGTCAAGATTCCTCAAGCAGATATGTCACGGAATGAATTAGAGCAGACTAGGACATTGCGTTCAGAGATAAAGGCCAGGAGGTTTGGCCATGTCCATACCAAATCATTACTGTCCTGTTTGAAGAATCTCACTTTGCCGTCTAGTGCTGAAGACATACGCATTCCAGCAGAGAGTTGCTAGTCCTGACCTTTATTCTGGGTGACCTACGGACAGGACTAGCATACTGTCCTTTCTTGCCTTATAGTTTTAACACATCTTGTTTTTCAAACAAACATTCAGGACATGTGGTACGATGGTTACAGAATGAGCAGATGAGGGGACAAACTATTTGAATTTGCAGCCATTCCAGGGAGACTGCACTGCCCTTCTTTGGCCACGGTTCTAGTGACCTGTGACCTTGTAGATTTTTTCCAGAGAGAATCAGATTTGACAGTATGTTGAACTCGACTGAATTTTGCAACATGTCTAAGAAAGTTCCTTTGGGCACCCCTGAGGTATATTTTTAACTCCCTTAGCTTCAGGTGTGAGGAAGGCACACAGGTATAGAAAATGTATGTTCTCCATGTTGTCCTCAGGAAATTTGGTTGCCAGAAATCTCCTGAGTCCAGCCCACTAACCACGTGGTCCCCAAAGCACGTCTTCCCTCTGATGAACCAAGAGGCTCTGTACTCGTCTCAACCTCTTACTAGAAAGGCTGATATTCTGACCCAAGTTATCAGGCTTGTCCTTTGGCACATTTGCCCTAATGCCCTTATACAGAGTAGCACACTTGAAAAATGGACTACATAAGAAAGAAAAGAAAAACTGGTATCAGTGAAACAACCGATGGAAAAATAGGAAGGGAACACCAAGAAATTGAAGAAGGCATATGGAAATGGATAATGTGGTGGGGGTGGGGGGAGACTTTTCCTGAAGCACACGCTGTATCAGAAGATGACTGTGACCCCCTCAAAGAAAAAATTCTGATGGAACTTCTCTCTTTCTCCCCAGGAGTCTCTGATCATAGATCACACACCAGTGAGTCTGGGAGAAGAAGTAGAGGCATAAGGTCACATTTCTGAGCATCCTAAATTCTGCTTCACAGTGCTTTGAGTCTGCTGAAACTATGTTGCTGCCTTTTGTATTTAAAATCATCAGTAGGGGCGCCCGGCTAGCTCAGTCAGAGAGCATGAGACTCTTAAAATCATCAGTAGGCAGTGATAACCTCAGAGAGAGGCTGAAACAGTGTGGTGAGGTAAATCGTAACAGCTACTATTTATAATCCTTTACCACATGCCATGCATTATTCTGAATATATGAACACATTTGATTCTCCCAACAATCCTGTGAGGATAGAACCTTTATTACCCCCACTCTACAGATGACAAAATTGAGGCACAAAGAGAATTAAGGTCAGAGTCCTGTTAGTGGAAAGGCCAGGATTTGAACCTGCTGTTAAAGTATCTCAACCTCCAATTTGCTAACTAATAGTGACAGTTACTTTCTTTAAGGATACCTATGAATTGGTGGTGGGATGACTGGGAATTGATCTCTTAGGCTCCCCACACAGCTTATGGACCCCACATCTGGCACCAGTATTAAAGGCTGTTGAACACTGTTGAACACTGTTTTTTTTTTTTTAATGTGTTTCTTTTCTTTTTTTTTTTTTTTTTTTTGAGAAAGAGAGAGAGAAAACATGAGCAGGGGAGGGTCAGAGAGAAAAGGAGTCACAGGATCTGAAGACAGGCTCCAGGCTCTGAGCTAGCAGTCAGCACACAGCCTGATGCAGGGCTCGAACCCACAAACCATGAGATCATGACCTGAGCCAAAGTCAGACACTTAACTGACTGAGCCACCCAGGCACCCCTGTTGAACATTGTTACAGTGTTTATTGTTGGGCCTTACACAAAGTAACCAAGAATGTGCTAACAACTAAATGAGAACATATATTTGATCTTAAAACTGAGTATTTTGTCCTGTCATTTAACATGTATTTGACCTTTGTATGGCAAGATTTGTCTTGACAACCACCCATATAACTGCATGTCCCAGTATGAAACAAGAAATGGGCATCCTCCTGTGGTGACTTGGGACAGAATGTTCCTGATATGGAGAGACTAGGTTCCAGGGTTAAATGTATAGTTACATTCATGGGGCGCCTGGGTGGCTCAGTCAGTTAAGCCTCCGACCTCGGCTCAGGTCAGATCTCACATTCGTGGGTTCGAGCCCCTCGTCAGGCTCTGTGCTGACAGCTAGCTCAGAGCCTGGAGCCTGCTTCTGGTTCTGTGTCTCCTTCTCTCTCTGCCCCTCCCCCTCTCATGCTCTCTCTCTGTATCAAAAATAAATAAAACATTAAAAAATTTTTTTTTCAAATGTATAGTTACATTCAGAAAAAATTAGGTATTTGGTACACTAGGACTTTGGAGTTACTCATTTATTCTCTTTGGACAACTTCCAGATGTGCTTTGGCCAAATTAATCAGAAAGATGATTTTCTCACCCCATTCACACTCTTAGAGACTGGAACCTTAGCTACCCAAATTCATGTTGGATGTAGGACTTAAAACTCAGCTGCAAAACGTATTTGTTTCCATTGCCCCCACCATCTTTAGTTTTTCCAGCATGAGTTTCCATGCCGCATGTTAAGAAACAAGCTTTTCGTTTGGACCTCAAGATTCCAACAGAATGGCCCCAGCTCATTTTCACAGCCTCGTCTTTTTCCCACTACTTTCCTTCCCCTCCAACAAATTGGGATGACTCTTGGCAGAGTTTCTCCATCTCTGAATTTATACTGTTCCTCTGAGTGTCCTTCAAGCCCTGTCGTAAACCGTGCCCTCCAGGAAATCTCCCCCAGTTCTCCTAACTTCATCCATCTCTCCCACTCTGAACTTGGTCCCTATTTTAAGGCCCTTACTGTTAACCTGCCTGGCAAATGGATCCTTTGTGTTCCTGTCCCATGCCCCATGTTCCTCTGGTGGAGGTGTGTGTGGCTGACAACACCTTTCTTAAACAACCTCACTCTGCTTTATGCCTCGTTCAGTGTATACATTGTGCGGGAATATGTCATACATATCCAGTGTTAATCAGAGAAGGAGCCTTAGAGATTAACTGGTATTACCTTTTCATTTTATAGATGAGAAAAAGAGGTATGCAAAGGTCAACAACCCAAGGTCATTGGAGACACGGTAGCAGAGCCAGGTCCTCTGGCTCCTTGTAAATTACAATCCTCCTAAAATGTGGAGGGTCACATGATGTCAAGGGAGAATATTTTGGGGGTTGTGAAATTGTGTGGATCATTTATATCCCGGTGGGAATAAAAGAGCCTAGAGGGGAAACTAGCGATTCAATGATCGCAGAGGGGAAATCGTGGAGTATGGAGAGGGGGTGGATCCAGGGCAGGACTTCGAAAACAGCCTGGACAGTGTACCCATTGTGACAGTGGGGACACTGAGTATGTGGGTGTCGTTGTAGGCATATTGGGAGATAAGAGAATGTGGACATTTTTTCTTGAACGTTCCTGGTTTTTTTCTTTTGAATAAGAGAGAGGGTTTTAGCTGAAAATGAGAAGGGAAAAGGTTTTAGAGGTTTAGAAGTGAGAAGAGAGAAAAGTGTGGGGAGTGGGAACAGGAATTGATGAAGGAATTCTAGCATGATTGGAGTCAGCACTTACCATTGAAATTTGTGATCAAGCACCATTTTCCAGGCTCTTGGCCTGGGCATTTAGCATCCCTAGCCCTTAGTAATACCCCTCAATGATTGTGATGATCAAAAGTACTCCTAGTCACATTTCCAAATGCCTCCTGGGGAGCTGAACCATTCCTCCTTGAGAAAAACTAGGTTTTTCTGTTTTTCTGTAGTCACATTTACCTGCCAGCAGGAAGTAGACAGGAATAAAAATTGAGGACTCCTGGGGTTTGACAGGCAAGAACATGGGCAGGAGAGAGCAGCAGAGGGATTGAGGGTATATGTAATATGATTGTAACAGTCAGATTTCCTGAACTGCCTGCAGCTGGCTGAAAGCCACTCAGGCACACCTCAGTGGGGAGGATGTCTGGCTACCAATCAGGGACTTTGGGACAGGTGTCCAATTCCTGGCTATTATGAATAAAGGGCTATGAATGTTCTTATACATATGTTTGGGTAGACATATACATTTGTTTCTCTTGGGAGGATAGCCAGGGTGGACTTGATGGGTCATAGGGAATATGAGATGCTGCCCATCTGTCTAAAAGTTACATGCACCCCTCCCTATGACTCAGCCATTCCATTTATCCAAGAGAAAATAAGGCCTATGTCCACACAAAGACTTATGGATTAACGTTCAGGGCTGCTATATTTGTAATAGTAAAGAACTGGAAACAACACAGATGCTCATTAACAGGTGAATAGACTAACAGATGGGGTACAGCTGTCCAATGGAATACTGCTCTGCAATAAAAAATGATAAATCAACATGGATGAATTCCAAAAGAAATATTTGAATAAAAGAACCTGGATGCAAAAATACCTGCTATATGATTTCATGAACATAAAATTCTAGAGAAGACAAACTAACTCATAGTGATAGAAAGTAGATCAGTGGTTGCCTAAGGATGAGGTGGTGGGGAATAGAGAGAAGGGATGAATTCCAAGAAGCCAGAGGAAATTTCTGGGGGTGGTAGACATGTTTATTTTCTTGCCTGTGGTAATTGCTTCATGGGTACATACATATGTGAAACTCACCAAATTATACACGTCAAAAATATGCTGTTTATCGTAAATGAATTACACCTCAAAGCTACTAAAAAAGTTAACCTACAGAATGGTTTGAGCCAATCTGTACTCCATCAGCAATGTGTGAGAATTCTAGTTGTCTACCACATTGTTGCCAACATTTAGTCCTAATCAGTCCTTTTAATTTTGGTGGTAGTGTGGTGCTATCACATTTTTGGTTTTCATTTGCATTTTCTGGATCCAATGACATTGAGCACCTTTTCTTATGCACATGAGTCATTTGAATTTCCTCTTCCATTAACCGCCCACTTCAAGTATTTTCCCATTTTTCTGTGGCATTGTTAGTCTTTCATTTGATTTGTAGTTCTTCGTATATTTAGATGAGGCTCTTGTCCTGACAGAGAGAGAGAGAGAGAGTTCTCCAGTCTGTCACTTCCCTTTTCACTCTTTGAGTGTTGTCTTTTGATGAATTATTCTTAATTTTAATGAAATCCAACTTATTAATTTTTTTCTCTTGTTTAGTGGTTTTTCTATCTTGTTTTAAAAATTCTTGCCTACTTAAAGTTGTAGAGATACCACCTGTGTTATTATTTTTTTTTCTGGCAGCGTATTGCTTTAACAATCCTATATATGCCTACATATTCTTTAAAAATTTTTTTGGTATACTGTGAAATAAAGGATCAATGAATCTTTTATTTTAGTGGATTCCAGTTGACCCAAAATTATTTATCGAAAGACCATCCTTTCCTGTACTGGATTGCAGTGGCGTCTTTGTCACAAACCAGGGAGCTGTATGAAAATCATTTCTTATGTCTTGTTCATAGTTTTATTCTTCTGCGTTTACAGGCTTTCTATCAAGGCTATGCTGATCTCATAAAATAAGACCAGAGGGTCCCTTTCCTATGCACTGAAAACTACAGACCTTGAAAATTTTTTGCTTCAAGGTACATACGTTTGAAATACTTAATCTATAAAGCCCCCTGAGCAGTCAGTGTCCAACCACAACAACGGAAACCACCCAGAGTATTTAAAAAGAGGGAGCTTAATATAGAATGAGCCCCAAAGCCAACCCTGTGAAATTAGCAACAGTAGAAATAACTGTCAGCCCTGACCTAGAGGGAAGAGGGCTCGAAAGAGACGTTATTGGAGTCTGAAGGCTAAAAGCCCGAGGTGGAGGCTGGAATCAGAGGGGTGGAGTGAGCAGGCGCTTGAGCTACAGAAAATAGTTAAAGAGCTACCCGGTGTGGGACTCTCCCTGAGGGGCAGAGACATAGGACAGAGCCTGGCTTTGCTCCTCCACATATCCTCCCCTCCCGTGGGCCTTCCAGGACCTCTCACTGCCTGAACTGACCAGAAGCCCGCTCACCTTCCCAAAGCTCATGCCTAGCAGGGGTAGGGCATGACGTGGAAGGGAGGGCGGAGGACCCAGGACCGAGCCCAGAAACCTTTGTTAGATTTAATAGTCCATTTTTCTTCTAACTCTTCTAATTGTGGCCATCTACTATTTTCCAAGAAGATCCTCTATTTCACTAAGGTTTTCAAATTATTGGCACAAAATCTTATGTTGTACCATTTAAAATCTTTTCTGTGTCTATAGTTAACTACCCTTTCTTATTCCTAATTTCGTATATTCTTGAGGTTAAATACCTTCCTGCATTTGTGACTTTGCCTAAGGACAGATGACATCACGGAATATATTCCTCTGACACCTGCATGTCCTCTCTTTGATAAATAGGTCCAGAAGGCAGTCCAGGGCAGGATCACATTGGCATGAGGGTACTTCCGCCAGGGGACACACACACACACAAATCTCCTTTCTAGTGTAAACAGCTGTTGATCCCTGACACAATAGGGGTGGCAAATGCTGATGAACTAATTTTATCATTCCTCTGTTGTTTACCAGATGGAAGATTTCTTTAAAGGGAAACTACCCCTCATCACTATTTGGTCACTCTTGGCGATCTTTTGGCTTTCACTTTTACCCTTTCGCTCTTGCAGATTTCTGACTCTACTAACAAGAATAGCGATCTTTAACATCTGTCCATGTTAGTATATATAGAGAAATGCCTCATTGTTTTTCAAGATTGCTGTTATTGTACTGTATGGAAATACAGTGTACCATAATTTATTTCAATAACAGTATATAGATGGGCATTTAGGCTGTTTTAAAATCCATTGATACTGCCAAGATGCTGTAGTGAAATGCCCTTTAAGGTTGTGGTTCACGTGTGTAAGCATACCTGTGTAAAAACCTAGGCATAGAACTGCCACATCAAAGAATATGTGAGCTTCTCATTTTATAGTTTCTAGCAAACTGTCCTTCCTAGGGGAGGCTGCAGTTCACACTTCTGCTGCTTTCTTGACCGTGCGGGCGTTCTCACTCAGCAACACAATGTGTCATGGAACTCTTTCCAATCTGAAGTTGAAAACATTGAATTTCTTTGTAGTTTCAATATGCGTGGCCCTTTTGGTTTAAAAGTTGCCTATATTTTCTTTTCTGTGAACTATCTGCTTATATCCTTTACCTTCTCTGTTGGGTTACTGGCTGGGTTTTTTTGTTTCGTTTTGTTTTTTAGTTGGTTTATAGGAGGTCTTTGTATGTTAAGTTAGCCTCTTGTTTGTGATAACATTTTTGAGCTTGAAATAATAACCTTACTATAATCGAGTTCAGCACTATCATGTTACAAATTTAAAAACTGGCTTAATGATATCAAAGGACTTACAAGTCCACAGCCCAAGATTTCTGACTCGTAGTTTAGTAATTTTTACACAGTGCCATGCCAACCCTAAGAGAGAAAGAACCAATACCCACCCTTTCAAAATGGATAAGCATTGGGATTTCTTTGGGACTTTGCCCCTCTCTCTGGCCCCATCATTTCTCATTAATTCATTTAGGGAAATATCTCCCTTCCTGACTCAGTTTGCAACTCGAATTCACCACACTTGCCTTTATCAAAGTTTTTACTCCCCTTCAGCAAAATGACTTCTTGACTTTTCTGAGAAATTCTCATTCTTGAGCCAGCTTCCTCAACTTGAATTTATTGAGCTTCTGTTAAATGAAGATCCCTGCATTGGGCAAGACAGAAGGATGAAGAGGAAATAGAAGAGTCAGTCCCTGCCTTGTTGAACAATCCATTTGAGGATACATAGCAAATGCTGAATTTATTTGAAAATGAGGTCCTAATTTCTTGTTAATGCTCAAGGCATACGAATCAAGTGAGTGATTAAATGGGTTTGTAGTAATCAGAAAAGGACTCCTACAAGTTAGGTTTTTACTTAAATCTAGAAAGAAGTCACGTACATAAATTATAGCAATACCAACTAACACACGTATCACTTCCTAGTCCTCAGAGAACATTAGAGATATCACTCTTTTCATCTGAATGATGGTACTTTTTTCTCGTTTCATACATGAATAAACTGTAGAATGGACAAACGGCTTGTTCAGACAGCCTCGAAGGGCCCAGGCCTTCTCTCTCTAGGACCTTTGATCTGTCCACCACAACACACTGCTTCAGTTTGGCAGAGGAAGGGAAACAAGTGGGGAGGAGATGGAGGAGGTGAAATGAGTCACTGATTTGACCTCTTTTAAGAGGCCCTGTGGTGTCGTGAGCAGACTGTAATTTTGGAGTCAGACAAGATTTGAATCTGTCTCGCCATTTACAAGTTGTGACCTTGGCAAGTTACTTAGCCTCTAAGCCTCTGTTTTATCAGCTGCAGAATGGAGTTAGTATCTACTCTTGAAGGTTGCCTGACATCCAGCAGGCATCTGGCAAATGGGAGCTACATTAGCCAGCAGTGGGCCAGAGCGAGAATGTGGGTCCCTTTCCCCCTGCATGTGTTGTTGATTGACTTGGACGAAGCAAAGAGAGTGGGAAGCAAAAGGCACAAAAAAACCAAAGGGCATTTAGTCCTGGGGAAAATCACTGCCATTGTCCCTCAGACTCTTCTCAGGCTCTTGTCCTAGCAGGGAGATTTCTGTTAACGTAAGGAAGAATTTCCGGAGAAAAGTAGAGATTATGCTCTCCAGACACAGACCTACTTGGCGTAGCATGTGAGACAATGTGTGTCCAAAGTTCCATGAACATGAACTCTGGACTCAGTGGTGGAAGAGGGGCTTGCCTTTGCCTTTGCCACTTCCCAGCTCTGTGTTCTCAAATGAATCCATTAACTTCCCTGCTCCAGGGACACCTATGAAGTGGGGCTAGTCATCTGTGTATCATAGGATTTCCGAGGATCAAATTAGACATTCAGTTAACACTTACACAATATCTACTGTGATGGCTAATTGTATGTGTCAACCTGGAGGGTGTTTTAGATGAGATTACATTTAAATTGATGGATTTTGAGTAAGCAGACTTCCCTGTATAATGTGGTGGGCCCTCAGTCAGTCAGTTGAAAGCCTGCTTAGAACAGACAGATTAGCCCCCCTCAGCAAGAGGGAATCCTCCAGCAGACTGCCTACAGATTTCACCTGCACCATTGGCTTTCCTGGGTTTACAGACTGCTGCCACACACTGCAGATTTGGGATGCGCAAACCTCCATAATTATGTGAACTAATCTCATATCAAGTCTCTCTCTCTTTCTCTTATTGCTAATTTCTCTGGAAAACCTGACTAATCCAACTACAATGCATCAGCCATTGTTCAAGGGTCACACTGTTAAAGGAGACAAGGAGCAAATATTCTTGAAGGGCAGGAGTCAGACAATTAGGCAAACAAGGCAATATCAGATAGTGCTAGGAATAAAATGCAAAACAAGGGGCTTATAGTGAGTGTGTGGTGCTCCTTTGGATTGGGTGGATCTGGCTGGACCATTATTATAGACTGGGGGGTGCAGAGGTTCTTGGGAATGAGCTCAGTGTGCTGGTGCAGAGAGCAAGTCAGTGTGCCTGGGAACACAGCGGTGCAACAGAGTGGTGGGAGATGTGGTAAGTAAGGTTGCAAGATCACATCATATAGGCCTAGTATTCTCATGGAAAATAATTTAGATTTTTATTCTAAGTACAATGGGATACTATCGAAGAGTTTGGTGTTAGAACATGACATATTGTGATTTACATACACACACATATTTTTTTAAGCTTATTTATTTTGAGAAAGAGCAAGTGAGAGTGTGCACAAGCAGGGTATGAGCAGAGAGAGAGAGAGAGAGAGAGAGAGAGAATCCCAAGCATGAACCATGAGATCATGACCTGAGCTGAAATCAAGAGTTGGACACTTAAATGACTGAGCCACCTGGGTGCTCCCACACAGTCTTAATGGAGGTGAAACTCACATAACATACATAAAATTCTAGAATGAACATTTTAGTGGCATTCAGTACATTCACAACGTTGTGCAATTACCACCAACCTATATTTTTAAAAAAATCATTCTGGTCAGCATGTGGAAAATGAATGGCGAAGGAGCCAGGCACAAAAGAACAAACGTGTTTGGAGGCTGATGCTGAAGAGGTGAGGATGGGAGAGTAGCGGCAGAGAAGACGGGGAGTGCGGCCGGTCCATGGGACGTCCTTCAGAGGAGGAGTCTGCAGACCTTTAACAGAGCCAAGGTGGTGTGTGAGGGGAACAGTAACGTACGTAAACGCTGCAGACTGTACAAGGTTATCTTCATGACTCTGCGACTGGGATTTTATGGTGATTAAAGAGCCAGACAGGATGGTTTCTCAAGGTCCCTCGGATTCCTGAGATCCTCCCATGTTTCAAAACTGGGTAAACTGCCTTTGGGGAAAAAGAGGGAAGATTTATTTGAAGATGTTCCTGATCCATGCAGTGCCCAAGTGCTTCCAGAGAATAGTTCCAGGGTGTCGTCCAACAAAATACTTGGTGAGAACAGGCAAAGCCTGCCTCCCTCGAGCCAGCAAAGCTAGGTCATGGCCCAGAGGCGTGCATGGGAACTGGCAGGCCTGGGTTCAGCATCCCAGACACGACACTCTTAAGAAGGAAGTGCCCTGACTCCCGAGCTCTCAGACCTCCTAGATGTCCAGTAAAAACAGACTGGGTGGCGAGGCCCCAGGCCAGAGAAGGGAGGCTCCTTCCAGCAGTGCAGCCCTGTGCAGATGATTCTTACTGACACCGAGCATGCCTCAGAAGGCTGTGGCACTTTCCCCAGAATCCCAGGGAGCTGGAGTCTGAGATCTTGTGCACAAGGGAAGTTTCAGCGTCTGACACCATCCGCATCGCAGACCACCTTCAGGTGACAAGAATCTTCAAGAAAGACAAGTTTCTTCCCTCCTTCCCTTCTCTGCTTTGAGGAGCTTGCCATAAAGTCAAATCTATTTGGTTTTCAATCTTTTGCGGTATCCTCTGGAAAAAGTGACCTCTTTTGCCCATAAGATTTAACCTTAGATAGTTAGGCCCCAGCTGGGCTGGGAATTTGATCACTAAGCAAATGAAGAAGTTGTATTAACTCTGTAAAGTCACCTGAGGAATAATGCCACTGCATTATAATTTGTGAACCAGTCTGTCTTCTATCTGAGAGAGGAGGCAGTCCTTGGATACTATTCAAGCTGTATTCCTCAACATGTGGCCCCCAGACCGCCATCGTTAGCACCTCCATCACCTGGAACTTGTGAGAAATGCAGCTTCTCGGACACTGCCTTTGATCCACTAAATGAGAAACACTAGAGGTAGTGCCCAGCAGTCTGTGTCCTCGCAAGTCTTTCAAGAGTTTTTTTGATGCATGCTGCAGTTTCAGAACCACCCCCTTAGAGAAACAGAAATGGAGAACCTAGGAAGTCTAAGCAGAGCAATCAGATGGTGATCACACGATGGATGAAGGAAATGAGGCCCAGAGAGAGAAGGCAATTTGTCCTAGAAGATGGAGAGGGCAGATAGCCTTTGGTCTCTCTGGATTTTCTCTCCTTTCCCACAGGGAAACTCAGATTTTTCTTTTGAATTGTTATCCTTTCTCAGAAGTTCCATTTGCTCCCCGGTCCTCACATTATCAAATAACTTTTGACATTTGCTTTGTGCATTTTCTAAAAACCTAGCCATTTTATACAGTAAAAGGTAAATGACACTATGTACATAGAATGCTAAAGAGATCTTAGAGTATGGTCTAGATACAGGTCCCTGCAAGCAGATCTGATGCTGAGAATTGCGGTGCAGAAGTTGGGTGTACTTCCATAGGGACACCTATAATGATTGGTCAGAAGAAGAAACTAATCCTTAATATGATTATAACTGGGTCCTTAGACAATCTGATGGAATTCTGGAGCTGGGATGAGCTTTCAGAATGACTTCCAATGGAAGCTGGGGGCCTGGCCTTTATAGCGCTGCATTAGCCAGTCCCAGCTGTGAGCCACCCCTGGGAGGGGCCTCAATCTTGGGCCAGGCGGTTCTCTGCCAAGGGCACTGACCTAGTAAGGGACACACTGGGAGCCATCAGCAGCTGGGAGCTGGGTGCCTCAGCCCTGAAGAGGGGACCTGGAGAGAACATAAGGTATTCAAGATATGTGGGGACAGGTGACAAGATCAGAAGAATTCATCTGCTGGGAATAAAACCAAAACACTCCAAGACTCAATGTTAAAAGAGTCAGATCCAAAAGAAGGGGTGTGGCTGATGAGACTGGAGAACTTACCATCTCTACTAAATATTCCAAAATCTAGTGAAGAGGATCATGTATGTGCCAGAGCTTCCTGATGCGTGTGTTAGGCAGCAATGACTCACAGTTGTATGGAGGCTTTTACTTTCTTGGAAACTTAGGATGGCAGAACAGGACTTCGGAACACAAGTCCCTCTATCAGTTCACCCAGTATGCCACACAAACATTGTTGTGTATGGTTGCATTGCCATTCAGGCCCCTGTTTAGGAACTTGGTTCTCTCTAGCTTGCCCATCTGTGAGGAACTGATGGAATTAAGTTCTCAAACCAGCAAACCTAAGAGTCAACCTCTGGGTCATGGCAACTCGGTATAGAAGCCCTGGGCGAGTCTCTCTTAGCATCATCCTTCAACAAATACACTGAAGAAACATCTCACACGGAAGGAAGTGGCCACTGGAGACATGATATGTTGTCACAGGAACCTAAGAATTCTGAGGCTGTGCTCTCTGTATAAAACCGGGCAGGGTGGCAAGGAGCTTGAGAAGCCATGAGGACAGACATCTGATCACTGAGCCTTTGGCCAGCTCTCTGTGAGGATATCTGAGTCTTGTAGCACGAAGAGTGTCATGGTCTGTCATCTCTGGTCTTAGGGACAGACTAAGGGAGACACCAGAACCATATTCATCTTCCCATTTTGCCTTTCACCCTTTTGTAGGGAAGAAACACTAGGTGTTTCCCCTGTGTGGTTGTGAGCTTTGACTCAAACCCTTGGTCTTCTTGGTCCCAGAGCTGCCTCAGGATTAAGTCTCAGATGGATTTCAAACTGGTTTTGCCTGCCCACTGGCTATAGAAAGTATGGTACTCTTGATTTTCTTTCTAAGGAGAGAGGGAAGAGATAGTCATGGTCTGAAACCTTAGCACCTGTGCCAGAGGATTCTTGCTCTTACACAAACACACACGCACACCCCAGAAAGGTGCACTAACTTCCCCCTGGGTGACACCATGAGGCTTTCCTCTGGCAAAGCAAGTCTGGGCAGGTCTGACAGCTGTTTCACTTGGGCTACTGGCCTAGAGACCAGAGAAGAAAAGGGAGAGATCTAGACTGGACGACTGAAATTCAGTCTGAGTGCCTGGCTCCAAGGAAGGTTTTATGCTGTTCTCTGGAACTGGTCTAGCCAACTTCAGGGAGAGAGGTGTCATCTCTGTTTGTGGTTAGCCAGAGCCCACTCCCTAGTGCTTTGGGGTGGCCAAATGAACTCTGGCATCTCCTCGCTGTGCTTTAACACGATGCCAGTAGGTTCCACCCAAGCTGGGAGATGACTCAGCCCCTGCCAAGGCCTTTGTCTTTTTTGACCATAAGCTCCAGAGAATCTAGAAGCCTCCCGCTCTCTAGGTCCCACCAAACCTGCAGGCCTTCCTGGCCAATTGTTAGAGGGTGTGCCACTGCTTTGATATAGACTTAATCACAAGCTCTTGCTCTTATATCTACCTCTGTGTTCTCCTTTTTAGGGACAAAGAACCAAGACTTCTTCATTTCTCCATACTCTGTGGCACTTACAACAGTGCTGGTTACAAGGTAGGGTCTCAGGAAACACAAGCAAGTAAAGGCATAAATGAATAAATGCATTTATGAAGATTTGTAAAAGCCCTGTTCCACTGACCCCTTGGGTCAGGGGGCCAAGCTAGAGCATGTAATCCTAGAGTAGAGGGTGGGAGATGGGGTGGATGGCCCTCCCCAGCTGCCCCAGAAACATTCCCCCAGCCTCAGGGAGCAACTCAGTCTCTCTCTTTGTCAACAGAGACATCTTAAAATTATCCCTGCAATCCCAGTCTTGAATGGAATTGGCTATGTAATACAAGTAATAATAATATGACAGTATATAAAGGGTAATATGTATAACCATTTTCCCTCTGGGGGCTTCTGAGGTTAAAAAAAGGTATTTTTTTCTTTGAGCTAAGCAGGTATACTGATCAAGGCAAAACTAGCATCTGTGATAAGCAAACCTTCCAACTCTCCATAGCATGACTAGGATCGTTTCATTTCTTATTCGTATCAATCCCATTAGGGATTCCATAGGTAACCTCACATGTGATGATTCATGGACCCATGTTCCTTCCTCGAGGCTTAGCGATATCCTCTTGGGTCTCAGAGTCCTTCCTGCCGTTAGCTGGCAGACAAGGAAAGAGAAAGTGGAGGAGAAATACCCACTTCTTAACCACTTCAGCCAGGAAGTAGCACTTCTGCCCACCTCCCAGGAGTGAGGACCTGTCTACCTAGTCCACATAGCTGCCAGGAAAGTGGGAATTGTAGCTCCAGTTGGGGACCCCTCTTTGAGACCCCTGAGAGGGGATGGAGGTCTCATAAAAACAGCTGGCTGTCCCTGACACAGCAAAGTAATGACTGGCAGTAGTGAGCTGAAGAAGTCAAGGAATGCAGTAGAAAAGACACAGACCTGTCTACCGGAAAGACACAGAAGCTCAGAGAAGGGAGAGAGTAAGGAGGAGAGAGAATAGACTGGAGCCGAGGCTGTGAGGTGAGAGACTTTGGAGACTGTTAAGAAATCTTGCTGAGTATTGTTGGTGCGGTGGCTCCCATGTCAGGTTTCCCAGCCTCCAGTCGTTGGCAAGAGGCTGAGCTCAGGTTACCATTGAGATACGTGGGTTAAAAGACAGGAGCTGTTCTGAAATTGAATAGTGATGATGGTTGGACAGCATTGCGCGTATACTAGAAATCACTGAATTGCACACTCACAAGGAAAAATTGTATGATAATGTGAATAGAGCTCAACAAAAAAATTATATGGAGAAACTGGAACTACCACTTTTTAAGCACTACTTTGGGCCATTGTTTCACATATCTTGATCATCTCTAATTCTTACTTTAACCGGAAATGTAGGGAAGTGTTAATGTCTCTGTTTTACAGATAAAAAACTGAGACTCACCGAGGTTAAAGGGCCCAACATCACACAGGTGGTGAAGTCAGAATTCACACTCCGAGGTCTGCATTCTCCCCACAGCGCTGCCTGCTCTCAGTGACGGTCACGGCCATTTACTGAGTGCCATGTACTGTGGTAGGAACTTTGTGCATATGATTTGAATTTCCTCAACAGTCCTGGGAAGTTGGTGATATTCTTAATTCATACATGGGATCACCGAGACTCCCAATGGCCAGTGATTACCCCAACTTGGCTAGTAAGTGGCATGACCAGGTTTTGATTCCTGTTTAATTTCAAAGCCCCCCAAAGTGCTTTTACTTGGAAGTTCATCAGCATGACTCTGGTTCCAGCAGCAAACACACCTCTCTCTACCTTTTTAACAAATAAAGCTTGCTTTTCCCTGCCCGATTCAAATGTAGCTCCCTTTCTTTGGGAGTGTTTATTAACCGGCAAGTGTTATGGTAAGACACCTTCTCGTTCCTTTGCTAACAGAGGTCTGTCATCTTTCTCAAAGTCGGATTCAAAGGTTGTTTCTCTACAAAGTGTATGCCAATTCTATCCAATTCTGTTCACCTTTATCTCTTCAACGAGATTATTGTGACTTTAGCAGTGTGGCACAGAGTGTAATCTTCGAGCAGATCTAATCTGAGATGTTTGTTGTGGTTCGTGCAAGACAGGTAAGGAAACGGAGTGTAACTGACTACAAGCTTTAATAGTAATTTGGAATTGCTATGATATCAAACTGCATAATCAGTGGGATTATATTTCATATTTTTATTTCATTTTTGTAGTAATTCACTTTTATTGTATTTTACAAAAGAATCGATCTACCACAGACTGAAAAGTTTTAAAAACTTATCCAGATAGTTTTAAAGGCATTGATATGAACCAGTACATTGTGGCCCATGGGCCAAATCCAGCCCACCACCTAATTCTGTAAATAAAAATCGATTAAGGGGCACATGGGTAGCTCAGTCGGTTATGCATCCAACTTTGGCTCAGGTCATGATCTTACGGTCCATGGGTTCAAGCCCTGTGTCAGGCTCTGTGCTGACAGTTCAGAACCCGGAGCCTTCTTCAGATTCTGTGTGTGTGTCTCTCTCTGCCTTTCCCCCACTCATCGTTGGTCTCTGTCTCTCAAAAATAAATGAAAATTAAAAAAGTGAAAAACAAATGTATTAAAACACAGGCACACCTGTTCCCTTACATCCTGTCGACGGCCGCTTCCATGCTACAACAGCAGCATTGAGTACAGATCTTCCCTGAGGATTCCCTATAGGATTAGGTTCCCATAAAACCAGCGTAAGTTGTAAATAACATAAGTCAAAAATGTGTTTGGGGTGCCTGGGTGGCTCAGTCGGTTAAGCCTCCGACCTCGGCTCAGGTCAGATCTCACGTTCGTGGGTTTGAGCCCCACGTCAGGCTCTGTGCTGACAGCTAGCTCAGAGCCTGGAGCCTGCTTCTGGTTCTGTATCTCCTTCTCTCTCTGCCCCTCCCCATCTCATGCTCTGTCTCTGTATTAAAAATAAATAAAACATTAAAAAAAATGTGTTTAATACACCTAACCACCTAACCACTGAGCATTATAGCTTAGCCTGGCCTAGGTAGACATTAGTCTACATTTGAGCAACATCATCACACAAAGCCTATTTTGTAAAGAAGTGTTGAGTCTCTCATTTATTGACCTCTGAAAGTGTGAACCAGGATGGCTCTGTGGGACAGAACGGTTGTCACTGTCTTGGTGATTTGGAGCTGCAGCCAGCTAGCCTCATGGCAGAGTATTGTGCCGCGTGTCACTAGCCCGGGAAGAAGATTAAAACTAAACATCTCAAGTACTATTTCTGCTGAACGCCTATCAGTTTCTCACCATCGTGAATCAAAAAACTGTAAGTCGAACCACTGTAAGTCAAGGACCATCTGTAGTTGTGACATAGATCACATGGCCCACAAAGCCAAAGATATTTATTATTTGGACTTTTACAGAAAAAGTTGCAGACTCCTGGTCTAGACCACTACTTCTCAGCTATGACTGCACATTAGGAACTCCTGGGAGAGACTTCTTATTTTAGTTTTATTTATTTGTTTGTTTGTTTGTTTGTTTATTTACTTTCAAGTTAGTTAACCTACAGTATAGTATTGGCTTCAGAAGTAGAACCCAGTGATTCATCTCTCACATATGACACCCAGTGCTCATCCCAACAAGGGTCCTCCTTAATGCCCATCAGCCGTGGAGCCCAGAGACTTTTTCACTACCAATGTTTTCATTTCCAGATATTTTGATCTAATGGCCTGGGGTGCAGCCTCTACAGGTCATTTTAAGTGCAGCAGACTTTCCACTATAGCTGAGAATAAGGGTCCATACTTGAGTGGGTGTGGCGTGAGTATATTTTGTTAAGTAAACCCTTCACAGGTGATCTAGGTGTTTAGCTAGGCCTGAGAGCCACCGCTGTAAACCCAGGAGCAACGGTTTCAAAGCTGTAACATGTATAAGAATTACGTGAGGAAGGTGTAAAGAATACAGATTCCCAGGCCCGCCTCTAATGAGTCTAATAACCCATGTGGATGTGGCCGTGGAATGTGCTTTTGTAGCAAGTCCCACAATGCTCTGGGAGCAGGGGCATCCGTGGACGACCTCTGAGCAACTAACTGCTCTAGTATAGTAAGCACTTGGTTTCTGTCCAGATTTCCTCAGAATGACAGATTCTGTGACTCATTTTTTCCCTTTGTGCAATGAAGAGAATGATCCCTCCCTAGCCTTACTTTTCCAGGACGGGATGAGTTCTGAACACAGAATGTACGTGACAGTGTTCTGTTAAAGTGAAGAAAAATGCATGGAGAGAAGCATATTTCCTCTCCCTGAGACCAAAACGACTGACGATGACGTACCTTGTTTTATCTCCAGACAGATGTTCGTTTATTCCAGACATCTCCAGAAGAGAATTCAGGAAGCTACAACACGCTCAGAGCAAGAGGTCTGGGGTTTCACGGGACCTTGTCTATGTCCTTTGATTCGTGTCTATGTAGCAATAGGAAGGAGAAGAAGAAAAAGATGTATTTGTCTGAAACTGATTATTTCCAGCAATCCTCACATCAGTTCTTTATGTCAGAAATAGTATGTTCATTTTATTTTTTTATAGTTTATTTATTTTTGAGCTAGAGAGAGACAGAACATGAGTGGGAGAGGGGCAGAGAGAGGGAGACACAGAATCTGAAGCAGGCTCCAAGCTCTGAGCTGTCAGCACAGAGCCTGATGTGGGGCTCGAACCCACAAATCACAAGATCATGACCTGAGCTGAAGTCCGACACTTAACTGATGCCAGAAGGTGTCAGGGCTGGGATTTAGGGCTCGGGTCATCAAACTCTAGACCCTGCCTTCTTAAGCACTCTGCCATTCTCCCCTTTGTGTAAAAGCCTTGAGTAGGGGAGGGAAGAGAAGGCTCCCAGGAGGCCACTCTGCCACCTATATGCTTCCTTCCACTGCAGTATTTGCTCAGAATTCCTAACTGTGCACACACATGCCCTGTGCTTCTCTCCACTCCAAGTTCATGTGCAGGCATAATGTAGACTCTGCATGATGCAAGCATCCTCGGGAGGACCTGCTCTTTGTTACAGAGCTGACTGCCATTTCTGAAGTCATTCCATGATCTGACCATCCATTATTTGAGAGCTGTCAACAGCAAATGGTGCAGAATCCTCAGTATTCTGAGAAGCAGAAGCACAAGAAAGGAGAAACCACTGAGTATTTCCTTCTACAGACAAGGAAAGCACGGCAATCCTGAGGACTCAGTACTTCTGAAGATGAGCTCTGTGACAACTGAGAGCCGAACAGGCCTAGGGAAAAGGGGTCTGCCCTGTGGCACTTCAAAGCATCCATCTGAGTTCATTTGAAACCTGGTGTCATGAGTTTTGAGAAACGGGAGGTATCCAAGATCTGAGATGGCAGAAAGAATGGGTCAGACCAGTTCCTTATCCCCCAAGACTGTGGGCCACCTGATGGCCCAGCCAGAGGTGCTGGAGGCTTTGTCCAGAAGAAGCTGGAAGAAGTCATATATGACCCAGAGCAAGTGTTTTCGAGTCCAGCCCCAGTACAAGGGAGTTGGCTAGAGCAGAGGTCCCTGTCCATCCACCTATTTTAGTCCTCCCATCTCCTGCTTCTTCCCAATCCCCTTCTTTGTCCCACCCAGAGTCCCCTTTCTCACTGTACATTCTAATGTTCCCTCTCCTCCTGCCCTTCATGCCTCCGACCATCCTTCTCTGCTCCCTTCAGCAGAGTGGCCTTGAAAGCACCAACCAGGGCAAGGCTGATGACCTGCTCTTGACCTTCTGCCCTCTAGGTCATGCCCATCCTTAAGCCTGATTCCTTGGAGGAGCCCAGAACATGGCAGGAACCTGCTGTAATGTGGAAGAACCATTTGAGTAATGGCAGCTTTCTGTTGATCTAATTCAGGGGTCAGCAAACTACGGCCCACCGGTCACACCCAGCTCACCATTTTGTAAGTGAAATTTTATCAGAACACAGCCACACTCATTTATTCACATAGTGTGTATGGCTACATTCATGCTTCAGGGGCAGAGGTGAGGAGTTGGGAAATAAATGTCATGCTCTGAAAAAAACCTAAAATATCCACCTGCTGGGTATTTGCAGAAAAAAATTGTCAACCTCTGATCTAGAAAATCCCTTGCCAAGTCTGAAGGTTTCCTCGAATAAGTCCCTCTGTTGTTTCTGCTAGGTAGAAGTGGCTTGTGGGTGTTTTCTTCAGAAGTTGCTGAGCCTTCGAAAGATGTCAGTGAGCTCTATACAACAGTAAGTCAGTGACAAAAAGAGACATAGTCACCTTGCCCCACAGAGCAGCACCGTCTCCCCCGTAGTGACTGGGGTACTCCTGCTTCAGGAGAGAGAGTGGGGGTGGGACTCGTCTCTGCTGAGAAGCAGGTCAACTCCCATGACAAAGTCCTTCACTCTCCCCACCACCCTTCTCAGAGCCTCCTGACGCCACAGAGACAGGACCTAAAGGAATAATCATGGAGGATGAGCAGTCATCCCTTGACACAACTCTGTACAACTTTTGTCTCAGGTGAGACAAGTTGACTGGCAAACTGCAAGATCCCCACAGCTCTTGGATAACCACACCTAGTGGGTTGTCTTCCACGTGCTTTCTATTCCTTTCATCTCGCCACAAAACTACTTGAGCCATGAAGTCACTCCCTCCACCCACATAAAATTGGCTACTTAGTGTCGGGGTCATTTTAATTTTTGGCTTGATAATATTATAATGATATTATTGCTACTAGTACACTTCCAATATGGGGCTTACTCTGGCAGGAATTATGTGCTTTACATCATGGGCAGCAGCTTGACCAACTCAGAATAGTGCCAGATCCCACCCACTGCTTTTCCACATCCAGGACCCTCACAAAAGTGACTGTCCCCATGGTTGTTTGACCTTGCTCTGCACCTGGCAACAGAACACGGGTTAACTGGGGCTCCTAATGGTCCTGCTCTGGAAGCATCTCTGAGACACCGTGGTGTTCGGATGTCTCAGGGGGCCTTCCAGTGCTGTTTTGAAGCCATGCCATAACCTAAAACAGCCTTCATCACTGCTCTGGAAGTTGCCTTGGAACTGCTACACACTCTGCACACTCAGTTCTAATAGCATGATGGTCACCAAGCTATCCCTGGGGCCCCACTCTCTTCCCCATCCCTGGCCTTAATGGGAACTGTTGGTCTTGGGGTCCCTGGGAGAAGCCCCACGGCTCTGTTCTCCCAATGTCCCGTCTTTAGGACATCTCTCCTACTCCGCTGGAGCCCCTCAGAATCCCAGGGTGCCATTCCTTTGTTTATTCAAACAACAGTGCTGAGTGTTCCTGTGTGTACACAATGGATAAGTCACCGTCCTGATTTCAGAGAAGCCTAGAGGCTAAATGGGAGAAATTAAAAACAGCATAACACAGTCATAGAGCACCAGGTGCTGTGGGAACTTGGACTTGGAAGTGATGGTTCAAGAAGACTTTCCAGAGGGGTGACACCAAGTTTTCAAATGATAAGTAGGAGCCAAGCCAAAGGATCTAGGACAAAGATGGAGTTCTAGACAAGAGGAGAAACATACATGGACCCATAGACATAGGAGAAAATAAAAGGTTTGGAAAAAAAGAATATTTCTGTCTTCTTTGACTTATGGAGCCTGAAGATATACCCCATGTACTCATGGGGTCTGCACTGCAGATGTCGTGCCCAAGGCTTCAGGTGCTACAAAAGTCTAGCATTATGGGTGACAGCTTCCCGCCATGGGAACTCAGACCAGACCCTGCCTGGGAAAGCAGATTCTTAGTGTTGTATCACCATAGCACTATCCTTTCCTCCTCCTAATGCCCTTGACATAGATGGTGGGGCTACCTTACCCTGGCATGGGCTGGCCCTCCCATTAGTTGAAGAATATTTTTTTATATGAGTTTTATTATCTTAAGGGAAGGAAGCAAGTCTCAAAATGCCTTTTTGTCCCCTTTCTAGATTCTCCATGGCCTCTAGGCCAAATTAGGTCACCACCCCAATCTTTGGACCTGGAACAACCCAGATGCCCCCTACACCATGTCTGGAACCCTCCGCAGATGTGTACTTGGCTCCACTGGGCCTTATGCTATTCTTACACAGCCATGATTAACAACTGGCTGAAACATAAATTTTATAGCTTTAACTTGAGAACAGTATGAAGAAGATTGAGACCCCTGTCCCAGTTCTCAGGAAAAGAAAACGCCTGAAACAGTTAATCTGAGGTTTGTGCTTGGCTTTATGGTTTTCATGAGGTTAGTTCAACTGATGCCAGGAACATCTGGAACTGGAAGTGTGTCTGGTCGCTCTGCAATAAAAGAAGCCTCTCTTGGCTGGGTTTCTCTCCAGGAAGAGACCCGGATGCAGAGCAGCAGAGAGGGTGCAAGGGTATTGGAGGCAGCGGGGATGAGCAGGGGCATGTGGGTTTTGCTTAAGGAGAGAGCAGCCATTCCGTCTGGCTGAGGCAGGACCCAGTACATAGAGAATCACCACCCAAAAGCAGGTACTTTGCACTGTTCTGTGCCTTAACCAACCAGTTCCTTTCCTCCTCCACTTCCCTGCTCCGTCCTTCACGCCCAGGCTTTTAGAGCTCTTCTGCCCTGAGCCCACCCGCCCACTCTTCATCTATTTCCCCAAACTTCTCCCATCAAAATATTTCTGACTTCCATTATATTAAAAAATAACAATAATTTTGAAAAAAACAGTGCACAGAGGGAAAAACGCAGGAAATGTCAACGTGAGATCAGTTTTAAGACAACAGGGCAAAGGGTGATTTCTTTTCCTGCCATAAAAATTCCTTTACAGTTACGATGATCATGTTTTGTTAACAAAAGTAATATATTTTTTTATTTCTTTCTCTTTCCCTGCCAATTTTTTGAGTCTAATCTATGGCCAATCTTTGATAAATTCAGTTTGGGTTATGTGCTGATTGCTTAACGCTTCTTATACCCAGAAGCAACTGTCCTTTTAAGATAGATTCCTGGAGTCAACTGATAGGCAAATAGTGTTTCCCAATATCATTTCAGTAACTCAGTTGAGAATTTTGGGGAAGGGATGGGTACAGAATCTCTGAACCTTAACCACAGGTAAAGATCTTGATGGTCATCTAGGAAAATCTTCTACCCAGTGATGGAATTTTCTCTAAAACACCCAGAACTGGTTGATCACTTCCAGTAATGGGAACTTCATTTTTGTGAGCCACAGATATTCAGCCTTTGGATAGTTTTGTTAGAAAGTTCTCCTTCTCTCTCTCCCTCTCTCCCTCCCACCCACCTACCCTCCCTCCCCCCACCTCTTTTGTTTTTTGAAAGAAAAGTCTACCTTCCTAAAGATTCCTTTTACCAAACCAAGTTAGATCCTCTGAAGCCTAAATGTCTAATCCCTTTCCCACACCATAGTAGGTTAAATATTTAAAAGTAGCCATCCCAGCCCAAGGGTTCTACCCTCTAAGCAAAAAACAAACAAACAAACAAACAAACAAACAAAACAAAAAATAACAAAAAAAACCAACAACAAAAATCCTAAAAATCCTTCAACCCACTCTGGTGTGACTCATACACAGCCAACCTGCCCTCCACAGGATTCTCTCTAGTTGGTCAATGTTCCTCTTAAAAATAAGTGTCCATAATTGGGTCCAAACTCCAGATGCCTTCCAACCATTTGCAAAATAGAGTATGAATCTTACAGCTCTTTTAGCAACCCTGGCACGCCATTTCCTTGCACTGAATTTGAAGGACATATTTCTTCCTCCTGTCTCTGCCTCTCCCCATCCCTTTTTCAGACATGTGCCTATTAATTCAGCTCTTCCTCCCAACAATGTTTTTCCAAGTGCATTTTTAAACTAAACTGAGGGCTTTGTTTTTAATCTATGTTCACTCTGTCTTGTCCAGGTCTCTCTCAGTCTTGGTTCTGGCACTCAATATGTTATTAGCTCTCCCTCCACATTTCAAGTCCGCATGAGAATGGCAAGGTGGCCAGGGATGGAGCTCACTCAGGCTGGTACTGACCAATATACTTTGGATCGTTGAATCAGCAACAAATCAACATGTTTCCACTGCTTTTAATCTATAACTCTTTATCTTGTCTGCAAAAAGAGACAGAGGAGTTATTTTATCAAAGGTCTTGCTAAGATGTCTTAGCAAGATCACACTATGTATGCCTGCCTAATCGTGGTCAAGTCCAGTCACCCAATAACAAAAAGAAATTACATTTGCGGGTAAAACCCATGAAGCTCCTGATGGGCACATGATTCTTTTCAAAATGCCAATATACCATCTGTTAGAAATTTGTGACAAGAATCAATATTAAGTTGATTGCCATTATATGAAAAAGCCCTACTTTTCCCAGCTTCTAAAAAATCAGGATATTTATTTAACTATCTTCACTTTACTATCATGTCTCCCATTCATGATTTCCTGAGGAATTTTAACAACCACATCTGCAAATTCTTTTAACATTCTAGGACAGAATTCATCTGACCTGGAAATTTAGCTCATTTAAGTTGGCTACATACTTGCTCTGTCTAGCCCATCTCAACCTTTTATTTCTTTCTTCATTTTTTAAATGCTTCCTTCCCCTCTGTTGTGTTTAATATAATACTTGCCACATTCAAAAGTATTTATCACAAACATGTAAACTACAAACATATAATAAAAATATTGGGGCACCCGGTGGCTCAGTCAGTTAAGCCTCGGACTTCAGCTTAGAGGCGGTTTGTGAGTTCAGCTTGACGGTTCGTGAGTTCGAGCCCTGCATCGGGCTCTGTACTGACAGCTCAGAGTCTGGAGCCTGCTTCAGATTCTGTGTCTCCCTCTCTCTCTCTCTCTCACTTTGTTCCTTCCCTGCTCACACTCTCTCACTCTCAAAAATAAACAATTTTTAAAAATATGATTATATAAACGTATAATATACATTATATAAGAAATAATTATAATAAAACTATTATATAAACTATAAACATACAATATATATAATAATGTGTAGTAATATGATGAGCACCTGGAAACCTACAAACCAGTATAACATTTTTAATTTAACATTATCTTTTCTCTTATACTGTGTTTTCTCTTGCTTAAGACATTCTTTCTCACCCCAAGATCAGAAAGATGATTTCTATATTTTGTATTTTAAAAGCTTTGCCTTTCACATTTTGTTTTATATATCTAGAATTAGATGTATAGAACTATGTACTAGAATAGAATTATACCTGTATAAAACACAGATGTTTTATACATCTAGAATTGATTGTGGGTTGGGGATTCAATTAAACTTTTTTTTATATGAATAATCAACTTCCCCAATACGATTTGTTGAATAGTCCTTTCTTCCCCTACTGATTTGTGACACCATCTGTATCATGCATCAAAGTTCTATTTTGTGTAAACTTATCTCTCTTTTTACCTATTAAATTTATCTATTTGTCTACTCCTATAATTTTATAATAAGTCTTGGTAACTAGTAGGGCAAGGATCCCAGTGTATTCTTCTTTCACATCCCTCTGCTCTTACATATACATTTTTAAAATAAACTTGGGGCACCTGGGTGGCTCCAGTTGGTTGGGTGTCCAACTTCGGCTCAGGTCATGATCTCACGGTTCATGAGTTCGAGTCCTGCATCAGGCTCTGTGCTGACAGCTCAGAGCTTGGAGCCTACTTTGGATTCTGTGTCTCCCTCTCTCTTCGCCCCTCGCCCGCTCACACTCTGTCTCTCTCTGTCTCAAAAATAAATAAACATTTAAAAATTTTTAAAAATAAGCTTATTGAATTCCAAACCAGTTGCAAGGATTAAAATTGTATGGACTCAATCAGCTTAGATCTTTCTATTCATAAACAATAATAACAAAAACCTCTCCATTTACTTAAGTCTCCTTTTTTCCAATAAAAAATTTTAAATTTCTACAAACAAGTCTTGTACATGTTTTGTTAGACTTATAAAGCACTTCATTTTTTATTGATACTCAAATGCTTTCCTTTTTATAATTGTTTTATTCCTTCATGACATAAAAATATAACTTTGTCTTTTACCTTACTAATTTAGCCAGTCATTCTGATAACTTCTATTATTGTTTCTAATTCTATTTGTTGGGATTTTCAGTGTAGACAAATATGTTATTTTGAAAAGTCATTTTTTGTTTCTTTTTCCTCCTTTTCTTACATTTTTCATGTTTTTGTTGTCTTACCATGCTGGCTAAAATTTCCTGGGCAATGTTGAGTAGAAGTCATAAAGGTGGACATCCTTGTGTTCTTTTTAATTTTGAAGGTGATGCTTCTGACATTCCTTAGTAAGAATGACATGGTTTTCTATGTAACTTTTTGGTAGATAGTCTTCATCAGAGTAAGAATACTTTCTTTTATTCATGTAATTTACTAAGAACCTTTATCATGAAATAGGTGTGGAATTCTATAAAATGTTTCTTTTCTTAAATATTAATTGAGGTATAATTTATATACAATAAAATTCACTTTTGGAGTGTATGTTCAATGAATTTTAACAAATACTTGCAATCATGTACATACTAAGTCAACATGTAAGATAGTTAGCTGACATTTTATTTAAGACTTTTGTGTGTGAATTCATGAGTGCTTTTTTCCTGTTATTTTACTTCTTTTACCATTCTATACTGGTATTGGTATTGAGATTATTTTGGTCTCATTAGATTTATTGATTTCTTTTTCTTCTTTTATAAGATCAGAATGATCGCCCCCTTGAAAATTTGGTAGAATTCACTTGTACAACTGTTAGCTATGCTGTTTTCATTACTGAAGAGTTTTAAATACCACTTCAATTACATTATAAGGGTTGAACTATTAAACCTTTCTATTTTGTTTATTTTTATTTAAAAAAAGCTTTTTTAATGTTTTTAATTTATTTTTGAGAGACAGAGAGAGACAGCGCGAGAAGGGGAGGGTCAGAGAGAATGGGAGACACAGAACCGGAAGCAGGCTCCAGGCTCTGAGCTAGCTGTCAGCACAGAGCCTGACGCAGGGCTCGAACCCACAAACCGTGAGATCATGACCTGAGCTGAAGCCGACCGCTCAACCGACTGAGCCACCCAGGCACCCCTAAACCTTTCTATTTCTTCTAGAGTCAAGTTTATGTACTAAAAATTTGTCCATTTTGTCCACATTTCAAATTTATTGTCATACATTTGGTTGTAATATCATTTCCTTTTAATCACTGCTATATTAATGTAATATTAATATTATGTGGCATTAATATTACATTAATGTAATGTAATACTCCTTAATTTTTATTTCTGTGTTCTTCCTTATCAATCTGGACAGAGGGTAAGTAATTTTATCGGCCTTCCCAGCGATTTAACTTTTGGCTTTCTGACACTCTAATGTATCTTTGTTTCCTATTTTATTGATTTTTATTCTTCCCCTTTCCTTTCTCTGTGTTTATTCTGTTGTTCTTTTCCAAATTTCCTAATCTAATTACACTTCAGGCTATCTTTTTCCCCAAGATAAACATTTCTTTCAAGATAAACATAGCTTTCTATAGGGTGCCTGGGTGGCTCAGTCAGTTGAGTGTCCAACTTTTGATATTGGTGTAGATCATGGGATCAAGCCCTGCTTTGGACGTGGAGCCTGGTTGGGATTCTCTCTCTCCCTCTCTCTTTCTGTGCCCTCCCCCCCACTCATGCTCTCTCTCTCTCAAAATAAATAAACATTCATAAAAAAAAATTTAGAGATGCCTGGGTGGCTGTCAGTTAAGTGTCCAGCTTCAGCTCAGATCATGATCTCATGGTTAGTGGGTTCGAGCCCTGCGTCAGACTCTGTGCTGACAGCTCAGATCCTGGAGCCTGCTTCAAATTCTGTATCTCCCTCTCTCTCTCTGGCCCTCCCTTGCTCATGCTGTCTCTCTCAGTCTCTCAAAAATAAATTAAAGAAAACATTAAAAAAATTTAAAAATTAATTAAGTAATTAATTAAAAAATAAAAAAAATTAAAGCTATAAGTTACCCTCCAAGTTCCACTTTAACTGCATTCCAAATATTGATATTTATTATTTTATTATTATTCAAATCTAAGTAATCTAATATCCAATATGATTTATTTGTTGACTCACTATATATTTAGAAGAGTGTTTTTAGGGGCACCTGGGTGGCACAGTTAGTTAAGTGCCTAACTCTGGATTTGGGCTCAGGCCATGATCTCACAGTTTGTGAGTTCAGGCTTTGCACTGACAGCATGGAGCCTGCTTGAGATTCTCATTCCCTCTTTCTCTCTGCCCCTCCCTGCTCATATGTGTGCATGATGCATGGGCTCTCGCTCTCTCTCTCTCAAAATAAATACACTTAAGAAAAAGAATTTTTAAAAAGAAGAATGTTTTTAAATTTTCAAATATAGGAGAATTTTTAATCTTTTTATTACTGACTCTTCTCTAATTGTACTCTTGTTACAGTCTTTATGTACCAATTTTTAAATTTATTGCAGTTTCCTTAACATGATCATGATCTCTGTGAATGTTGAGAAGAAAGTGATTTTCTAGTCTTAAGGAGCCAAGTTTATACATGATCTGTATATTAGATCAGGCTCATTAGTTACATTCAAGTCATCTACATTACTATGTTCTTTTGGCATGTGCTATTGTTATGCCCAAGTTTGTAATATCGCCCCCCAAAAAAGACCAGAGACTACCAGGGAGACTGAGTCACGCCTGCAAAAGCAAAGGGCTTTATAACGGGCTTAAGATCGGGCTCACAGACTCCACCGACCCGCTGGCCATGTGGAAAGAGAGAGCCCTGAACAAAGGCGGGGTAGGGCTTTTATGAGTTTGGGAAGGGGCATTACAGGAAATGACAACACAGGCACAGTGCTCCAATCCCTACCCCCCCATCAATACTGGCAGTTGTGGGAGCCAATCACAACAATTAGGTTATTCACCAATCAGAATGGGCCCAGGACCCTTCCGTAGGGCGTGATTAGGCCCGCCCCTAGAAAGGTCAAAGGTGTCAGCTGGCCTCTCCTGATTGGGCCCCCAGGAGTTGTCCCTCCTTAATGTGCGCCCTTTCATACGGAGAAGCCATCACCTTCCCCTTTAAGTACAGGGGAAGGCTGAATTGGACCTGCGTCCTTACACATCTGTATTTGGTAGTTAAAATAGCTATAATATTTAATGTGTTAAAATCTATTTTGAGGACAGATTTATATCATCTTTAAATTTTATCAATGTTTCTTTTATATATTTGCTTTATGCCTTACACAGTACATAAAAATAAACTCAAAGGGGATTAAGTACCTAAATATAAGATGCTTGTCTTTGTGATGATCTTTAGATTTGACACCAAAAGCGTAAGCGACAAAAGCAAAAATAAACAAGTAGGACTACATCAAACTACGGAGTTTCTGCATAGCAAAAGAAACAGACAAGAAAAGAAAAGAACACAACCTACATAATTATAGAACATATTTGCAAACCGTATATCCCCTATGGGGTTAATATCTAAAATATATAAGGAACACTTACAAGTCAATAGCAAAAAATCATATGACCCAATTAAAAATGGGCAAAGGGCCTGAACAGACATTTTTCCAAAGAATACATACAAATGACCAATAGTTATATGAAAAGATGTGCAACATCATTTATCATCGAGGAAATGCAAATCAAAACCACAATGAAGCACCAGCTCATATTTGTTAGGATGCCTCTTATAAAAAAATTTCAATTTATATAATGTATATAAATCAACCAAGCTCAGTGGCCCAAACAGGAATATTTATTAATTTATTATTAATCAAGAATAAATATTAACAAATAATACACTTATTATTTATTATTACAAATGTTATAAATAATATAGTATTTCTATAAATAAATTAAATATACACTTTCACAAAGAGTATAGTTTGCAGAGGAAAAAATGTCAAGAGATAACAAATTCTGGCAAGGGTGTGGAGAAAAGAAACCTTATGCACTGTTAGTGGGAAAATGTAAATTTGTACAACCATTATATAAAACAGAATGAAGATTCCTTTAAAAATTAAAAATAGAGCCACCATGATTCAGCAATCTCACTTCTGGGTACATATCAAATGGAAATAAAATTAATATCTCATG
Source organism: Suricata suricatta (assembly GCF_006229205.1). Lineage (NCBI taxonomy): Eukaryota > Metazoa > Chordata > Mammalia > Carnivora > Herpestidae > Suricata > Suricata suricatta. Next base: position 44,727,537 of record NC_043707.1, read on the forward strand.
GAAACAGTTCCTCTCCCATGTTTATCAGATGACATTATGCTGATGGGACCTAATGAGTGAGAATTAGTAACTCCTCTAGATTTATTGGTAAGGCATTTATTTCTAGTGTGGAAAATAAATCTGACTAAAATTTAAGGGCCTTCTAATCAGTGAAATTTCTAGGGTTCAGTGATAATGGCACATGCTGAAATATCCCTTCTAAAGTAAGGGAGAGATTGTTACATTTGGTCTCTTCTACAACCAAGAAAGAGACACGATGCCTTATGGGCTGCTTCTTCTTCTTTTTTAAATGTTTTATTATTTACTTTTGAGAGTTAGAGAGACAAAGCACAAGCAGGGGAGGGGCAGAGAGGGAGGGATACAGAGTTTGAAGAGGGCTCCAGGCTCCGAGCTGTCAGCACAGAGCCCGACGCTGGAGCTTGAACTCGTGAACCACAAGATCATGACCTGAGCCAAAGTTGGACTCTTAACCAACTGAGCCACACAGGAACCCCTAGTGGGCTTTTGAGGACAACATTGTATGCATTTCAGTGTGTTACTTCAGGCCATTTTCCAAGTGACCTGAAAAGCTGCTGGTTTTGAATGAGGCCCAGAACCAGAAAAGGCCTTACAATAGGTTTAGGCTGCTGTGTAAGCTGCTTTGCCAGTTGGGTCATATGATGTATCAGATCCAATGGTGCTTGATTTGTCAGTGGCATGTAGAGGTGTGTTTGGAGCCTTTGAAAGGTCCTTATAATTGACCTTTGGGATTTCAGAGGAAGGCCTTAAGATCCTCCTTAGATAATTGCTCTCCTTTTGAAAAATAGTTCTTAGCCTGCTACTAGGCCTTTGTAGGGTTGAACACTTAACCATGGACAACCAAGTTACTATGTGACTCGGCTATCTATCACGATCAAATCCTGAAGGCACAAGTAAGTTACACGAAGAAGTGGCTCAATGCCCATTGTACCTACTCCTGGTACCCTTCCTTCTCTCCCCCAGCTTGTACCCATGGCCTCATGGAAAATACCCTACAACTGGCAGAAGAGAACTTAGGACTGGCTTACAGATGCTTCTGCACTATGTACACGCACCATGCAAAAGTGAACAGTTGTATCCCCTCTCTGGGACATCCCATAAGGACAGTGGTGAAGGGAAATTCTCCCAGTGGGCCGAGCTTCAAGCAATGTACCTGGTTATTTACTTTGTTCAGAAGGAGAAATGGTGTTACATGCAAATATATACCCATCCATGGACTGTAGCAAATGGTTTGGCTGAATGGTCAAGGTCTTAGAAGTGACATAATGGAAATTTGGTAACAAAATTGGGGAAGAGGTATGTGAATAGGCCTCTCTGAATGGGCAGAAAACATGAAGATGTTTGGGTTCCATATGAACGCATACCAAAGGATAGCCTCAGCAGAGGACGGTTTTAATAATCAAGTGTCTAGAATGATCCATTTCGTGGATATCAGTCAGCCTCCTTCCCCTTCCATCCCTTGTCATTCCCCAGTATGCTCATAAACAAAATGACTATGGCTGAAGAAATAGACATTTGCCTGGGCCAGCAACATGGGCGTCCACTCACCAAGGCTGATCTGCCTATGGTCACCAGTGCCTAATCCACAAGTAACAGAGACTGCCCCTGAGAGCCCCCAAAAAGGCATTATTCTTGGATCATCAGCCAGCTACCTGGGTTAGTTACATTGGACTTCTTCCATCCTGGAAGCTGTAGTGTTTTGTTTTTCATGGAATACCCATTTATTCTGCATATGGTTTTGCTTTCCCTATACCCAATGTTTCTGCAAAAGCTATTACCATGAACTTAAAGAATGTCTTATCCTCTCTCATGGTATTCCATACAGTGTAGTTTCTGATCAAAGAACTCACTTCATACTAAAAGAAGCACAGTAATGGGGTTGTGTTCATGGAACACATGTTCCTCACCACCCTAAAGCGCTGCTTTGATGGAACAGTGGAATAGACTTAGAAAGACTCAGTTACAGTTCCAGTAAGATGACAATACCGTGCAGGGCTGGGGTGAAGGTTTTCCAGGAGCTGTATAAAACTATGAATCAGCACCTAGTATCTGGTGCTCTTTCTCAGGTAGCCACGATTCCTGGGTCCAGGAATCAAGGGGTGGAAATAGGAGTGGCACTACTCATTCATTTCTAATAATAGCAAAGTTGTTGTTTTCTATTCCTGCAACTTTCTGCTCTGCTGGTATAGAGGTCCTAGTTCAAGAGGGAAGACTGTTTTCACCAATAGACACAATAACAATTCTATTAAACTGAAAATTAAGGTTGCCATGTGGCCACTTTGGGCTTCTCATGCTGTTGAATCAACAAAGAACAGTGTTGATCAGGATGATTGATCCTGAAGGCCAAGGAAAAATTGGATGAGCATTGCACAATGGAACCATATGACATATTCCACATATTTAGCAGAATGTTGATATTAAATACTTCACAGAGTTTATTTCCTTAGTTCACTTGTACTCCTCTAGTACAAGTACCCCATGTGGACTGCAGTCTTCTTTGGCCATTTAGACAAAATGGGCTCATCCCTGCTGACCTCATCTGGAGTTATTATTTTGTTTTTTTAAAGATACTTTTATTGAGATATGACTATGTACAACTTTACACTGAACTTTAATACATGTTTCAAAAAATTTCAATTGTGGTAAAATACACACAACATAATTTTACCATTTTGACTATTTTCAAGCATATCTTTTGATGGTGTTAAGTGTATTCACATTGGTGGGCAGCCAATCTCCAGAATTCTTTTCATCTTCCAAAATGGAAACTCTATACCCATCAAGCAACAGCTCCCATGTCTTAGCCTATTCAGGCTGCTATATGAAAATACCATAGATTGGGTGGGGTGTAGAAAACAAAAAAAACATTGATTCCTCACAGTTCTAGAAGGCTGGAAGTCTAAGCCTTCTTTCTGGTTTCTGGTTTATAGACAGTTGACTTGTCACTGTATCTTTACATAGTCGGAGGGGAGAGAGCTCTCTGAGATCTGTTTTTTAAGGACCCTAATCCCATTCCTGGAGGCTTCACCCTCATGACCTAATCACCTCCCCAAACCCCCACCTCTTAATACCATCATATTGGGGTTAGGATTTGAACAAATACATTTTGATGGTTCATAACATTCCATTTCCTCCTCTCTATAACCCCTGGTGACCACCATTCTACTTTTTGTTCCTATGAATTTGACTACTCTCAATATCTCACATAAGTGGAATCATACAGTATTTGTCATTTTTTGATTTGCTTATTTCACTCAGTATATTGTCCTGAAGTTTCATCTATGTTGTAACTTGTGTCAGAATTTGCTTCCTTTTTAAGGCTGAATGATACTCCATTGTACGTATATGTAAACCACATTTTGTTTATCCATTCATCTGTTAGTGAATACTTCAATTGCTTCCAACTTCTGGAGAGGATTTGAGTTAGCACATGTTTACCTCAGTCTTTGGTCTAGCCTAATATTTGTCAACAAAGCATAGAACATAATATCCAACAGATCCTTGATAAGAATTGGCCATAATATTGTGTTCATCTCTCAGTGCCTACTTACTGCACCCATTTGCTAAGTCTTATGGGTGTGTTGATCCTCTGCAATCTTGAATTCTCTTGTTGGGATGAGTTTCACTGTTTTTGTGATGGTGCTCAACTCAGGAAACCTCTCTGAGAGCATTATCCTCTTAACTCTTGTGCTTCCACACTAATTTCTTTGAAATCTAACAATAGCTCAGAACTGCTAGATACTTCTCTGATTAGGCCTTTCTGGGTCAAATTAATCCCCCTTTCCATTGAGAGTTGGCAGGCTCTCTTATATTTCAGAGTTGGAATGCTCTTTCTAGCCAAAGTGATATATGTCTTAGTACATTTCCTTTTAATTAATAGTGACTTGGGATATTTTCATTTCTTTGGACGAATCCTTCCCATCAAGAATTGTTATGATTCACTTGGGAAAGCAAACTAAAAACTTATATTCTCATAAATATTTGAAAAGAAGCCATCTCATACACCAGGATCAGAAATCACAGGCTTGCCATGTGGATAGTTTATCTGAAGGCTTTTGGTTTTGAAATATATATTCAGTTCAGCATCAGTGTGGACAGAATTTACATGTATACTACCAGGTGAGGCCATGTGTGAGCTCATCCCTGCAGAACCCTGCTGGATACTTCTTGCCGGACTGATGGGCTTTATGAGTATCACATGATCACCTCAAATGGGCCAAGTTGGTCTTGGGTTTTAGTTCTCCACTTCTTTGTGGCTGATGGCACTCTGCAAGAATCTAAATTCTATGATAATGGAAGTTTATATAATGCCAAACACAAGAGCACATTCTGTATTTCACTGGTCTAAGTTTAATTTGAGTACCTAGCAATTTTGAATTGCATGACTAAACCAGTTGTCCTGCTGTGAACCTACCCCCCTTGCAGCCCTGAGTGTGGGTGGAGGGCAAGAGTTTCCTCCTCGAGTAGGGAGGAGACGCAGATGTCCTGAAGGAAGCAAAAACTTCTCACAAATAGAGGGAAACAAAAGGAAGAATTGTACAAGTCTCCTCTAGAGGACTCAGCTGAACAGGAAGGTCTGGAAATGCCTGACGCTACAATCACTTTGAGGCAAGAGTGAGAAGAACAAAATTTTACTGCATGTTTCTGAAGGACTTCATTTAGAAACCTTTTGAAAGCCTAGGACTGACTTAATGGGGGCCAAGACCTCAACCCGAGAGGGGCTGGTGTACAAAGAATGTACTGAGGTTGCTTTTCCTGCCGCAGCAGCTGGCTTGGATGCCACTGGCAAGGCAGTTTCCTTCTTAAGACCTAAAAGGTTGCTACACATATATCATCTTTATAACACTTTCCAATATATGTAGCATATACCATGGTCTTCCCCACTGCTTCATCTTTTTGTTTGTTCATTTCAAGTTTTTATTTAAATTCCAACTAGTCAACATATGGGGTAGCACTAGGTTTCAGGAGTAGAATCCAGTGATTGATCACCCATGCACAACACTGAGCGCTCATCACAACAAGTGCCCTCCTCAATACTCATCACCCATCCAACCTACCCCCCAGAGGCCTCCCCTCCAACACCCCAAATCTGCTCTCTACACCCACTGCTTAATCATTTGATTTTCACTCTGTATCCTAGGGAGAGAGTCATGGTTTTTTTTTTCCTCTTACAAAGGATCTGTTGATAAACTGGATCCAGTCTTGAAAGCTTCATTCTTAAGCAAATGTGTATTAATCTCCCAGTTCCTGATTTGCCAGGAACATTAGGAAGCCAAAGGAAAAACAAACCAAAAGTCTACTTTTGGATGAGCTGGCTTTTAGACAAGGGAGAGCACCCCTCCTTCGTGGCCCAAGAGGTGGTCAAATATAAATCTTGTAAAATTCTTACCACATCCAGAATACCTGGATGTGATAAATACATGCGGGAGATCAAGGGCCTGATTTTGTAACCAGTAGCAAGAATATATTTAGGGTTGTGATCTGCAACATGGTTCTGGTTGAAAGAAGTCACAGAAATATAGATAGAAGTCTATGTCCTTAGCTCTGAAGCTAAGATCTGAAGTTCTTGGGTCATTGTTTTGACCCACTAACATTTTTTTATATAGGTCAGTTGCTTAAAATATTAAATAATCAGAACATATTTTGCCACCAATACTACTCAAAATTTGAAGTAACTTGTGGGCTCTGATTCTTGCCAGTTAGCTTAATTGACTACACAGGTTTGAATCCGACTCTTTATATTTCTTTTAAAAATGGGCAACCTTCTGTAGCTTGTCATTAGCTTGTCTGATACTTTAAACAAGTTCCATGCAGGTTTACTCTTTAACATATTTTAGTTCTTGGCTGATTGATCTGATAGTTTACAAGGGAAGCAGCATCTGTTAAAAGTGATGACTGTTTTCAAAGTACTGTCAACACTTACCTTGAATATTACAACAATTCTAGTCTCTGCACAGCAACTAGAGTTGATTTTTCTAAAATTCACATCTTATGTCATTCCTCTTCTTAAAATCATTTGGTGTTCCCCACCACTCTCAGGATAAAGTCCAAACTCCTTAACATGGGGTTTCAGAAGAACAACTAGACTAGCTTAGCCAAATATCCCTTGGCCTACTCACATGTTTCAAGTGAATTAAACATTCTTTAGGCCACATACTCTAAAAAGTGATTTCCTGATTTGTTTATGGGTGATACTGATCCCACCTGGTCACTTTCATTTCTTTTACCACCACACCAGGGCAGAATGCCTTTAAGGTTTGGACATTTTTTCCCTTCAGAAGAACTGGGTTGATAGCAGATGCTGTGCTAGACAGTCATGAGTTGCAGGGCCAGGAGAATTAGGGAAGTGGGGTTGAGTTGGGGTATAATCCAAGTAGGATGTATATTACACCAACCAGCAAAGAGCCTGGTCTGGGTCTGGGCCTCAGACTTGTATCATGCCTCCCCTTCCTGTGTCAACTGTCCTCCGTCAAAGCGAGGTCATTTCTCCACCTTCTCCTCTAAGGCTGTACCCTCACAAGTGGGCTTTATGTCTCACTAGATTATTTCCTTCTAAGACCCTGCCATGCTAGCAGGGGTCTAATTAGGACTGGCTCAAATATTAGGCAATCAGATGTAGTTATTATAAACATTCTTCTGACTGGGTCTTATTGAGCTTTATAAAATTATCTCTGGTTCATTGCATATTTTATAACCAAATGTATTCATCTTCTGGATCTAAATGTGGTCAGAATAACTTTTACAACTTTTCTCCTATTTTGCTTAAGCTAGTTTGAGTTGGGTTTCTGTCAATTGCAACCAGAGTCCTGACAGATTGTGATTATGTAAAGCAACTTTTGGATGGCCTTGATGCAGGCTTACTGCCACAGGGAATTTGTGGGTATCTGTTCTCCTCTACACTGGCCTCTTCTTCAGATGCTTGGACCTTTTATCTAACTCTTGCCAGAAAATAACAACTATTTTAAGATTAAAATGGTTTTCAGCAGATGGTCTCTAAATGTTAATTGATTCATCCTGTAGAAAGCATGTCACTTATATGACAACAAATAAAAGAGTAATTTAATTAATTACCTAAGCATACAATTTGGTACTATTTCATCCTGATAGCTTCGTTGGAAAGCTAAGTTGTTCCCAACTACTCCTTCCACTGGAGCGGTTTTGAAATTTTTCCACATCCTTCTCTGGGCCAACTCTGTAGGAGCGGATGTGGCTATCCCTCCGGATTGGAGTCTTAATTTCTTTATTTTGAGAAAAGAACATGACCTTCTAAGGCTGTGATTCTCAAAGTTTACCTACATTAGAATCATGAGGAGAGCTTAGTAAGCCACAGGTGGCTGGACTCTCTACACCCGAGATCCTGATTCAGCAGGTCTGGAACAGGCTCCAAGTATTTGCATTTCCATCAAGTTCCAGTTGATCTGATGTTGCTCATGTGAGACCACACTTCACTATCAGAGTGAGACAGTACAGTAGACAAATAGACACGATTTGTTTTCTACTTGGTTCTTCCTGAAGGCCTTATTGGGAGAGGTCCTCTACATGGGGGAGTGTCAGTCAGCTATGAAGCATATCCACTCTGCTATATTAGGGGTCCTAAAATCAAGGGCACACGGAGCCAATGAGATAGCCTAAAAGCGTTCAGGGGAAGGGAGGGGGAGATAGATGAATGGGATATCAGCACACTGGATATCTAATGGCGAGTATGATGGCAAACTGGAGAGGACATGCCCACCAAAAAACATCATTCTATAGCCTGATCAATGAGATCACAGACCCTGGAGTAGGCTCCCTCACTTATTAGTCCTGTGACAAGGTTAGGCAAGTTATCTGACCTCTCCATGGCTCAGTTTCCTCATCCCCCAAATATGGATAATAACAGAACCTATCTCATAGAGTTATTAGAAAGAGTAGATAAATTAACATTTGGAACTAATTTAGAAAGGAAAGTAATAATTACCATTAATACTAGGTTATAGTAACAGTAAATACTTATATAATGCTGACTTTGGGGAAACCTGGGTGGCTCAGCCGGTTAAATGGCCAACTCTGGGTTTTGACTCAGGTCGTGATCTCACGTGTCGGGCTCCTCAGTGACAGTGTGGAGCCTGCTTGGGATTCTCTCTCCCTCTCTCTCTCTCTGTGCCTCCCCTGCTGGTGCTCTCTCTCGAATTCTCAAAATAAATATCCTTTTTAAAAAATGACTGTCTTTTACCTGGCTCTCACTGAGACACAGTTGCTCTGATTAATTTTCACATAACCTATGAGATAAGCACAATGATCAGTTGCATCTTATTGACAAGTACACTGAGCTACACAGAAGTTAAGAGGCTGGCCCAAGTTCACGCCTCGAGGGAATGGTGGTGTCGGACCGCAGCCCCCAGCAGGCTACTCAGTCTTGCTGTCACCACCGCATGCCAGCTCAAAACACTACTCTGGGTCCGTAACGAACAGCCACTGAACCTGGGCCAGCTCACATCATGTGGAATAAAAATTCAGCTTTACCTGCCTGTTTTTTTTTTCTTTAAGAGAAACTAGGACTGAAAGGGGAGGGGGAGGGAGGGAGGGGGTGATGGTCATGGTTGGGGGCACTTGTGGGGAGAAGCAGTGGGTGTCATATGGAAACCAATTTGACAATAAACTATTATTTAAAAAAAAAGAGAAACTAGAAATCTGGATCTTTGTGTATTCTTTCACGTGCTCAAATTTTTAAAACCACTGCATGGGTGAAAGAGAACACATCTCTGGACCACTTGTGGCCTACAGGCTACACACTTAGGAGCTCTGCATGGACCCTGGAGGTGAGGAGAGGGTAGAATCAATGCTTCTGTGTGCCGTGCCCAGCCCCTAGAAGGGCATCTTATTTCATGATGCTTCTTCCTCAGCAGCCTTCTCTTTGTGCTGAGAGCTTTCCAGCCCTTTGCTTTCTCTACTCTCCAATTTTCTCAGACGAGATCACACAAATGGCTCACATACTAAAATGTTGATCCCTCCCTCCTTCTGAATGAAGAATTATTTCTTTAAAAAACTTTTTTAATGTTTATTTATTTTTGAGGGGTGGGGGGTGGGGGAGGAGCAGAGAGAGAGGGAGGCACAGAATCCAAAGCGGGCTCCAGGCTCTAAGCTGTCAGCACAGAGCCCAGTAGGGGACTTGAACCTACAGACCATGAGACATGAGCCAAAGTCAGATGCCTCACAGACTGAGCCACCCAGGTGCCCCTGGAGAATTATTTCTAAAAGTACAAGAGAGCAATGTTAGCACATATTATCACCATTAAACCCATCCTTTATCCCTTCTTAAAAATTCTTTTGATTCTGATCTCTTTGTATGTAAAATACGCAACCTCGCCTACATTTCCAGTACTTGAAATTGGAAGTTCTTGATGATGTGGTTACTTCAGCAAGGCACACCTGAAGGATGCGTCTACCAAACCAGATAAATTCACCTTCCGGCGGAAGAGCTCTAGCCGTGGCTTGAATTATAGCTCACGTATCTGGCCTGTCCAATCGAAAACATAAGACTTCGATATGTGTCATGATGACATAACATTATTTTCCCAAAATAAACAGAGGCTATTCATTCCAGCTGGATCTTATTAGTGGTTTTCCTATTTTGCTTTTGGTCAGCCCTTAGGCCAACCTCCCAGGCTGAGCCTCTTAGGACGCTAAGAAAGGCTTTTCCATGTGCTGACCCTGCTGTGACAATTGATCATGACCGGACCAGCCCCGTGGTGGAAGGTGAAGAGGTCCCCTCACGGAAGAGGTGTGAACAACCGGCCCTGACCTGGAATCAGATCCTGAAGCAAAGTTCTCAGCAAATGCTGAATTTTTAAACTTACTTATTTTTTTTTTAATTTCTATGGTTAGAAATGTGCAGCTTTCATTTCTAAATTCCAGTCTTCTTCGGACATGCAGAATTATTGCCCCTCTCGGCCATTGCATTTCGGGCTGTGGAATATTTGCGTTGCTTCTCCGAGTGGTAAGGATTGCCACAGGAGTCCTCCCTGTGGGAGAACGCTTCAACGTGTTCATGACTGGAAATTTATGACTTTCACTTCATTTAACGCCTCAGAGCCAAATCTAATCATTTGTGTTGAAGACTTGAAAAGCATTTAATGTTGTGGAAAGGTTCACTGCAGCTGAGAGAGGCAAACAGAAAGGGAAGCAGGAAGCCTGGGGAAAAGTAGAGGGAGATGGCTTTTGTGGTCTTGGAAAGGGGTAGAAATACATAAGTGATGGCTTTAAAAAATCTAGCTATTGCTGGCTTTTATTTGTATGCAGGAATTACTTGGTTCTGGGTACCCTACCACAGAAAATATAATTACGGGTCATTAGTTTTCACAATTGACTATAACGTACTGGGATGTAACACAAAGGTATGGGCACAAATCCATCAATTACTTAATCCCTTCCCGGTCTGTAGTACACATGAGTATTCATGTTGGGGTGAAGACCCCACATCTATTTGAGGAGACAGGCCTGCCATGTCTTGCTGTGGTAAACATGATCTGGGTCTGTTCTTCAGCTTTGCAAAGTCCAACACTCAAACCTTTTAGTTTGTACAAAGTTGATTTGGCTTGGGGCGGAGCTGATTATATCAGACAACCCACAAGAAACCAGATGCCAATGTCTATATGAAGAGAAATAAAATCTGAGTATCCACATTAGCACAATCTCTCTGCTATGGGAAAGTCTGCATGGAAAGCCAAATTATTATTAGACAATGACTTGAGGAGCATGGAGTCCAAGCCCGGGAGTCAGCCTGAAGACCCCACTGCATCCACCTCCCCAGGGACTAAGTGCTGGGAATGTAATGGAAAGAGGCAGCTTTTGTCTCTTCTCTCTCCAGACTGTACTTTCTCTAGAGTCCTCTTGGTGACCTTTCTTACCTCTGTTTGGGTAATATCATTAATAGGGCAACAATTTTCTTCCACCCTGTTGGATCTCCATTAGATTTCCAGGCTCTGCTCTGTCTGTTTAGATTAGGAAATCATGAGTGCCCAAAGGAATTCTGAAGTTCTTACTCCATCATAATGCATTAATTTTACTAGTTTACTCTTGTTAGAGGGATACACTAATTCCCCACTCTTTACGTGTTCATGCCGAGGGATTTCCATTAGGGTAATACGCCTGGCCTCCCCTCTAGGAAAGAGAAGTGATTATTTTGTAAATGAATTTGAGAAATGGTCCTGAGTTTGGATGATTCTGCCTTTTCTAGGATCCCTCTCCAGATATAAAGGCTGACAAAAAGGAGAGTGTCTAATGCTTTTTCCTGCTTTGCAGCAAGTGTCCTGTCCCTGAGACATAGGTCCCTTGTGTCAGTGATCAGACACATGAGTTGGTCTAAATCAGAGGAAGAAAGGTACAATTAATGGGCTCCTCTCTGGACTCTCTACTACAACCCTCCTATGCCAGATGGAATGCGCCAGCAAGCACACAGTGCCAGGTGGATAGACATTTGAGCTCTGTTTGCCTTCTCAGTTCCTGAAGAAAAGAGTTACTTACTAGCATTCAAGTTTCATTGAGAATCCTGTAGTTGTTTTCTTATCATTTCATTTTTGTTAAACAGTGACAAAGCACGTTGGCCTGAGTAAGGATCAACGTGTGTTTAATGAATGACTAATTTTATTATCATTTGAATTATTCCTATATCCATCTTGTCTCCTTTTATGACATCAAGACCTTAAGAAACACCAAAGGGCCTTTCAAAATCCTAAAGATGGTTCATTTCATCTTGACACTTTGATGCTTTTTCTAGTCTTTATTCTTCATTCCAGTTGTTGCCTAAGTGCATCTCCCTTGGGCCATATATTCCCATCCCTATTCAGCTCACTTTTCTTCCCATTCCTTCCTCTTGGGCCTCCTCCCACCGGTGACCTCCTTTTCTGTCCTTTCCATTCCACTTTTTCACATTTTCTTTCGTGTTAAGCGTCTTCTGGATACTCCTTTAACACCCCCGCCCTATCCTATCCCCACCACCTTCAGGGGGGCTCCAGCACTCACAGGACAGGAATCGGAGCTGGCATTCCCATTCCTCCATGTTGCCCTTTCTAAATTAGTGTTTTTCCAAACCTGATTCAAAATCCACTCAAAGTTCATACCATCTTGTCCTTCTGTTCGGACATTGCACCTTGAAGCCAAGCAGACCATTTGTCATTATTGTCATCTTTGATAATATTCACTTATTGTTTTTTTGCTTTGAATACTTCTTCATGGTTATATTGCTCCAGGAAGTTGGCAAGAGACAGCTTATCATTATCAGTCCACAAACCCTATCTCTATATTCACCTCATATTATAGTCAGCATTTTGAAAGCATTCTTTTCCCAACATCCCGTCCTATCTTCAACCTGCTTCCTGTACCCAACAGGGGTACAGTAAAGAGAGGTGAACAAAGACTGAATTGTTACCTGGCATACTTAGTAACTAAGAAAATACGCTGAATGGTACATTCTAAAAAGTATTTCCAACTGCAAACTGCATCTAACAGTCTCTACTTAGCCCCAAATCAAGAGAGTGGTAGCTAGAGATCTTTTCTCAGTCCAACAAACCTCACTGGATGCAACTCATTACTATCAGGCAATGCAAATTGAACTGGACACAATGAACATCAACTTCACTTTTGGGTTTAAATTTGAAAGAGGAAGTTGCCAGATACCAATTAGAGAGTGGAGAAAAAAAAGTATGTACACCTTATGAAAAGTTACTTTATCATAAGGAAAGATATAGTTCTGAAGGCTCTGAGGAAGATAATTTTTCTCAGGAAAATAAGAACACCTAGAAGTTCTCCAAAAGACAAGAGGACATAGTTTCTATGAAATAGAAGAAAACCAAAGGACAAATAGGCTAAAATGAGGAAGGAGATTTGAAGAGAATTGGGTAAAATGAGGAATAGATGTAAGAAACTTTTTAAAAAATGCAAAAGCAGAGTTCCACTTGTTGGGATAAAAATGTTAATATCACTCCCACTTCAACTAAAGAAAATACCATATAAATGGACAAAAGAAATCTATAGTCCTATTTAAAGCCATCTGTAATGCTTTTTAATTAAAGCCATCTGATGTCGTGGATGCAAAGAAGGTCAAATGAATTAAATTCCAGAGAGAATTCGGCTTTCTCAGGTGAGCGAAGACTGGTGGCTGGTTCATCCCTGGGGTCATTGACTCCACATGGGATCACAGGCAGGCTAAGCAGAGAGCTGCCATAAGAAAAACACTGACCTGAGTCAAGGGTAAACTCTATCAGCTCATGAGAGTGTAAGTAGGCTGGCATGGTAGATTGAAATCTGGAGGAGCCCAAACACAGAGCTAGGCCTCACTCTCAGCAGTTTTTCCCATCCAACCTTCAGCTGAGTGAGTACTGATAAGGACAGGCTGAGAGTGAAAGGCCAAGAAAGATATCACAATTTTGTGGCACTTAGATTCCAAAGCTCTGACAATTAAAAGAACAGGTGAACTGAAATCATCATAAATCACAGCATAAGCAAGATAGAGGAATAGGAGCTTTCTACCATCATCCCTCCATAGACACATGAGTTTGACAACTACCCACAGATGGAAATACCTTTGTGGAAGTCTAGGAATCCAGCCAGAAAAGTTCCAACTCACTGTAGGAGCAAAATTTCCAAAAATAGATACAGCATGAGAGAAAGAAAGAAACACAGAACCTATAAAACACCCAGGAAAAAATTAACAAAATGGCAATAGTAATTCCTTACCTATCAATAATTACTTCAACTATACTTTAAATATAAATGGATTAAATTCCCTGATAAAAGACACACAGAAGCTTAATGGATAAAAAGCTATAAGACTAAACTGTGTGCCTCCTGCAAGAGAGTCACAGTCACTTTAGTTTTTTGTTTTTTTCTTTTACTTAAAAAAAAAAAATTCCTAGTATAGTTAACATATAGTGTTATATTAACTTCAGGTGTACAGTAATCCAACAGTCCTATACATTACTCAGTGTTCATCATGGCTAAGTGTACTCTTAATCCCCTTAACCTATTTATCAATCCCCCAGATTTCAAGATATGCTACAAAGGTATAGTAATCAAAATGATATTATCCTGGCACAAAAGTAGACACAGAGATCAATGGGACAGAATAGAGAGTCCAGAAACAAGCCCAGCATGATATGGTCAATTAATCTTCAAAAGAGGAGGCAAGAATATGCAATAAGGAAAAGACAAATAGTGTTGGGAAAACTGGACAACAATATGCAAAAGGATGAAACTGGACCACTTTCTTATACTATACACAAAAATAAACTCAAAATTGGTTAAGGAGTTAAATGTGAAAGCATAAAAATCCTAGAAGAGAGAACAGGCAGTAATTTCTCTGACATTGTTCATAACAACATTTTTCTAGATATGTCTCCTGAAGCAAGGGAACAAGAGCAAAAACAAACTATTGGGACTACATCAAAGCTTCTGCACAGCAAAGAAACAACAAAACTGAAAGACAAATATTATGAATGAGAGAAGATATTTGCAAATGACATATCTGATAAAGGGTTAGTATCCAAAATAGAAAAATAACTTATACAACCCAACACCAAAAAAACACAAATAAACCCAATTTAAAAATGGGCAGAAGATACGAACAGACATTTCTCCAAAGAAGACATGCAGCTGCCAACAGTCACATGATGCACATCATCACTTACCCTCAGGGAAATGCAAATCAGAACGACCATGAGATATTCATACCTGTCAGAATGACTAAAATAAAAAACATAAGAGTCACTGTAGGTTTAAAGACACACATAGGGGCGCCTGGGTGGCTCAGTCGGTTAAGCCTCCGACTTCGGCTCAGGTCGGATACCATGGTTCATGGGTTTGAGCCCCACGTCAGGCTCTGTGCTGATGGCTAGCTCAGAGCCTGGAGCCTGCTTCCCGTTCTGTGTCTCCTTCTCTCTCTGACCCTACCCCTCTCATGCTCTGTCTCTCTCTCTATCAAAATAAATAAAACATTAAAAAATATTTTTAAAAAAAGAATGAATTTTAAAAAATAAATAAGGACACACATAGACTAAAGGTGAAACAATGGAAAAAGATATTCATGCAAATGAAAACCAAGAGAAAGCAAAGTTAGGTATACTTATACCAGACTAACTAGGCTTTAACTCAAAAGCTGTAACAAAAGATAAAGGCTATTATAGAGGTATAGAGGGATAAATTCATTAAAAGGATTTAATGGTTACAAATATATAGCTACCCAACATTGGAGTACCTAAGTATATAAGACAAATAATTAACAGATCTGAAGGGACACATGGGCAGTAACCCAATAACACTACGGGATGATTTTCACACTCCACTTTCAACAATGGATAACTCATTCAGACATAAAATCAATAAGATAACATATGACTAGGGCTATATATTAGCCCAAATCGACCTAACAGACATATGCAAAACATTCCATCTAATAGCAGTAGAGCACACATTTTTCTCAAGCACTCCTAAACATTTTACAGGATAGATCATATATTGGGCCACAAAAGAAATCTTAACAAATTTTAGAAGTTTGAAATTATAACAAGCATCTTTTCTGATCACAATGGTATGAAACTAGAAATCAATAACAGAAGGAAATCAGAAAAACTTACAAATATATGGAAAGTAAACAAGACATTCCTAAACAACTAATTGGTCAAAGAAGAAATCAAGGGGAAGTTTTTTTTAAAAATCACGAAACAAACAGAAATGGAAACATGATATACCAAAATTTAAGGGATGCAGCAAAAACAGTTCTAAGAGGGAAATGTATAGTAACAAATGCCTACATTAAGAAAAAAGAAAAAATCTCAAGTAAGCAACCTAACTTTGCATTGCATGTAGCTAGAAAAAGAAGAACTAAACCCAAAATTAGTAGAAGAAAACAAAACAAAACAAAGTTCAGAGCAGAAATAAATGATAAGTAAGTACTTTAGAAGAGATCAATGAAAATAAGATTTGGGTTTTTTAAAAATGTTTTTAATGTTTTTTATTTTTTTTGATACAGACAGAGACAGAGCATGAGAGGGGGAGAGGCAAAGAGAGAATGGGAAGCAGGCTCCAGGCTCTGAGCTAGCTGTCAGCACAGAGCCTGATGCGGGGCTTGAACCTATGAACGTGAGATCTGACCTGAGCCAAAGTTGGAGGCTTAACTGACTGAGCCACCCAGGTGCCCAGGGTTTTTTTTTTTTTTTTTAAGTTAACAGAATTACAAATCTTTAGCCAGACTAAGAAAAAAAGGAAGAAGATTCAAATAAATAATTCAGAAATCAAAGTAGAGCCATTAAAATTAATACCACAGAAATAAAAAAAAAGATCACAAAATACTACTATGAACAATTATATACCAACAAATTGGATAACCTAGAAAAAATGGATAAATTCATAGAAACAAGAGTCTACCAAGATTGAATGATAAAAAGAAATCTGAACAGACCAAAAGGACTAAAGATATTGAATCAATAATTGAAAATCTCCCAATAAGGATAAACCTAAAGTCTGATGGCTTCACTAGTGTATTGTACCATATAAAGAAGAATTAATACCAATTCTTATCAAACTCTGTCCAAATATTGAAGAGGAAGGAATACTTCCACAATCATTTTACAAAGCCAACATTACCCTAATACCAAAGCTACAAGAAAAAAGAATTACAAACTAGTATCCCTGATGAACATAGATGCAAAATTCCTCAACAAAATCTTGGAAAATACACTTTAAGTCTCATACACCATGATCAAGTGAGACTTATCCTTGAGGTACAAGAACAATTCAACAAATACATATCAACAAGTATGATTTATCACATTAATAGAATGAAGAATAAAAATCTAATATCACCTCAATAGATTTGTAGAAAGCATTTGACAAAATTCAACAAAGGTGCCAAGAATACACAATGGGGAAAGGATAGTGTCTTCAATAAACGGTGTTGGGAAAATGGATATTCACATGAAATACGTACATATATACATACATAAAAGAAGAAATCAGATCCTTACACCATACACAAAAATTAACTCAAAATGGATTAAAGACTTAAACTGTAAACTGTAGACCTGAAAGTCCTAGAAAAAAAACATAAGGGAAAAGCTCCATGATGTTTGCCATGGCAATGATTTTTTTCTATTTGGCATCAAAAGCACAGGCAACAAAAGCAAAAATAAACAAGTGAGACATCAAAGTAAAAAGGTTCTGCACTGCAAGGGAAACAGTCAACAAAACGAAAAGGCAACATATGGAATGGGAGAAAATATTTGCAAACCATATGTCCCATAAGGGGTCAATATCCAGGTTATAAAAGGAACTCAAGTAAATAGCAAAAAGAGAAAACAACTAGATTAAAAAATGGGCAGAGGACCTAAATAGATATTTTTCAAAAAGAAAACAGACGAACGGTCAACTGGCATATGAAAAGGTACTTAACATCACGAAGCATCATGGAAATGCAAATCTGAACCACAATAAGTTATCAACTCATATCTGTTAAGATGACTATTATCAAAAAGCCAAAAAAATAACAAGCATTGGTGAGCATGTGGAAAAATAGGAACTTTTATATACTATTGGTAGGAATATAAATTGATATAGCCATTATCCAAAACAGTATGGAGGTTTCTCCAAAAGTTAAAAATGGAACTAACATATGATTCAGCATTCCCACTTTTGGATATATGTCCAAAGATATATCTCCATGTATCCAAATATATATCCAAAGAAAATGGAATCACTAATCTGAAGAGCTATCTGCACTCTCCTGTTCATTGCCTCTAAATGTTCATCAGTGTATGAATGGATAAAGAAAATGTGGCATACATACAATAACATGTTGTTCTGTCTTAAAAAAGGAAAGAAATCCTGCCATTTGCCACACATGGATGGGCCTAGAGGACAATTATACTATGTGAAATGAGCCAGAAACAGAAAGACAAATATTGCATGCACTCACTTATATATGGAATCTAAGAAAATCAATGTTATAGACATGGAGTAGAAAGGGTGGTTACTAGGGGATGGAGGTAGGGGAAATAAGGAGATGTTGGTCAAAGCGTACAAACTTTCAGTTATAATAAAAATAAGTTTTAGAGATCTAATAAGTGCCACAGTGACAATAGTTAATAATAATGCATTATATACCTGAAACTTGCTGGAAGTAGATTTTAAGTATTCTTGCCCCTGTTCCCACAAAGGTAACTATGTGAGGTGATGGATATGTTAATTATCTTGCTTGTGGTAACTATTTCACAATGTACGTGTACATCAAAATGTCACATCCTACACTTTAATTGGTGTCAATTTTACCTCAATAAAGATGTGGAGAAAATAAATAGACAAAAATAAGAGATAAACTTCAATGAACTAAAGTGGTAAACGAAGGCAGATTGATCGTGATTGGATAGAAGAGACAGGTGGTACTATCTGAAGAAGGCAAGCCCCTGTTAAAGCAAATATAATGCCACTCCAGTCTTTACTGTTGTTGTATATATAACTTTTGGCATGCAATAATGGCAAAAAGCAGGAAAATGTGATCTATAATCAAGATAATGAAGTTAAATAAAGCAGATTCACAGATAACTTGGATGTTGGAATTACCAAGCAAGGACATTAAAATTGCTTTCATAATTATATTAAAATATACTTTTATACAAATATCAAAACTGAAATAATATCAATTCTATGTAAACTCTTCTAGAAAATAGAAGAGGAGAGAAGGTTTCCCAACTCAAGTTATTGGGCCTGTATTACTCTACACAAAAACAGTAAAATACATTATAAGAAAACTAAATATCAATATCCTTCATTAACACAAATGGAAAATTCTTAACAAAATTTTAGTAACAATGTATAAAAATGATAGTGTAACTATGTAAAGCTTATCCTGTGATTGCAGAATTAATTTAACAATTGAAAAGTAATCAATTACCATTGATTTAGGGTTAAAACTCTCAGCAAACTAGAAATAGAAGGGAAAGTCCTTGTCCTGATAAGGGTCATCTACAAAAATCTACAGCAAAATATTTTACTTATGGGTGAAAAATTGAATGTTTCTCTCTTGAAATTGGGAAAAAGGTAAGAATATCCACTCTCGCTTTTTCTCTTCAAAATAATAGTGAAGATCCTAGACAATGTAGTAAGAGAAGAAAAAGGCATTTGAAGATATAGATTTGGAAAGACAGATATAAAACTGTCTTTACCACATGATCATTCATGTACAAAATCCTCATGAATCTACAAAAACACTACTGGAGCAAATAATTGAGGTTAGCAAGTTTACAGGATACAAAGTGAATTAACAAAACTCCATTGCATTTCCATATAGTATAAAAAAAGATCAAAATTAAAATGTCATTTATAATGACATCAACAATATAATACACTTAGGAATAAATCTGACAGAAGATGTGCAGATCTGTATACTAAAAACTGTAAATCATTGTAGAGCAAAATTAAAGACTTATATAAATGAAGATATATACCATATTCATGGATTAGAAGATTCAATATGATGAAGATCTCAATTCTTCCCAAATTGATCTGTAAGAGTCAATACCATCTGAAACAAAATCCTGGCTAAATTTGTTGTAGAAATTGACAAATTGATTTAAAAATTGATATAAATGTATCAAATTGACACATCATATACCTTAAACTTACACAATGTTACATATCAATTACACTGAAAATTTAAAAACAATTAAAAATTGATAAGCAACAGTTTTCTCTTCCACATTCCCATTCCTAACCTGTACTATAAGTTTTATTGCTTTTATTTTTTCCTTTCATTTTTGCTCTTCTTTTTTTTATTATTTTATTTGAGAGAGAGAGAGAGAGAGAGAGAGAGAGAGAGAATCTTAAGCAGGCTCCACACTCAGCACAGAGATGACACAGGGCCTGATTCCATGACACTGGGATCATGACCTGAGCTGAAATCAAGAGTTATATGCTCAACTGAATGAGCCACCCAGGCACCCCTTTTTTTCACAAAATATTTCCCTATGAAAAACAATGTTTACATGCATAAAATCAGCTGCCTTGCAACACACTTAATTCTCCATTCCTGGAAGTGTTCAAGAGAGACTGAACTATTATTTTGTTTTGTTTTGTCTTTTTTTTTTTTTTAAGAGAGAGAGCACACAAGTGAGGGCCGGGGAAAGAGAGAGATGGGGGTGGGGGAGAGTCTGAGAGAATCCCAAGCAGGTTCCATGCTCAGCACAGAGTCAGTCATGGGGCCCCATCCCATAACCCTGGGATCATGACCTGAGCTGAAATCAAGAGTCAGACACTTGAGGCATCGGGGTGGCTCAGTTGGTTAAGCATCTGACTTTGGCTTAGGTCATGATCTCATGGTTCATGGGTTTGATCCCCACATTTGGCTGTGTGCTGACAGCTCAGAGCCTGGAGCCTGCTCCGGATTCTGTATCTCCCTTTCTCTCTGCCCTTTCCCCACTTTCACCACCCACCTCAAACATGGATAAACATTAAAAAAAATTTTTTTAAAGACACTCAACCAACTGAGCTATTGAGGCACCATTAGACAGGACTATCTTAATTCAACACTCATTTATAGAATACCTACCATGAATAAAACACTGGGAATATGGTAATATTTAAGGCAGATATGCTCTTTGTTCTCATGGGTCTTAAAATCTAGGAGCATGTCCAGAATAATGGGGTTTTCTGGATGACATAGAAATTTGAACTAGGTGACCTGAGAGTTCTCTTCTGGATATCTGTAAATCTATGTTTCTGGGATTAAAAATAAAAACTAAACCTTTTGTCTTCTACCAAGGCAAATGCTTTTCTCTTGAGCCCTTTCTACTTGGGTTTGACAATGGTAGACTCAGTGCAAAGGAATAAAGAACCCCAACACCTATGAAAGCACCCCTCCAAGCATACAGCAAAAGAATTTGCCTGGCTCCATCATTAATCAGATTCATCTTGTACATGAAAACTCTTGTGGGTTTCTGCCAGAGGGAAATGTCAAACACATGGTCACAGGCCATTTCTACCTCCAGGAAAGCCTGGAAAGAACTATGTCAGAAAATACAAACCCATTTCCAGGAAAGTTCACCTTCTGGCATTGTCCCCTTCCCCAGACTCTGGATGCTGCTTCAGGGACTCTCTGGGAAAGCAAGGCAGCCATGAGCCAACCCAAGCCAGAGGGAGCAGATGGCCTGGCATTCTTGGAACATTCTAGGCATATTCCTTAAAGAACTACAACAGAAACAAGGGACAATTCCAGGAAAACACGGAGTTGTAACTAGACTCATGGCTTAGGTACACTAGACCCACAGAGAGGTCCCAAGAGCAGACTTGCTGGAGTCAGGGTGGAGGAGGCAGTTGGTTTCTCCTGCACACAAATCACTTTGATTATCCCTGCCACGTTGGACAGGATCACTGCTCCCTCCCAAAGACACCCCTTGGGTCTGCAGACTGATGTCTAGTTGTCACTCTAGTATTTAGGAACAGGCTTGAAATGTTTCAGAACAGAAAGTGAATGGACATCAAATCATCATCCCACTAACAGTCTTTTCCAAAGTGCTCTTTTATAGGCTTCATATCTTTGTTCATGCTTTTCCTTCCTAGGATGTTCTCTGCGTTCTGTTCTGTTGAACTCCTATTTTTTTCCAACTAAAGTTATCTCAAGTGCTACTTCTTTCTTTTTTAAAAAAATTTTTATTCAGTTTTTCTAAAATTTACATCCAAGTCAGTTAGCATCAAGTAGATTCTTTTTTTTAAGTTTTTAATATTTTTTAAATTTATTTTTGAGAAACAGAGACAGCACAGGCTGGGAAGGGTCAGAGAGAGAGGGAGACACAGAATCTGAAGCAGGCTCCAAGATCTGAGCTAGCTGTCAGCACAGAGCCCGACATGGGGCTCAAACACACGAACCATGAGATCATGACCTGAGCCAAAGCCAGCCGCTCAACCAACTGAGCCAACCAGGCGCCCCAAGAGTAGATTCCTTAATGCCCCTTACTTATTTAGTCCCCCCTCCCACAAACCCTCCAGTAACCCTCTGTTTGTTCTCCATATTTAAGAGTCTCTTATGGTTTCTCTCCCTGTTTTTATATGATTTTTGCTTCCCTTCCCTTATGTTCATCTGTTTTGTATCTTAAAATCCTCATGTGAGTGAAGTCATAAGATATTTGTCTTTCTCTGACTAATTTCACTTAGCATGATACTCTCTAGTTCCATCCACGTAGTTGCAAATGGCAATATTCCATTCTTTTTGATTGCTGACTAATACTCCATTGTATATACCACATCTTCTTTATCCATTCCTCTGTTGATGGACATTTGGGCTCTTTCTATACTTTGGCTATTATCAATAGTGCTTCTATAAACATTGGGGTGCATGTGTCCCTTCAAAACAGCACACCTACAGCCCTTTGGTAAATACCTAGTAGAGCAATTGCTGGGTTGTAAGGTAGTTCTATTTTTAATTTTTTGAGGAACCTCCATACTGTTTTTCAGAGTGGCTGCACCAGTTTAAATTCCCACCAGCAGTGCAAAAGCATGTCTCTTTCTCCACATCCTTGCCAATATCTGTTGTTGCCTGAGTTGTTGATGTTAGCCATTCTGACAGGTTTGAGTGGTATCTCCTTGTGGTTTTGATTTATATTTCCCCCAAGGATGAGTGACATTGTAAGCGCTACTTCTTTTATGAAGGTTGTCTGGATTCTTTCAGTTCCAAATGATCTCTCTTCTCTTGGCATTCTAAATTCTCTTGTAGCAAATGTTACACCTTCTAATACAGCATTTTGTGCACGACTTTCCTTTTTAAAAATTAAATTCCAGGTATCTTATGGACAGAAATCTTATTTTATTCTTTTATTAAGTTTATTTATTTTGAGAGAGAACACAAATGAGCACGTGCAAGTGGGGGAGGGGCAGATAGAGAGGGAGAGAGAGAATCCCAAGTAGGCTCCATGCTGTCAACTCAAAGCCGAACTCAGGGCTTGATCTCACAACAGTGAGATCATGACATAAGCTACCAAGAGGTAGATGCTTAACCAACTGAGCCACCACCCAGGCACCCTGAGTCTTTTTCTTTACGCCCTGCCCTAAAGTAGGATGCATTTCCCTCAACCACTGAGTGTTTGCACATAATAGGATTAAGAAAAGCTGAGGGAATGGAGTTGAGTAAACAATGTTTATAGCAATCAGTGATAAAGGTTAGAATTCTCCCGTCTCCACATAGGGCACTGCCAAATTCTCTCCCCTGGTGTCTCTGGAGTCAACAATGACTTTTTCTGTCTCATTAATCTAGAAAATTAAATTCACACTCAGTGATGCTAAATTCACCCTGAATTTTTGAGAAATAAGCAGTTCCACCTAAGTGAATTTTTCCAGATCACTGGAACTTATTAATTAGAATCCAAAATTTTAGAAGTAATTTACAAAGCATGCTTTCCTAAAGGCATTTCGGAATAGAGGTATAAGGAAACTTCTATTCAATATGTACCCTTTTGTACTTTTTGAATTTTGAATGATGTACATCTCATACCTATTAATTTAAAACTAATGGCATGCTTCCTTACTTTCTTAAATACAGTTGCCAAAGCCAACTTAACATTTCTTTCTGAATCAAGGTCCAGGCTCATCATTATCAATATTAATTATTGTCTTGCTCCTAAATAGAATTATCCCAACAATTGACATTAAAGTCAGAATTATTTCCCCCTATACAAAATGGTTCCAAATTTCTAAGTCTCCAGAGGTTTTGGGTTTGGTTTATTTTTTAGATTCTCTATCTCTTCCCTGGCAGCTATCACTTTTTGTTGTTATTACAGTGACTGCTTATAGCAACCACTGCACCCCCTCCTTCTTATTTGCTCATTTGTTCTGATGTGAATTGGAAGTCAAATGATCTCAGATGATAAATAGAATTCAAGTGGAGATGGGAAGAAGAGAATTCCAGGAGTTTTTAAAAAATGCTCTCAGCTATGTGGGCTATAGTTTTACTAAAGTGGATTAAACTGGATGGTATTCTAATCTAACACCAGATTTATTCTTCTCTCACTCAAAATGATACAGTGCTGTGCCTTCAGACAGCAGGTCCTTGGGTTGGGCAAGCCTGTTGGACACCCATAATGCTGGAGACAATGTCACCTAAAGCTAGAGATTACCTAGATCTTGTTGTCCAAGGAGGACATAGGAAAACTACCAAGATAATACTTAGGAACCCAGAAAGTGACCAAGATTTTTGTCATTCAATACTTGAACTTCATTACATCTTTTTTTTTTTTTTTGGCCTGTCTGTGGTATTTCTGATTATTTCTAGGCATTTAGATTCTTATATGTTTTTTGCTGTGTTCTAGATACCTGAGATTCTAGATAAGTAGAGTTAGTAATACAGTCATTAACATTTTCTTCCTCTTTTTGTCTGAGTGAGGTTAAAAATAGAAAGGAAAACCTGAACAATTAACTGAGCAGCAGATATGTAAGCAACAGTTGCTCTAAATCAGGTTAAAGCACGCCTTTATTGAAGCTCAGATTGGTCACCAAGAAGGCGGAGCCCTGAGCATCACCATTCTGGACTGAAGTATAAAAAGTTTGAGAAATCACTGGAAAACTACAAAGAGAGTTGAAAATCAAGGGCAGAGAATGAAAAGAGGCCACAAATGTGGTGTGAACGTTCAAAAAAGAAAGCTAATTGTGGAAATTACTAGCCAGTAAATTGGATAGTCAGAGTAATAAAACAGATGTTAACAGTGAAAATCCATCAACATCTGGAAAGGATAAAGTCACAAAGGATTTATGGAAAGAAGTGCGTTCAAGAGACTCGGGCAGAGGAGAAAAACAGAGCGAGGCCAGGTCTTTAGTAAAGGATTTGGAACTTGGGTAAAGGGTTTTGTTCAGCCTGCCACGCCATTTCTACTCCAAGGCCAGATCAGATTGTTTTGGATCAGAACATGGTCACATGGACTCAATAACTGGCTGAGAGATCATAAATGAAGGATAATGATATAAATACCCAGAAAGGGCTCCAGTGAGGGAAGCGGGGGGCTGAGGGCAGGTCCCCAGAGAGCAAGGTCAGGTCTGGCTTTATTTAACATCTTTGCTAATGATTTGAAAGCAGGAATACACAACTGTCAAGAAAATGTGCAAAGCACATCAACCAGAGACAAGGTACACACACCAACCAGCAAGCAGTTTATCTAACACAACTGAGAGCAATTATCAAAGGGAGCTGGAAATGACCCAGGCCAGAGCAGCCTAGAAAAATGATCTGAAACAAAAGCCAATCACTTTTTGAGGCTGGATGGGATGGGTGGTGGTAGGGAGAAGGGGAGTCAGAGAGATAGAGTAGGAAATAAGTGTGGCCAAAAGCAGTCTGAAGGGACAAATAATGTGTAACAGCATAACATGGGAATGAAGCCCAACAGAACAGAGGTCCAGTTTTGAGGTCTGTAAGTATGTGGCTGTGGCTCACCAAGTGTGAGATGATAAGTGACCCATTTATTCAGGGTTAGAGGAGGGAGAAGTGCAGGTAGGAACGTGCAGATTGGACTTCAGACATTTACCCAGAGCGCACAAGCTCTAAAGGTGCGCATCTCCGCCCTCCCGGACCTTACTCCGAGCGTGTTTGAAGTCCCATGACCTAGTATACAGTACCTAGTTGATGTGCTGTGCCACAGAGTAGATGCTCAGCAGTTGTGGGACAAATGTAGGCAGCTCTACGGAATTCTTACTATATCTGAGATCATTCAGTGAACATGGGGGGAGGGTCGCTGCTAAGAAGACCCTCCCAAGCTTTGAGATTTGGGGATTCTGTGATTGGAAGAAAAACACAGAGCCAGGAGCAGCCAGAAGTTTAAGCAAACAGTGACGACTGTCCCAGGTTCTGCTCTGGGTCCTGGCCTGGCCCATCCCTGCCTGTGAAAATGGAATTGTGGTGCATCTACTCCTCTTCTTGATTCTGCCACTTCTGTTCCTGACCTTGGCTAAGTGACTGGAAACCTAGGACCAAACTTTACTTTCTTGGATCCGGTACCTGCCCCCACAGTGCTCTGGCTCTATTCAAGGCTGACTGGATTTATGAGAGCTCTTTTTGCTTTCCCTGTTTAACTCCAAATTGGCACCTCGGAGGAAAGACCCAAGTCCCTCATCCTACTATGAAACACTAAATCCCCTGTACATCAACATCCATTATGTAGCTACTTAGCTAGACTGTCTAGACCAGGGCTTCTCAAACTTTAATGTGCATAAAATCTTACGGGAAGGGAGATTATACATTTCTAACAAGCTCCCAGATAATGCCAATGTTAATCAATAGACCACACATTTGAAAAGCAAAACAGGGCACGTGGGTGGCTCAGTCAGTTAAGCATCCAACTCTTGATTTTGGCTCAAGTCGTGATCTCCCAGTTGTGAGATTGAGCCCCGCATTGGGCTCTATCCACAGTATGGAGCCTGCTTGGGATTCTCTGTCTCCCTCTCTCTCTCTGCCCCTCCCCTGCTCTCTCGCTCTCACTCTCTCCCTCAAATAAAGGAACTTAAAAAAAAAAAAGAAAGCAAGGCTTCACAGTAGCAGTGTCCAGTAGAACTTCCTGCAGTGACGGAACATTTCTTTATCTGCACTGTGCAATACAGTAGCCACTTAGCCACACATGCCTATTAAATACTAGCATAACCTGTGAACTTTTAAATTTTATTTCATCCAAATTAATTTAAATTTAAGTAACTACATGTGGCCAGTGGCTACAGTATTGGACAGCACAACTCTAAAGAAATTCAGATGTAAGTCAAATTTTGAGATGTCTGTGGAATGTCAGGTTATGCATTTCCTTCTCACAATAGACCATCAATCATACAGGCATCTGGGCTACACAATACCTCACACTCTGCTGGGTCTACAGTCAATTTGACTGGAAATATCACATGGACACATCGATGATGCTCCCAAAGCCTTGCACCACCCTTGTAATCTTTCCATCCTGCACTGCTCTGCTCTCATTCATCAGTAGGCAATCATAAGCTGTTCTCTGTCACTAGACATTAATTTGCATCTCCCAGAATTTTACATAAATGAAAACATCCAGTGTCCCCTATCTTATTCGCCTGGCTTCTTTTACTCACCATAATTATTTTAAGATTTATCCATATTGTTGTATGTATCAGTAGTTAGTAGCCCCCCCCTTTCTTTTTTGCTGAATAGCATATCACAATTTGTTTATCCATCCATCTATTGATGGCATTTCAGTTGTTTCCGTTTTTGACCATGACTAGCAATGCTGCTATGAACGTTTGTGTACAAGTTTTGTTTGAACATATACTTGCATTTCTCTTTGGTAAATACCTAGGAGTATAATAGCTGGATCATATGTGTATAAATATGTATCAAAGGTATTTAAATATTTAAGAAACTTACCAAAGTTGTACTATTTTACATTCCAACAAGCAGTATATGAGAGTTCCAGTTCCTCCATATTCTAATCAACAAATAATATGGTCAGACTTTTAAATTTTAGCATTTTAATATGAGAACAAAGATATGCCTTAATTTGCATTCTCTAATGATTAGTGATCTAAAGTATATTTTCATGTACTTATTTACCATCTGTAGATCTTCTTTGCTGTTCAGATTTTTCACCTATTTTTCCTTTTTTCCTAAAAAGGAAGAAGGAAAAAAAAATAAATACAGTATTTATTTTTTTATTGCTGAATTTTGAGAGTGTTTCACATCTTCTGGATCAAGCACTTTCTCAAACATGAGATTTGCAGATATTTTCTCACAGTCTGTGACTTGTTTTTTTATTCTCTTAAAAGTGTCTTTTGAAGAGAAAATTCATTTTGACTATACCCAATTAATCAATTATTTCTTTTCTTTTAATGTTGTAGCTAAGAAATCGATTTTTATATTGATCTTTTATGTTGCACCGTTGATAAACTCATTGATTAATTTTAGTAGCTTTTTTGTGGATTTCATCAGATATCCTCCATAGATAATTATGCCACCTGCAAATAAGATAGCTTTGTACTTCTTCCTTTCCAATCTGAGTGCCTTTTATTTCTTTATTTACCTCAAATACAATGTTGAATAGGCATGATAAAAAGTGCACAATCTTTGACTTGTTTCTGATCTTAGGAGAAAGATTCAGTCTTTCCCTGTTAACTCTGATGTTAGCTATTGGTTTATCATACATGTCCTATATCTTGTTGGGGAAGTTTCCTTCTATTCCTAGTTGCTGAGACTTTTCATCATGAATAGACATTGGATTTTGTCAAATGTTTTTCTGCGTCTATTGAGATAATCATATGGATTTTCTCTTTTAACTCTATTAGTATGGCTAGTTACATTGACGGATTTTCAAACATCAAACCAATCCTGCATTCCTGAGATAAACTGGCCACGCTGTATTATTCATTTTGTATACTGTTGAATTAACTTTGCTTAAAAAAAATTGTTAAGATGGGGCACCTGGGTGGCTCAGTCTGTTAAGCAGCCGACTTAAGCTCAGGTCATGACCTCACAGTTTGTGGGTTCAAACCCCACGCCAGGCTCTGTGCTGACGGCTCAGAGCCTGGAGCCTGCTTCTGATTCTGTGTCTCCCTCTCTTTCTGACCCTTCCCGGCTCATACTCTGTGTGTGTCTCTCTCAAAAATAAATAAATGTTAAAAAAACTGTTAAGAATTTTTTCATTTATGCTCATTATGGATGTTGATCTATAGTTTTTATTTTCTTGTAATATCTTCAGTTTAGGTATCAAGGTGATGCTGGTCTGATAGAATAAATTGGAAAGTATTCCCTTCACTTAACCTTTCTGGAAGAGTTTGCATGGAATTGATACTATGTCTTCCTTATATGTTTGATAGAATTCCTCAGTGGTGTCTTCTCAGCCTTGACTTTTCTTTGTGGGAAGGTTTCCAATTATAAATTCGATTTCTTTAATAGATATAGGAATATTCAAGTTATTAATTTTTTTTAGTAAGCTTTGGTAGTTTGTATCTTTCAAGAAATTTGTCCATTTCGTGTAAGTTGTCAGGTGGTTTTTTTTTTTTTTTTTGCCTAAAGTTGTTTAAAAGATTTCTTTCTTATTTTTTAAATATCTGTGGAATCAATAGTGAGATATTTCCTCTCATTCTGATATTGGTAATTTTGTCTTGTCAATTTTCTGATCAGTCTGCTAAAGGTTTATCACTTTTATTGAGTTGTTTTCTTCCTTAGACTTGGATTCTAGAGGCAATGTCAACATTTTTATTAAACAAACAGAACACTTTGAATCTGTGAGTATCAACCAGAAAAATCGGCTAGTCTTTGTGGTTATGCATTACCACCTTCTCCTCACCAGTCCTGACCCAGCCCCCCACTGCTGGTTCAGGAATTCTTACAGGCCCATCACAGAAGCTTTCCCATGATAATCCTCTGTCACACCAACTAAATAGCATTGCTCTCTGGCAAGGAGGTGGTCAAAAGGAACATATCACAGTTCTTCCCTCATGGATCAACGTCAGCTCTCATTCCTATCTAACATAAGCCACTAGGAGTAAATGGGGTATAAGGTACAACAGAAACACTTTCCAGAGCTATAGCCACATAAAAGCAAGAATCCCAGGCTCAGGAGTGGATAAGTCAAAGAGGAGTCAACGTTGTCCATTTGTTATACATTTTGTTACCTATTATTTTGCAAGACTACAGGTTAAGTAGAAAAGACGAAACAATTTTTAATACTGGCAGTCAAGAAGGATGGAAAAGAAATAGAACATGTGGACATGATAAACTTTACCTTGTGGGCAATGGGCACTTCTCATCAAGGTTTTTAATCTGAGAGGTTTTTGTATCCAATCTTTGTTTTGTTTCAGAAAGATTTTTTTAGGGAGGTGGGGCAATGTAGAGGAGGAGCTGGGTGGGACCCAGACTGAAAATGGAAGACTATTTAGTAGGATATTGGGTCAGGCTTGGACCACAGGGGTAGCAATGGGAGACTCATTAAGTATAATGTGATGGTGAAGTAGGGGAAAAGGAAAGTATGGAGGCTGTCCTTTTGCTTAAGCCTTTGCTGGAAGAACTTCACAGATCCACACGAATATACTCCACCAAAGCCACACTGTCTCCCCAATCCACCCCCACTTAGCTGGGCCCCCTGAATTTTCATGGTCATGCTAAAGTCATTTGTCATGAGGACAAGCATGACAGAGAGTGAGTTAGAGTGGAAGAGTCAGGAGTTCATCTGATTTTTATTAAGTCATTTTACTTTCACAAATTCTATGAAAGTATTTCAGCATGAGAGTGCATTACAGAGCTCTCTCAAGCACACCTTGTAAGAGATTTGTGCTAGTGAGGAGCCTTGAAGTATAAGTTTCATGAGCATAGTGATAAATCTCTTTTTGCCTGGATCATTACAATTGCTTGCTAACTGGCTTTCCCTTTCCACTCTTTTCTTGTTCCTCCCAACCCATTTCCACATGGCAGCTGGAGTCATATTAAAAGATAAACCTGATTATGTCCTTCCTTTACTTCCCATTGCACTTAGAAGAAAAAAGTCCCAATTTCTTATCATGGTTTAGAATGTCCTGGCTTGAGGTAATTCCTCTCTAACCTCTTCTCATGCACAGATCCAGACACACAGATCTCATTTAATTTTTCTAACTCGGTAAGAACTTCTTTTCTTAGGGGCTTTTCTTCCTGAAATGTTCTAACCCTCTGTAGTGGACATCGTAGTTGTCTCTTCAATATCGTTTGTCCTCTTTCCCAGAGCATGGCAGCCTCCTAGGTAAGGGTGGGCTCTGCTTGGTTTAGGCCAATTAGGGTTAACCTACCTCTCTTGCTATGAATAGGTCTAACTCAAACATAACCTGGCATTCTTATGACCACAGAGGTTGGTTCAAGGATAGTCCAGTTAATGCCAAACTCAGGACTTCCGTTCTGTGAGTGTCAAGCGGGGCTTTCTCTTTCCCCCAGATGTGAAAAGAGAAGCACATATCCCAGTGGTTGCTAGTGGAACACTTGCAACCAGCATGTGGTCAAAACAGACACACACGAGAGAGCTGTGCCAAAAGTATTACAGACAGATGGAGTTGGAGCCCTGATCAAATTGATCCTGAAAGCATAATGTCTTGGGAGTTTCAGTTATGTGAACTAAAACATTTCCCTTTATTGTTTAAGCCAGTTTGGGTTAATTTAAATGACTAATGGTGTTGTTTTTGCGAAACTTAAATTGTCACTGGCAACACAAATACGTTAATTACTGCTCTGCTGTCGGCTTTTTTGCATTTGACATATCTTTATTACCTTGTTACTGTACTCTTTGTTTATTCTATTTAGGCTACTATGAAACCTTGTTTGTTACAGTGGTCACTCAAGTTTCAGTGGTGACGAGGCCTCATTTTATGCATTGCATCTACTTCTCTTTTCTTAATGGCAATTCAAGGTGGACTCCACGGTGCCTCTGATATGTGTGTAGATACAGACACACATAGGCACCAAAGTCCTATGTGTACTTGGCCATAAGGAGCCATTATGGTGACTCAGAATGTTTATGTTAGTTTATCAAATTACCAGCAAAATCAACACAACTGGAATCCTCATGGAGAACTCATGTATCCTCAAGAGGACTCGTGGTCTGAAGCATGCAGGATTTGGAGTTAGAGACCGGAATTGAACCTGGATTTGGAGTTAGAGACCGGAATTGAACCCTGGCTCCCTGCTTCCTGCTCTGTGACCTTGGACAAAGATTTACCTTCTCTGGACCCTCAGTTTCCTTGTCTCTAAGAGAGAGATTGACTCACCTGAAAACTTACATGAAGCGTCTGCTGTGAGCCAGGACTCCAATGCCTTCCTTCCTACCCTAAAAAAGTTGTTCTAGGGGTCAAATGAGATTATTTAGGAGGAACCATCGCACAAAACAAGAGCTTAGTACAGTTGTTAGTTATTTTGTTTTCTTGCACTTTCTTCCCTTCTGAACCACACAAGCCCCTCTGCACTTTGTAAAATCTGTCTCCAAGGCACCTCTCACACCTCCCCCGCAGGCCCCTCATCATACCTTCTATAAATCTAACAGGCCCCTCACTCCTTGTTCACCTGGCTGTCTCCTCCGTGGCCAAGAGATGGGTCAGGTCAGGGCTAGTGCCCAGCACAGGGCCTGGCACACAGGAGGTAAACAAAATGCATGTTTGTTAGTGGAGAGTCCTAAAGGCTGTAGGAAGGCAAGATGAGGCCTGGGAGGCCAGGACAAAGAATTCGGACATCCCTTCCCCACTTGATATTGTCTGAGTCTGGCCCTTTTGGCACTTCCGTTTCTGGCCTCCACCACAACTCACATGTCGGTCGGTCCACCTAAGAAAACACACCAACAGTAACAGCACCAGCGAGCCATGAGTTTGTTCTGAAAACTGTGACTAATTCAGGGCTCTGCTGCTCCAAGAGCATTTTTGGGAGTGATTGGGGAATTTGATGCTGCTTTCATCTTTGGTGCCGCCGGTCCCGGGCCCAAGGTCCAGCACAGTGACAGGGGTGGCTCCCTGGCTCTTTGCGGGGGCCCTTGACAGGGTGTGCTCCTGGGCTGGCTTTATCACCCGAGAGAAGAGGGCTGCAGGACTGCGTTCGCAGCAGCCAAGCCAGGAGAGGAGGCAGGGTAGGAGGTGCGGAAAGGGCTGGGTTTCCTGAATCTCATTGGCCTGCTCCCCGAACCAGGGCGGGGCAGGGTGGAGACAGCAGCCATTCCACACTTCGCTGAGCCCAGATGGCAGGTCCGTGAGAACCGTCCACAGGGAGAGGACGTCTCACTCTGGCAGAAGACGTAAGCTAATCAGAAGCAGTCCCCATCCTCTCCTCTCTTCTTCTCTCCCTCTATGAATTCGGTTTGATGGGTACAAGATGAGGTGCCAGGGCTTTGATCCCCGGACATGCTGCCCAGCCTCAAGTATGGGACATTGAGAAACAATACAAGGCGTTTTTGTTTGGGAGTGGGGAGGGGAGTTCCTCTGTGAGCCCACCTTGGCCAGGGCTTTCCCTTGAACTGTCAGCAAGCTCAGCTCTTCCTAGTCCCAGCTGGGAAACTTTCTTGGTGCTGGAAGCCTTCCTGCCGGGATGCTTGGGGGAACAGTAAGAGGGTGTAGAGACAGCTCAGGGCGTTGGAGGTAGGGTGCCACTGAAATAACTTAGGACTCTACCATTTCATAGGCTGATACTATCACATAATAACTGACCTCAGGAAAGTCAGATAACCCCATGAGGCTTCCTTTCCTTCTCTGCAAAATGAAGATCAAAATACCTACCTGATACTACGTTATGCAGTAATGTATGAAATGCCTCATGCAGGGTTCAAATGTAGCAAATGCTTTTTTCTCAGTCTGATGGGATATGGAGGCCAAAGCTTAGGCTCAACCTTGTAATCCTCTCCGCAAAATTGTTGATGTTTACTGTACAGATTTTCCTCTCTCACCACCTTTGCTATCTAGGTCCTATTATCTTTTGATTGTGTCAATCATATTAGTCTTATTATTCCTCTGATTTTTATCATAACACTTCATCTGGCATTAGCTTCGAGGGAGAAAACAATCAAATCAGAGTCAGATCGGTTCTTGCTAACCTAGATATACTTCTGTCTTATCAAAAATCCTTATGATTTTTTTAATAACTAAAGGGTTTTTGACTCGAACTACAGTTTTAAGAATTAAAAGTTATTTAAACTGCAAACATCAAAGATAGATATGTGTTTTGCAAATATATTTGTAAAACATATAATATAATGCCAGCACCATAGAGCGTGCCCACCCCCACACACAGTGACATACAAATTTCAACCAGCATAGCTGAGTACGTGGCTTTGTCACATTACAGATTGAAACCACAGTGAGTTCTGTAACCCCAGATGGGCTTCTGAAACGTGGTGCATGTAAATGGTTGGCTTGAAGGAGAATTCCATTTGAGTGCACTTTTTTTGGACATTGAGCAGCTGACAGGTGTTTTCAGAGGCCTCTAGTCTTGTCTCTGGCTACTCGCCTTTGCCTGTGGCCATGGGCTCCCCCACCCCCATTTATTTCTCAGAAAGGGTATGGCTGAAGAGCCTTCTCTCCTCTCTTTAATGGGGCGGCCCCCAAGTCTGAAGTCTACAATCTCTGTCCATCCCCAGAGCATCGCTAGCCACTTTTTCTCACTGCTAAGAAACAGGTTTGAAGGGTAGACTGGTGGGGTGGGGTGGGGAGAATATATTCTCTTCCTTTCTCTCCAGCTCCACTATTTACTTCCACGTTCCTTCTCTCTTAAACCATCACCACCACGCCAAAGCCTGGATGAGGATTTTAAGCACACTTCAGAGGCAGCCACAAAGTTGAGTGTCACTCAGCCTTCAGTACAAGCTTGCCAGAGCCAAAGGGTGTCAGGGGGTGTGAACTAGATCACACCCAGCCTGGTGCTAGAGACACAGAGCTAGGTTCCATCCAGCCCCAGCTCTCACAAACCCTGTGCTTCCAGAGAAGTCACTTGTCACTGTTTTACACTCACTGTTTCCCCAACTCTAAAATCCATGGGAAAACTGAGATGACCCCTAGTCTGCATCCAGATTCAAGACTCTCCAGGGAAGCGTGGGCGTGGAGGGTGGCCACTAGGTGGCAGTACTTGGAAGGCCACGGGAGCTGGAGCCATTGATTGACAGGAAGTGCTCTGAAACACTTAAGGCCTCTCAGAGGCCCAGGTGCAGCCTGAGGGAAAACCTGACAAGATCATTTGGCTTGTCCCCACACATTTACTGAGGACGAGTGTTCTGTCATCTTCTGCCTTTCCCCTGCCTGCACTTGGGGCTCAACACATGGGTAGGGGTACACCGTTTCTCCTTTCCCTGGCAAACTGCCACACAATTGACTCAGCTCAAGCAGGTCACTTCTGAAGCTTTCTCTGGAACAAAGTTCTCTCGCTTACTTCTCAGACATCGTTCATTGTTGTCACCTTTATCTCCTCACCATCCTTAATCTACACCTTGATCATGCCACGCACCACCCCAGAGTGATCATTTCCCTGTCTGTCTCCCTTACTGGATTATGGAATCCATCTCTGTCTCCCCAGTGCCCAGCATGGGACTGGTGCAATCCTGCTGCTATATATTTGTTTTTCTGATGAATTAACTCATGAATACGTTTGGGAACGTCAGATTAACCCCTTTATCCATGCGTTTGATCTGCTTTTTTAGTAATTATTAGTATTAAGCATTATGCCTTTCTTGACTTTGACAATCAAGCATTACTTTAGGGGGCCTTGAGCTTGGAACTCTTGGTTCAAACAGAAACTTATGACAACCCAAATGTATAAAACAAATGAAACTAGAGCTACTTGAGTTGAAGCTGGGATGGGAGGGCCTGGAACCTCTCCTGGTACCTCCACCCGCTTCTGTGGTCAGAGAGCACCTCCCGAGAATCTGAAGGTTCTGTAAACTTGGTTTGAACAACACTATCCTGGTTGTTATGTTCATTTTTCTTTCCAGTTCACAGAAAAGATGAATGGCTGGGGAAAGGCTGTGTTTCTTGGGGGCACAAAGTGTGTTCCTATCAACATACCTTTGCAAACAGTACCCACTCAATGGGTGTTTGGTTAACTGAATTCTGTTACGTTGAATTAAAATGACAGGTAGATTTGGAAGCCAAAAATTGCTTTAGAAGTTGGAGAGAAGGGGCCTTTCCTGGATTTTCCCCAAGGTAGACATGGGAAGGTAGCTAAGCAGAAGGTTAGCCTGACAATCACCTCTGTGCTAAACTAATTCATTGTGATCTCTGAATCAGAAAGAGCTGTAGTGGTCAAGTAGCCAATAGCCTCTGCTGCAGATCTGGATGATTCCATCTGTGAGATAGCTTAATCTATGTGAATATCTTATCTCAAGATCAATAAATCACTATCACGTTGAAGAATCTAAGAGAAGTTATCATTGGGTTACGTAAGCTGATCAAAGGAAGAGCCCTTCCTCTAGCCTTCCTGAGAGTGAGTGTGCTCTAATAATGACAGAGAGCTCACACCTTGAAGGGACAGCATGGCCTTTGCCAGAGAGGGATCCTTTCCACCCAGACTCTATCTTTAATCTCTCTCCTTCCCATAGAAATGTGCTCAGGACTCTCAATGTCTTCAAAAATTTCCCCATCAAACTGGCATCTCTTTACATCTGTCTCTTCCTTCACAGCCAAGCCTCCTGAGAGAGCAGCCTATGTTCTTTCTCGTTTTCACCTCAGCCCAGTGCAGTCTAGCGTATGTCCCCACCACTCCATTGACACTACTCTTGACTGTCTGAAAAACTGCCTTGTTATTGCTAAGGCCAATACTTAGACACTGTTGACTTCCTACCTGAAACCCTTGCCTTTCTTTTTTTTTTTTAATTTTTTTTTAATGTTTATTTATTTTTGAGAGAGAGAGACACAGAGTGTGAATGGGGGGGGGGGTCAGAGAGAGAGGGAGACACAGAATCAGACGCAGGCTCCAGGCTCTGAGCTGTCAGCACAGAGCCCGATGCGGGGCTCAAACCCACGAACCGTGAGATCATGACCTGAGCTGAAGTCGGAGGCTTAACCAACTGAGCCACCCAGGTGCCCCGCCCTTGCCTTTCTTGATTTTTTATGACAACTCTCTTTTTTGGTTTGCTTCTTACTTCTTTGGCTACTTCTTCTTCACTCCCTTCTTGGTTTGCAATTCAATCAGTCCTCTATCTTCTTTTCATCTTACCCCTACCTACTCTCCCTGGACCTCCTCATCCACTCTTTGGGCTTCAGTCACCAACATTATCCATTATCAATAGTCCTGTTGCTTATCTCCATGGCAAAATCATGTTATTTCTACCTCCTAAGATCACTCAAATCCACTCCCTCTTCTCCATTTTCTTGCCACTCGCTAGTTTATTTCTCATCTCTTTTAGATTTCTGCTATCGTTCTCTCTTCCTTCAACTTGGATTCCATAAAATCCATCCTGCACAAAGCTACAGACCTAAATAATTTAGACCATGTCGTTCCCTTGATTCAAACTTTTTTTTGTGTGTGTGATGTCCACTACCTGCAGGATAATACCCATGATCATTAACAAAAGCCCTTATGCAAGGTTCTCCTTATACAAGGCCCCTCTTGACCCGGCCCTCTCTCCACCTCTCCAGCTCTTGTCTCCCCCTTCATGCCATAATTCAAATTTAGTTTTAAATAAAAGCTAAATTGTTCCAGATTTTCGGGCATTCATTTCTCCAGAATAGAACCTCCTTCTTACCTGTGCTTCTTACCTATGTTTCTATATATTCTTCAAAACTCACGTCAGCTGTCACCTCCCTGGGAAGCTTCCTCTAATCCTTCCCAGTCTGGTTAGGTGCCTCTCACAGGTTTTCTATGCAGCCTGTGCGCACTTTTACCTTAACATTACTCAGTCTATATTGGAATTTTGTACTTGATGTCGTCTCCGTAAACTTGTGGGTACCTATAGAACAAAAGCTTTTTAAAGAAATTTCTGTCTTCCCAGTATATAGTACAGAACCTGGAAGATACTAGTGCTCCATAATGCCTGGAGTGAACTACTACCACCAGCAACCCTCCTACAAGTTTCTTCTTTATGGGTAGAATTTATGGATGTAAAATTGCATTTTTAAATTGCATATTTGGAACACTATCTGATCATCACAGCATTCCTGTGCTTCATGATTATAACTTGGGAGATGACATGGCTATTTTCTTCTGAAGATCTCCCTATTTTTATAGCACCAATCCATGCCTGTTTGATGGTGAATATGAAGTTCAGTGTTGCCTTTTGATTTTGTTGATGCTTTCCTATGCTGTGTAGAGGTTTTTAGCTTGATGTAGTCCCAATAGTTTATCTTTGCTATTGTTGCCCTTGTCTTTTGAGTCATATCCAAAAAACATCATAAGACTGATGTTAAGAAACTTACCACCACTGTTTTCTTCTAAAAGTATTATGGTTTCAGGTCTTATACTCAAGTCTTTATTAATCCATTTTGAGTTAATTTTTGTGTATGGTGTAAGATAGTGATCTAGTTTCATTCCTTTACATGTCACTGTTAAGTTTTCTCAACACAAGTTATTGAAGTGATAAATGTTTTTTCCCCATTGTATATTTTTGCCTCCTCTGTCATAAATTATTTGACTCTATATGTGTCTGTTTAATTCTGGGCACTTGATTCTGTTCCATTGCTTTTTGTGTCTGTGTGCTAATACCATATTGTTCTGATTATTATAGCTTTGTAGTATAGTTTGAAAGCAGGAAGCCTACTACCTCCAACTTTGTTCTTTTTTCTCAAATTTGAGAAAAGTCGTTTCTATGTCTTTTGTGAAGACTTTAGAATTGTTTGTTTTAGTTCTGTGAAAAATGCCATTGGAATTTTGGTAGGGATTGCATAAAATCTGTAGATTGCTTGGAGTAGTATGAACATTTTAACAATCTTAATCCTTCCAATCCATGAGCATGGAATATCTTTCCATTTATTTGTATCTTTTTCGATTTCTTTCACCAATATCTTATGGTTTTCCATGTATAGGTCTTTTGACTACTTGGTTACATTTATTTCTAGATATTTTATTCTTTTAGAAGCAATCATAAATTATTGTTTTCTTGATTTTTTTCCTTTTGAAAGTTTATTATTAGTGTACAGATACACAACAGATTCTATATACTAACTTTGTAACCTACAAGTTTACTGAATTCATTTATTCTATTATTTTTGGTGGAGTCTTTAGAGTATTTTATATATAGTTATCTGCAAATAGTGACAGCTTTACTTCTTTCTTTCAAATTTTCATGTCTCATTTCTTTTTCTCTCCCAATTGTTTTGGCTATGACTTCTAATACTATGTTGAATAAAAGTGGAGATAGCAGGCATCCTTGTCATGTTCTTGATCATAGAGGAAAAGGTTTCAGCTTTCATCATTGAGTATGATAGCACAAATGAGTTTATCATATATGGCCTTTATTATGTTGGGGTATATACCCTCTATAAACACTTTGTTGAGAGTTTTTATCATAAATCAATGTTAAATTTTGTCAAAAGCTTTTTCTTCATCTATGAAAATGATTTTATGATTTTAATTATTTATTTAATTAATGTGGTATATCACATTGGTTGATTTATAAATGTTGAGCCATCCTTGCATTCCTAAAATAAAACCTACTTGATCATGGTATATGATCCTTTAAAAAAATTTTTTTTAATGTTTATTTATTTTTGAGAGAGAGAGTGAGAGAAAGAGAGAGAGAGAGCGCTGGGGAGGGGCAGAGAGAGAGACACACACAGAATCCGAAGCAGGCTCCAGGCTCTGAGCTGTCAGCACAGAGTCTGATGTGGGGCAGGGGCCCACGAACCATGAGATCATGACCTAAGCTGAAGTCAGACACTGAACAAACAGAGCTACCCAGGCACCCCTGTATGATCTTTTTAATGTACTGTTGAATTCAGTTTGCTAATATTTTGTTGAGGAGTGTTGCATCAGGGTGATGCTGGACTCATAAAATGAGTTTGGAAGACTTCCTTCCTCTTCAAATTTTCATAAGAGTTTGAAAAGAATAGTTATTAAATCTTTGAATGTTTGGTAGAAGTCACCAGTGAAGCCATCTGGTCTTGGACTTTTGTTTGTTGTGAGATTTGTTATTACTGATTCAGTCTCTGTACTAGTAATAGATCTATTCAGATTTTCATGGTTCAGTGTTAGAAGATTTTAAATTTCTAAGAATATATCCATTTCTTTTAGGTTGTCCAATTTATAGGCATACAACTGTTCATAATAGTTTCTTATGATCCTTTTACTTCTATTGTATTCATTGTAATTTTTCCTCTTTCATTTCTGATTTTATTTATTTGAGACTTCTCCTTTTTTTGTTTGGTGTGTTAATTTTTTTAATCTTTTCATAGAACCAGTTCTTAATCCCATTGATCTTTTCTATTGTCATTTTAGTCTCAATTTCATTAGTTTCCACTCTGATTTTATTATTTCCTTCTTTCTAAATTTAGGCTTTGTTCATTCTTTTTTTCCCCCTAGTTCCTTTAGATATAAAGTTAAATTGTTTATAGCAATGCAGGTAGGACTGTATTGCTATGAACTTTCCTCTTAGAATTGCTTTTGCTGCATCCCATGATTTTGAGATGCTGTTTTTCTGTTTTGATTTCTCCTTTGATTTCTTCTGTGACCCAGGATTTGTTCAGCAACATGTTGTTTAATCTCCTTATATTTGTAGTTTTTCCTGTTTTCTTCTTGTACTTGATTTCTAGTTTCATACCATTGTGGTCAGAAAAGATGCTTAATATGATGTCAACCTTCTTGAATTTACTGAGACTTGTTTATGGCCTAATGTATATGCTGTCCTAGAGAATATTACTTTTGCACTTGAGAATGAATTCTGCCACTGTTGGATAGGATATTCTGTATATACCTATTAAGCCCATCTGGTCAAATGTGTCATTTAAGACTGATGCTTCCTTATTGATTTTCTGTTTGGATGATCTATCCATTGATGTAAAGGGGTTGTTAAGAGCCTCTATTATTGTAATGTTTTCAAGTTCTCCCTTTAGCTCTGTTAATATTTTGCTTTATGTATTTTGGTGCACCTATGTTGGGTATGTATATATATATATATATATATATATATATATATATATATAAATGTTATATCTATTTAATTTTTTCTCACTTATTTATTTATTCATTTATTTATTTATAGAGAGAGAGGAAGGGAGGGACAGAGCAAGAGGGAGAGGTAGAGAATACCAAGCAGGCTCCGCGCTTTCAGTGCAGAGCCTGATGTAGTGCTTGAATTCGGGAACTGTGAGATCATGACCTGAGCCAAAACCAAGAGTTGGATGCTTAACTGACTGAGTCGCCCAGGGGCCCAATAAATATCATATCTTGCTGGATTGACCCTTTTATCATTATGTAACAGCCCCCTTGGTCTTTTATTATGGTCTTTATTTTAAAGTTATTTACATAACTTTTTGTCTGATATGAGTATAGCTGCACCAGCTTTTTTATCCATTTCCATTTGCATACAGTATCTTTTTCCATCCCATTAACTTTTAGTCTGTATATATCCTTACTTCTGAAGTGAGCTTCTTGTAGGTACTAATTAGAGTATAGGGTTTTTTTTTTAACCATTCAGCTACTCTATATTAAATTTTTTTAACATTTATTTATATATGAGAGACAGAGAGAGACAGAGCATGATAGGGGCAGAGAGAAAGGGAGACACAGAATCCAAAGCAGACTCCAGGTTCTGAGCTGTCAGCACAGAGCCCAAAATAGGGCTTGAATCCACACATCATGAGATCATGATTTGAGCCGAAGTCAGACACTGACCCACCCAGGTTTCCCAAGTTACTCTATATTTTTTATTGGGGATTTAGTTCATTTGTATTTAAAAGTAATTATTGATAGGTACATACTTATTGCCATTTTGTAATTTGTTTTCTAGCTGTTTTTGTAGTTCTCCTCTGTTCATTTCTTCTTCTCTTTCTCCCCTTCTTTGCAATTTGATGACTTTTTTTTAGTGTTGTGTTTTGATTACTTTCTCATTTTCTTTTGTGTATTTACATAACTTTTTGCTTTGTGGTTACTGTGACATCCACATATGTCATTCTGTATATATAACAGTCTATTTCTTAAGTTGATAATGACTAAAATTTGGACCCTTCAAAACTCTCCATTTTATTGCCCCATTTTATGTTTTTGGTGTCCCTTTTTACATCTTTTTATCTTATATATCTTTTAATTATTGTAGTTTTAGTTAATTTTACTACTTTTGTCTTTTACTCTTAAGTAACTTTATAATTAATCCATCACCTTTACTATATATTTAGCTTTTCCAGTGAGGTTTTTACTTTTGTATGTTTTCTTGTTATTAATTAATGCCACTTCTTTTCAGCATAAACATTTTTTTAATGTTTATTTATTTTTGAGAGCGAGACAGAGTGCGAGCAGGGGAGGGGCAGAGAGAGAGGGGGAGATACAGAATCGGAAGCAAGCTCCAGGCTCTGAGCTGCCAGCACAGAGCCTGATGCGGGGCTTGGACTCACAAACTGTGAGGTCGTGACTTGATCCGAAGTCAGATACTTAACCAACTGAATCACCCAGGTGATCTCCTCCCCCTCCCCTGGTTTTTGTTTTTTTTACTATTTTACTTTTAATCTTTTCAGCTTAAAGAAGTGCCTTTAATATTTCTTGCAAGGTTGGTTTGGTAGTAATGAACTCTTTTGGCTTTTGCTTGTCTGGAAAACTTTATTTCTCTTTCAAATCTGAATTATAACCTTGCTAGTTAGAGTATCCTTGGTTGGAAGATTTTTCCTTGTAGCACTTTAAATATGTTATGCCACTCTTTTCTGGCCTAGAAAGTTTCTGCTGAGAAATCTGCTGATAGCCCTGTGGGGTTTCTCTTTCATGTAATAATTTGTTTTTCTATTGTTGCTTTTAAGATTCTCTATCTTTAACTTTTGATATTTTATTATAATGTGTCAGTGTAGCTCACTTTAGGTTCATCTGATTTGGAATTCTCTGGGCTTCTTGGACCTAGAAGTCTGTTTCCTTCCCTAGGTTAGGGAAATTTCCAGCCATTATTTCATCAAATAAGTTTTCTTTCCCCTTCTCTCTCTCTCTCTCCTTCTTCCAGGACCTCTATATTACAAATGTTATTCTGCTTGATGTTATACTGAGTTCTCTCAAGTTATCTTAATTTTTTTAAATTTACTTTTCTTTTTGCTGCTCTGTTTGGATGAGTCCCATTGCTTTATCTTCTAGCTTGCTGATCTTTTCTTCTGTTTCATCCAGTCTACTGATGAACCCCTAGAGTGTATTTTTCAGTTCAGTTATTGTGTTATTTCATGTTGTGACTTCTCTTAGGTACTTTTTTGTTTTCTTTTTTTTGAAATTCTCATGCTATTTGCCTGTTTCCCCCCCTTGAATTTGGTGAGTATCTTTATCATTACTTTGAATTACTTATCAGGTAGAGGGGCTTATATTAATATTATTTAGGTCTTTTTCTAAGGGTTTATCTTGTTCATTTATTTGGAACATATTTCTCTGTTTCCTCATTTTGCTTGACCCTCTGTGTTTGTTTCTATGTATTAGATTAAATAGCTACCTATTTCTGTCTTGAAGGAGTGATCTTTTGAGGTGATGATCCTTCTCATTCAAACTTTCCCTAGTTCTTTGTTGTCTGTCAAGCTTTTGTAATTGTCTAACTAGCTGATGTATTCTTGATACGACCTCATTGTTGAGATTGGGCTTGTCAGTGATTCAAGGAGAGAAATCTCATTAAGAACCTAGTTTCACACTGATTGGAAACCAGACCCGTGGGCAGCAGCTCTTAAAGTATGCAAAAATATACAGTCCTGTGGAACCACAGTTTTGATCCTTGCCAGCCTCCAGACCAGAAGATCTAGTGTCCCCTAGGCAACAGTTGTGAAACTAGAGCTTTGAAAGACTGTTTAATCTCCTTTCTGGGAAGTCTTGGCAAGCTGTAGCAAGACCAAGGGGGTACACAAGGGTGGTGTCTTTCTGCTTACACTTTTCTGGGTGCACCTGCTTAGCATCCAGATGTGTGGGAAATCTGAAGGCTGTCTCTCAGGCTGAAGCTCCAGGATAATCTCCAGGAAAATAGGCCTTTTTCACAGGAATACTGGAGTTGTGTTTCAGTCTGCTGTCTGTGCAGTGCCCTGTGAGTGGTGGACCTCCAAGAGCTGTCTTTCCAAATGTTACAGTTCTGTGGAGCTCTGGAACACCAGTCCTCTGATTCACCAGGACCAGGCAATCAAGGGTGTCTCCTTTCTGAACTGCTCGTGCCTGTTGGCTTTGTAAGGCAGCTGGAGAGTGTTGGGAGTGGGCATGCTCACCTACTTCTGAAAGGCAGCAGCAAAATGTCTTCACCATGTGTGCCTGTGGGCTTTCAGCAGTGCAGCTGGAGAGTGCCTTGTGGGTTGGGGCATTTCACCTTTTGGCTGGGAGTGGGAGAATGCCACAACCACTTGTGTTTGCCAGCTCTGTCGAGGAGGCAGAGGAGTGTTGCAACGGGTCATACTTCCTGGCCTCAGTGAGTGTCATGACCATTCATCCCCGCCCATCCCAGCAATGTAGTAGGAGTGTGCCATGTCCAAGATTTCCTGTCTGTGCTTGCAGGCTATGTGGAGAGTATACAACAGCGTCTGCCAGTGACTCTATCTCCAGGGAGCA
The DNA here is from genome assembly GCF_006229205.1 of Suricata suricatta. NCBI lineage: Eukaryota > Metazoa > Chordata > Mammalia > Carnivora > Herpestidae > Suricata > Suricata suricatta. The sequence continues at coordinate 44,771,674 of NC_043707.1, forward strand.
CCTCAACTGTCTCCTGCCCCTCCAGCCCGTATTCCCATGTGAGCAAATGCAGCTCCCTCACATATAGTCTAGGTGCTTTTCAGAGTGCTGTTTTCTCACTTGGTCTCAGGGAGCAAGACCACATACACGGCCTCCAAGAAGGGCATATCACTTTCCGTGGGACCTCTGGACATCAGACCCATGGTCTTCCCAGCCAGACATTCTGGGGGCTTGTCTCTTTGATGTATTTCCCAGGGGCCCATGTGCTTAACATGAAGCACCAACCCTTTGCTCCTCTGGGAGAAGCATCTGTCTGGTAAAGTTTTTTGCAAGAATATTTATCTGCCTTTCCTACCCATCTTGATGTTGTTCTTTTAACCTTCGTTGTGGAGATCAGTTCATCTCATTTTCAGATCTTTTTCAGAGGAAAAATATCCACATGTAGCTGTAGATTTGGTGTGTCCTCGGGAAGAAGTGATTTCAAGATCTTTGGATGCTGCTATCTTTAATCACTTCTCCCTTTCCTGCCTCTCTCTTTCTCTTTTAATTTTTAACATGAGGTGGAGAATTGGTAACAACAGACTTTAGAAGTCAACTCTCTCATTTCATTAATGAGAAAAATGTAGACCCTTAGGGATAAAATGACTTGCATACTAGAAATAATATTACAGTTAACATTATGTATTTACTGTGCTAAGCACTGTATACATATTACCTTATTTTACCCACACAACAATCCTATGAGGGAACTATTATTTGTATTCCTAGTTCACAGATGAGAAAACTGAGAAGATGAATCACCATAACCAAAGTCACACAGCTAGTAAGAAGCAAAGCAGAGTTTCCAAATGAAGCTGCTTGACTCAAGAATCATTTCTTTTAACTACCAAACCCTGCTGCTCTACTTCAAGGCTACTTATTTCTGCATTGGTTTAAAATATATCTTATTTTCACTGCTGATTGCTCTTAATTGGACAATGGCTAAAGAATACTGGCTAAACAGTTAGTGGGCTTAAGGTTCATAAACAAATTCTGCAGACTATCTATTTTAAATGTCAAGAATTTTTATGTAACTCAAATTATCTGTACTGTGAGCATGGGTTTTCATATATTGACATTCTTAGAATAAGACCCACCTGTTTTGGAAATAAGCGGTCCAGAAGATAGGAGAAATTATTTGTAACCAAGTGGAAAATTTTCCCATGGCAAAGAAGAAGCTAAATTAAAAAAGGACTGATTATGGAAAGTAAAGAGAGTACTATTAGTCCTTTTAGTGCAAACTCTTTGTTTGCCCAAGCCAAACAGTTGCCATTTCTGAACAGAAGTTAAACACCTGTTGCTTCAGAAAGGAAAATTTCAGACCTGGCTTTTCAGAGCTGTTGCTGATAAGGGTTGACCATGAAAAGCTTCCAAAAATTGACATCTGGGCCCAAACATTTATCTTCCCTTCTGCTTATTTTCTTTATCTGTATGTGTGCTTTAGCTGGAAACATAGATTGTGACTCCAACCCAGGACTCACTCCCCTCTTCATTTCTGGAAGAAGCGCTGGTCTGGGTGTGGCTGCTGTAGACAGTGAGGCCCCGTGTTGGCCCCATGAGCCTTGGTCTCTAGCGGGAGGAGGGACAAGGGCTGCTTCTCTGGTCCTTCTAGTCAAGGCCCCCAGTCACTTGGATTCTGTGGACCCTCTTTGAATCCCGATCAGGTGGTGATTACTTAGAGAAAAACCGTTAGCATAAGCCTGTTAATGTCCAGTCTCAGGCCAAATGCTGCTGCTGGGCTGGATTTGTCCTCTCAAAGGGCCATGTTGGTCATGTTTTCATGCCATCTAGAGTAGGAGTGTTTGGGTACATTTTCCTGCCTTGAGAGCAAACCATCTGACATACAAATCTGACCACTTTCTTGCTTATAGATGGTATCCCATCACCTGTAGCCTGACCAATCCCAGTAGATTTTGATTTGAGTCCAGAGTGGCCTCAGGATTCTGTATATTTAAACAACCTTCCTAAGTAGGGTGGCCAACTATCCCAGTTTACCTGGGACCAATGGACTTCCCAGGATGTGAGCGTTTCAGTGCTAAAACTTGTAAATCCTGGCAAATTGGGATGAGTTGGTTAGCTTACTTCTGGGTAATTATGATTACCCAGGTGTTGGCAAAAACTGGTCCACAGGCCAACCAGGCCTATTGCTTGTTTTGTTAATAAATTTTTATTGGAACACAACCATGCTCATTCATTTACATATTATCTGTGCCTGCTTTTATGCTATGGTAGCAGAACTGACTAGTTGTGACAAAGGATATATGACCCACAAAAAGTAAAATATGTATTATTTGTCCCTTCTAGAGAAAGCATTTGCTGACTCCTGATTTATAGGATAAAATCCAATAACCCAATCCTCTCATTGGGTCATGAACTGACTTCCTCTCCAGAATCATCTTGACTCTTTCCTCCCTTACTGTGATGGCTCAAATTATGCTATCTATAGCTCCAGGAAAGAGCCACATGCTTTTCTTTTTACTTATTTCTCTTCTTTCACATACTACTTTCTCTGAATGCCCTTCTGAATGAGCCAAGCCTTCTGGATTAGCCAGGTTAATTCCTTTTGGTCTCATAGGACACGGCTCAGGCACACCCTTCTCCAGGAAGTCTATCCTGCCTCTCTGCCACCGCCCCCAGGTTCACATGCAGGTGGTACTTCAACCATTGCTGACTTGCTTTTTGGTTTCTCCCATTGGGCTCTGAGATTCTTCAGGGAGAACACTGTAGCACATTCACCTTTATATTTCTGTCCCTTCGTTTGACTCCTAACATGGAAGAGACCCAGTAAATGTTTGTAGAATTAGGAATCTATAAAATGGGACAAGAATTGCCTTAAACACTTATCTGTGCATATGTCTTAGTTAGACTCTCCTGACCAGGACTCAACCCTCTTCATTTCTAGAAGACACATAAGTTTCAGTGTGTGTCATCGTGGCCTGATGAACCCTGGTTTTGGGAAGCTGGGGAAGAAGGCACCTGAATAAAGGAATATTCCCTCCACTGTGGAAATACATGGTAGGTGCTGGCCAGGAGAAATGGCTTTTGTGAGTATGTTTTTCTGGCTCTAGTCAGAGTTGGGCCACAATAAAATCTGAGGGGAATTTTTTTTGTTCTGGGAATAGCTTTTTTTTTTTTTTTAGAAAACTTAAAAAGAAATATGGCATCTCCTTTTCTGGCCTGTATTTTTTTCCATTTTCTCCCAGGCCTGCTTGTCACTAAATATACCAGATGTGATAATTTTTGGAGCAAGCTGAGCTATAATATGTTTTATGGTTCTAAATTAATAAAATGGCTTTAGATTAGCAACAACATCCAAAAAGTACTTGAAGGTGTGGCCATTTTACCAAAAATTTTATTTTTTCTTTTAAGAGGATGTGGTGTGTTTTTTTCATTCTCTTTCTTTCTTTCTTTTTTTCTTTCTTTCTTTATTTCTTCCTCTCTCTCTCTCTCTCTCTGTCTCTCTCTCTCTCTCTGTCTCTCTCTCTCTCTGTCTCTCTCTCTCTGTCTGTCTCTCTCTCTCTTTTCCTTTTATATTTCCAGAAACTTTACTTTTTGAGATGAATGATTCTACTTCCAGAATTAGGAAAAGAATCCCAGTGCCCCTCAACTCAGAGTGCTAGGTCTCCATTTGTCATGACCTTCCAGGAGAAACCCAGTAGACTCCTTGAGGTGATGCTCTGTTAGTTAGTAGAGAGAAGCCTGAAAAGCTACAGGACCAGCCCTGAAACAAGGGCCACTGAGAGTTAGCACACAACATCGGCTGGTCACACCAAAGGAAGAGACTCTAGTATGAGATGGGTTTGTAGACCTTGACCTCACTCTCCTCTGAGAAGTGGGTTTGGCAAGAGTTGGCAGCTGGGTCCTTTGTTCCCATAGCTTTTGTGTGACAGACCTGCTCTCCCCCTCTATACGACACAAACCTGTGATGAAGAAGAAGCCAGAATGTGGGAATCATGGCATTAGAGTTCTGGCCTGCAGGTGCCCCAAATGTCATATCCAGGGTGAGTTTTTTTGCCTTCTCAACCCCTGATGCTTCTTTTGTGAAATAGATATAATAATTTATACTTCAAGAAGTTTAAGTGAGATCACATTTTAAAGTTTTTAAAGTTCCTGGCACATGTCAGATGCCTTTAGGAGGCATCTGTCCTGGGTGAAGGGTGCACGCAATTCTGAGCAGATGGACAGAGGTCGTGTATGTCCACCAAAGAGGTCAAGGAGGATGAACTCAGCCTCACACCTCTTTTTTCATAGAAACTCTCCAAAACTTAGGACTTGACTTCTTGTTCCAGTGGTTCTTGTGGCCCAACTGGAAGCCAGGAGTTAAGCAGACTCTGAAGGCCACTGGACAGCTCTTGCTCTTGGCTAACCTGAAGGGTTGTTCTTCAGGGCTGTCTCCTTAGTCATCAGATCTCTGGATCTGGATCTCTGGAGGATTTCATTTGCTCCCAAAACTTCCAGTGTGCTTTAGTATCTAAACATCTCCAAATCAAATCTGCAACTTATCCTCTCTTCTAAGCCAGAGACAGATAGACCCCCTATTTCCTGGAAAGCTCCACTGTACTATGGATACATGGGAACCTCAAACACACATCCAAAACCTAAATCATGTTCTTTCTTCTTGACATTGACTCCTCCTCATATGTTCTCAATATGAGTAAATGGTATCATCCTCCAATCCTTTTGGTCAAGCCAGAGAATGTGGAGTCATTCTAAGCCCCCTCCCTATCTGGTACCCCTACATATCTAGTCAACCACAGAGTCGTTTATTTAATCATTAGTTCAACAAATAATTACTGGGTGTTTGCTATTGTAAAGCATACATTGTGTGCAGGACAAAAAGTAGTGAACAAAATAAGCATCACTTCCATCATCTTTGGGGAGATGGACATTAAATATACATATGAATTCATACTTATAAATTTTGGTGTTATGAAAGAAAAACATAAGGAGTATAATAAGAGGACCAAATTTAGATTGGAAGGTCAAGGGATGTGTACTAGTCGGAAATCTTTGAACTACAAATCACAGAAACACAATTTGGCTTAGTTTAAGCAAAGAGGAGGAATTGATTGGAAAGATATTGGGATAGATCATAGAAGCAAGGAAGAACTAACAATCCAGGTTTGGAGAAGGCGCCAAAAGTGGATAATGAGATCCAGAGACTGGCACACCATCTGAACTCTGTCTTTGTTTGTCTTCTCCATGTATCTCTGAGTTTGGCCTCATTCTCTCCTACCCCAGAAAAGCTTTCTTCACACGTCAGACAATATGATTCATAGCCAGATAGCTCTTTGACCTAATGGCAACAGAGCCTTCCTTACCACTTCCAGATAGGAAAATCGGAGGAGAAGACTTATATTGATCCAAGGAACGGGTTACTCTGAAGCTGGTCCAACCAGGGTCAGTGCCTACCTCTGTTGCCAGTGAGAGCTGTTGCCTAAAGAACAAAGGGTAAGGTGAGCAGTGGTCATCAGAAGACTTCTCTGAATAAATGTGATGTCTAAAGTGATATGAGAACTAAAAGATAAATAATACTTAAGAAATAAGTGAGGGAAGAACATTCTAAACAAAAGAAACATCACTCATTTATGTAGCAAATATTTATCAATTATTTACACATTCCTGGACCTGGATATAAAACTGAGAGCAAGAAAGATATAGTCCCTGCCCTCCAGGAGTTTATAAGTGCAAAGACCTTAGGCAGGAGAAACTGGGCCTCTCAGAGGAGGACAAGAGTCCAGGTGGCTGGAGGACAGGGAGTAAGGAGATGTCAACGAAGGGACACAAAGGAGTAGCATGATCTGATTTATATTTCTAAAGTATCCCTTTAACAGCTTTGTCAAAGGGATTGTAAAGAAGCAAGAGTTTAAGGATACCAGTTAGAAGACTACTGCTGTAAGTCAGCCAAGAAAGCACGTTAGCTTAGACTGAAAAGAGATGGAGAATAAAAGGAATGTGACATCTGTCTATGGGATAGAATAAATTATACCTGCTAATAGATGGGATGTGATGGAGGATGAAAGAGAGGGAAGAGATAAGATGACACCCAGATATCTATTTATCTGTTTTGAGTAACTCAATGGCTAAAGGCACCATTTACTGAGATGGAGAGACTGCTGGAGGGTTACATCAGAATAGGGAAAATGACAAATTTAGTTTTGAACAAGTTAAGTTTGAGGTGCATATGTGACATCTAAGCATAATGTCAGGTTGTTGTTGTTGTTGTTGTGTGTGTGTGTCAAACAGATGGCATATGAAATAAATGGCCTCAATTAAGAAGAGTGTAGAGTGAAAGAAGAGACCCAGGATGAGCCTTTGGGAACTTCAACATGGAGAGGATAGATAGACGTGAAGAAAAGAAAACCTGAGAAGAAACGGTCAGAGACTATAGAAGGAGTGTGGTACCAAGGAGTCCAAAGAAGAGAATGTTTCAATGTTGATCAGGGTGCCTACGTGCTTTATTTGGTTGAGCATCTGACTCTTGATTTCAGTTCAGGTCATGATCCCAGGGTTGTGGGTTCAAACCCCACATTGGGCTCAATGCTGAGTGTGGAGCCTGCTTAAGATTATCTCTCTCCACCTCTTCCCCCCCCCCCCAAATAAAATAAAACATTTAAAAAAAAGAACGAAAGGTGATCAATGATGTCAATGCAACTGAGGTCAAACAAGCTATCCTTTAAAAATGTCTTTTAAATGTGGACATATGGAGGTCATTGGTGGCCTTAGCCAAGAGCAGTTTCAGGAAGTACTGTGTGGAGGTCAGAGGAAATGAAGGGGACACTTTAAAATGAGGAATAAGACAAAGATGCCTGCTCATACTATATCAGTTCACTATTGTATTGTAGTTCATAGTCAGTGAAACAATACAAGAAAAATAAGTAGAAAGTATAAGAATTTTAAAGGAAAAAATAAATTAGTCATTATTTGCAAGACATGATTGCTTATATGGACAATTGAAAATAATTTACTAATTACTGAAATGAAGAAAATTTAGCAAGGTAGCTGAATATAAAATCAATATACAAAAGTCTTGTTTCTACTCAATACAAATATAAATAATAATTTTTGTTTTGAAATTAACATCTGTAAAAGCAACAATAACAACAACAATGCCAAACAGAAGGTTTCCAAACATGTGTAAGAAATTTGTGAAAAAAAATAAAAATTTACTTAAAAGACAGCAAAAAAGATCCAAATGAATGGATAGATGTTAATGATGAATAATTCAATATCAGAAAGATATCAGTTTTCCTAAGGGATACTTGTCTACCTTTGAAGAAAATTAAAAATAAAATAAAATGGAAAGAGATACAGGTAGATCAGGCATAGATCAGGCTTATATGTAGATTCCATGTGATCACAATCATCTTCATTTTTACAAGCTGTTCCCGCTATTTAGAATCTTCTTCTACCTTATATGTTTGACAAATTTCTACTTATCCTTCAAAACCCTTGGCAGACCTGATCACCCCTACTTTACTCAGCCTACACAAACAGAATCATTAATTATCTCTTATGGGCTGCTTTTGAATCTTCTTGTTGCTTCAATTCTTGTTTTGGACACAGTGCATTCTAATTATGTATTTAAACGTCTACCTGAAGCTAGACTTTTTTTTTAATCGTTTTTATTTATTTTTGAGAGACAGAGACAGTGCGAGCAGGGGAGGGTCAGAGAGAAAGGGAGACACAGAATCCAAAGCAGGCTCCAGGCTCTGAGCTAGCTGTCAGCACAGAGCCCGATGCGGGGCTCGAACCCACAAACCATGAGATCACGACCCGAGCTGAAGCTGGACGCTTAACCAACTGAGCCACCCAGGCACCCCCTGAAGCTAGACTTTAAGGAGCAGAGCTCATGTCTTGGGTGATGAGCAGTAGGTCAGTTATGGAGTTTCAGAAAGGCGTGAATGAGTTCTCAATAAATACTTTTGGATAATAGAGTGCTCAGAGTTACCCAAGCCCACAGTGGGGATCCTGAGCAAATTATTTATTCTCTCCCTGTTCTTTCACTATCCTGAGCCTGAGAATCCGAGGGTCTGGATGTCAAGAACTCAGGCATCAAAGTATTCCCAGGGTTTGAAGTCATAGGATATCTTGCTCCAAAGTGCCTTTTTAATACCAAAGAGACTGTGCGGAGAATGATCATCTTCTTCCCCAAAGGCTCCCTGGCCCTCACAGATGACACCTTCTTGATGGGACTGACCAAGGCACTGTTCACAGATTGTTAACTCTGTAAAAGAGAGGTTAGGGCTTGAGGGAACTTAGAGCCAGAATCCCAGGAACTGCTGTCAGATTAGCATAAATCAGAAATGCAAGAAAAAAATCTCCAAGGTAGCAGCATTAAGCAGATGATGGAATATGATTTACTTGACAAAGAAGTTTAATTTCCAGCTAAGTTTTCAGCAAACCCATGTATTTTATCAAGGCAGAGATACCTGCATACCTTCTAGTGTTTTTGCCGTATAAGTTCTGTATTTATATAATGGCCTTGACTTCCACATTTGAGGGTAGCTTACAATCTCTGTGAGGACAAGATATGATTTATAAAATTATGCATTTATACAGAGTTTTGCATATAATAGAACCCACTGAAGACAAATTGATGAATGAAATGAGAGAAGCAGAAGATACCTATAAGGATTAAAAAGCTTACGCTTAAGTTAGTGGGGAGAAGGTTCTCCCAGGCATTTTTCATAGCATTTTCTGAATGTATACTGAAAATCTAAATGTATAATGGGCATTTTGCCTTAAAATGACCCTAATGAGGATCTTTCTGCACTGGTTTTCAAGGGTTGGGACACAGTTGATAATGAGATGCTGAGCAGGACTGCTCTCCAGAGGAACAACAAGATCTGTGTTTATAAAGTGAATAATTCACTGGGCGTCAACATGTGCCAGGTTATTGTTCCAGGCATTGGAAGTGAACCATAGATAAGTCTTTAAGGGAACTACAATCTGATTGTGGAAATAAACATACACAAAGATAAAACCAGAAATGGATTAAAAAGGAAAAAGTGCTGAGTGAGAGCTGAGCCTGTCATAGGTTTCCAAAATGGCCCTGTATTTGGAAATATTGAAGAAGGGTCTAACTGGAGGGAAAGGAGAAGAACAGACAGAGCGGCCACCATTTTGTTTTACCTTGTTGGTAGTCCTTGTTAAATTTTTATCAAATACATGGGTGTGGCTAAAAATAGTAAGTAGAGGTTCACAGTGAGATGAAAACCATGCTGTCCACTTCTGTTGACTCTCCCTTGGGACAACCACATTTAACTCTTCCAGCTGTTTGTTCTGGCTCAGATCTTAAGTTCCTTCGATAAATATGCGTGCCTTCATTTCTTTTCCGTTGGCCATAGACAGCATCTTTCAATTCCTCATTGTTATGGCCCACATTGTTTTTCTCCCGAATTAATATATTGAAGCCCTCATGCTCAGTGTGACTGTATTTGAAGACAGGGCTTTTAAGGAGATAATTGGGTTTGAGTGAGGTAATGACAGTGGCCCTAATCCAATATGACTGACATCCTGATAAGAAGAGGAAGAGACATCAAGAGTGCATGTGCCCAGAGAGAAAGGCCAGTGTGAACACGGCAAGAAGATGGCCATCTGCATGGGCAGACAAAGACTCACCAAAAACCAATGCTTCCACCACTTTGGTTTTGGACTTCCAGTCTCCAGAACTCCAGAATTGTGAGAAATAAATTTCTGTGGCTTAAACCATCCATGTTATGGTATTTGGTTATGGCAACCCACGCAGATGAATATACCTACTTTACAAGATTAGGATCTTCTATCTGCCTTATAATAATCATATTTTTATTTTTCATGATGTCTTTCTGTGTCCTGATTGTCCCTTTCTCATTTGGTCTTGATCTTCCCTGCAATATGTTCTTAAATGAGGATAATCATTATTCTGATACCACTGAAAACTTCTTTAATGTTTGTTCTTTCTCCAGCTATTTTCTCTGAAAAGCCTGTTTTCTACTTGTTTATTTTTCATGTCTCTCTAGCCTATTAGATAACTTCTGCAAATGTCCAGAGACCCTTAATCCTATACAGGAGAGACTATTGTGTTGTGTCTAAAAACAACGTACAACCTTAATTAAAAGTATTTTATACTAAAAACAAACAAACAAACAAAACTAACCATTATCTACCCTTTCAGTGTGAATCACCATCATGGATCACAGATTACAATGACAAATATAATAATAATGAAAAGTCTTGAAATATCACAAGAATTACCAAAATGTGACACAGACACAAATTAAGAAAATGCTATCGGAAAAATGGCTCCGATAGACAAACTCGACACAGGTTTGCAACAGACCTTCACTTTGTAAAAACAATCTCTGCAAAGTGCACTAAAGTGAAGTACAGTAACATGAGGTAAGCCTGTATAGAACGGTCTCCAAAACTTTAATGAGAAAGCAACAATTGCATTTTTTTTAATGGACAAAAGATTTGAACAGACACTTCATCAAAGAAAGATGTATAGATGGTAAATGAGCACATGAAAAGATACTCAACATCCTTAGTCATAAAAAGAAAGCAAATTAAAATCACAGTGAGATATTCAGAATGTCTACAATGGAAAGTCAGAATATAGTATGTGCAGGCAAGGACACAGGGTATTGGGACCCTCATATACTGCTGGTGGGGATGGGAAGTGGTACAACCACTTTGGAAGCATATTAAAGAGGTAACTGTAACCTACTGTATGATCTGGCCATTCCACTCCTAGGTATGTGCCCTAGAGAAAGTCCATACAAACACTTATACTTGAATGTTCATAGCAACTTTCTTTGTAATAACCTGAAATAACCCCAAAGTGGAAACAACCTTAGCATATTCCTAAGATATAATACTCTTCAACAGTAAAAAGAAATAAACTATTGTGATGCTCAACAATATGGATAAATGTTTAAATAATTATGGTGAGTGTAAGAAGCCAGATAGAAAAGGGTACATGCTATGTGATTACATTCATAGAAAATTCTAGAAATGCAGAATAACCTCTACTGAAATAAAGTAGATCAGTGTTTTGAGGGGATTGGATAGGTAGGGTGGCAGGATGGTAGGTTGAAGACAGGATGGGACACGGGAGATGGACATGGAGCCAGGATGAGGTAGGTACAGGGTACCCTCGGCACAGTGAGTATTCTCAAAGATGGAGGCGGGGAAGTCCAGAGAGGGTCCAATGAGAGCCCATGCCCTGTGCTCACCCCAGCAGGAGTTCACTGAGGGGGAAAGGCATGGGACTCAGACATCTTGGCAGCAGTAGAACCCCATGGTGAAGGAAAAGAGGCACTCTACATTATTGATTGTCCTCTGTGTGCTAGATATCTTGCAGGCACTTCAGAGCGAGCCTGGGGGCAGCCATTATGGCCTCTGTTTTTATTGATGAGGAGATGGGAGGCTCAGAAGCAAGGAAGTACGTTTGAACAATTCTGGCTCACATGACCCAAATTCATGGCCTTTGCTCTAGAGGTAGCAGATGAGGTGTGGTTGGCTGCAACAGGGAATAAGCAGAAAGATAATGGGGTTCAGTGCTTATGTCAGGCTGCTGGGTCTGCTGGCCAAGTGGAGGTAGGTATGGGAGGCATAATGGTGATGAGAAGAGAAACCATGACAATGAACTCAGGTGCTGTCAGGCCTGGCTTACTAGGTTTATTCTAGGGAAGCTAGATAAGGAACTAGGGCAAGCAGGGTGAGGCAAGCAAAGATGAAGAGGACTTGTCCATCACATGATGGAGCTGAAACCCTGGGTCCAACTTTCCTCTTCCCTGCTTGGCACATACAACCTAAAAGGACACCACTGAATGAACAGAAGACAGCAACATATAGAGAAGCCTGTCAATGGAGATCTGCTGATGTAATGAATTGCTAGAGTCAGCACTAATTTTTTTATTGCCCTTCTCAATGATTTGTTTGTTGCTCTGTTTTGGCAAGTCCTTTTTTTTCTTGTGGGAAAACTGAGCGACTGTGCCATAGGTCAGTGGCTTCCAAGACCACTTTGGGCCCAAGGACAAGGCCTTCCTTTACCTGTTCCCTGGGCCCTCTGTTGGGTGGGGCCACGGAGGAGGCTTGGTTTCTGCAACATCCTTGTATCTCAGCATTAAGCTGGACTCTTACTGCTCCTAGAAAATAGAATATTCTTCCCAGTTCAAGGCCATGGGGAAGCAGCACAATCTATCTTCTCACTTCAGACCATGCCAGACTTTGCAGATGTTCCCTTAGCTTGACGCTTGTTCTCCTCTTCTGCACACTGTCTCCCTGCTCCCAGTTACCTTACCTTTGTTGAGCATCTGTATAACCTCTCTTGGCCCTTGAATTCAAGGCATGTCAGGAATGATTGGTACCCTGCAAAGAGAATGATGAGAGTTTAAGGAAGGGACTAAATACAGAGGTCTTGCCAGTGTCACAGGTAATACCGAGGGACTAGCAAAAGCAACGGCTGTTACCACCCTTAGGCCTGAAGGGGCAAGAAAAAGGAAAGGTGTTGTCTGAGCCTGAGGATGCTGCAGCCATGGACATGGGACTGGCTCACGGGACCTGTGACTGTAGAGAAAAACGTAGCATTGCCAGAATCACACCAAAACCGGTGGGGAACCTTAGCATCTGTGGCATTGAAGCTCTTTCCTCTTTTTCTACTCCCCCATCTGCTGCTGGTGCCTCCCGTCAGCTGAGCTTAAAGGGAAAAAGGGGGGCTAAGGAACCAAGAATTGTGGTCCATTGAGATCAGTTTCCCAGGGCACAGAGACAGGCAGGAGAGTGAAGAAGGATCTGGAGCAGGTGACAAGTGAAAAGTCATACACACAATCTTCACCTCAACTCTGTAAGTTGAAGTCAGCAGGCACCATTATTCCCATTTTTTAGATGAGAAAAACTGAAGCCCAGAAACGGTTCACAGGAACCCACAGAGGGGCAGGAGTGGGGCAGATCTATATACCAGGTCTCTCACTGCTGGGTCAAGTGCTCTTTAATTTTCTGTCATCTAGGCCCAAGATGCCTGGCTGAACACTGTCCAGCTCCTGCGTCCACACTGCAGCCCTCTTGGCCCCCAGTCTGTCAGTCATTCCTCACGCCCTAATAAGCACATACCAGTTCCAGGCTCTGGGGTTAAAAAGCCGATCTGAGTTTTGTTATCATGTGGCTTAGGACTATTTCATGCCTTATCTTCTGTCCTCAAAGCTCTCTCGCCTTGTCTCCAGTTCTTCCTTATCCCCATTCTCAGCTATTGACCTTGCTTCCTGTTGTATTGAACAAATGGAAGTCTCTAGAACAAACTCTGTCCTCACCTCACGACCAAGTTTCCAACATTCTTGGGTCAGGACCTTTCCCCTCCTCCTTCTGTTAGAATGGAAGATGTGTCTCTTCTCCTAATCTGAGACCAGTCTTACCATTTAGGCTGAGCTATGGCATTTTGTAGATTAGGTGGATTAAGTACGTTTTTGACTTAAGATATTTTCAACTTAGGGTGGGTTTTAATTTCATCTAGATTTTCAAATGTATTAGCATAGGATTTTTACAATGTTCTTATGTCAGTGAGCCTGGACTGCTAGAGCAAAATAGCTTGGGTGTTTAAGCTTGGGTAGTTTAAGCAAAAAACATGTCTTTCTTACAGTTCTGGAGGCTAAAAAGTCCAGGATCAAGGTCCCTGCAGATTCAGTTCTTGGTTCTTGGTGAGGGCCCTCTTTGTGGCTTGTAGACAGCTTCCTTCTCACTGCACAATCCCCTGGCTTCTCCTAGTGTAAGCGTTAGGAGAGAGCAAGGCCTCTTCTCAGAAGGGCCCTCTTCCATCATGGGGACTCCACCCTTGTGACGTCATCTAACGCAAATCACCTCCTGAAGACCTCACCTCCAACTACCATCACGTTAGGGATCAGTACTTCCATGTACGGATTTAGAGGGATACTCAAACATTCGGTCTGTAACAGGACCTTAATGTTTCTCTTACATCTATATTTTTCTGTATTTTATTTATTTATACTTTATCTTTTTTGTCTCAGTCTGTCTTGACAAAGACCTAGCTTATTAATCTTCTGAAAGAACCAGGTTTCAGTCTTACTAATCTTTGTGACTACTGTTTTCACTCGTTATTTCACTGACTTCTGCTCTGGCTTTTATTATTTCCTACTACTTTATGTCTTCTTGGTTTTCTCTCTTGCTTCTTTGCAGATCTTTTGAGTTAGTGGCTTACCTACTTGTTTTCAGCCTTTCCGATATCCTGTAAACATATTTGTAAAGTTCACACTCACCTTTATAATCCACCATGTCTTCATGGTCATTTGGTTCTAGTTATATTTTGATTTCTCTTATGCTTTAGTTTATAACCCAAGTGATGCTATTTAGTTTCAGACATATATGTTTTTAAAAATTAAATCCTTTCATTATTAATTTCTAATTTTCTTTCATATGTTAGTGAACATTGCATGATGTCGATTCTTGCAGCTAATTGAAGCTTCTTTAATGATTTAGTGCAGGGACAGTTTTGCGCATGCTCCATACTAAAAAAAAAAAATGTACACACCAACAAAAGAACATATGTATATGTGTCTTTATTTATTATATTTCAGATGTTCTATATCCTGTGCATTTTATAATAGTTATCTGTACTATCAGTTTCTGAGAAGGATGGGTTAAAAGTGTCCAACTACAAGTATTGGTTTATCCATTTCTCCCTGCAGTTCTGGTAGTTGCTGCATTTTGTATTTTCAGGGCATATTTTTAGGTGATTCTCACACACCACATACTCGATACCTGTCCTGCTGGCCCGCTCTTGCCCAGGAGACCCAGAGGGTATATCCACATACCTCGCCCTCTTTATCATGGCCTTCCAGGGCTGTGCCATCTGGTTTCTGCCTTTGTCTCCAGCCCCTTGTCCTGACACTCAAATCCTCACCTCCTCCACTCTAGCCACACAGACATTTTGACAGCTCCTGGAAATTTTAAGGTCCCTCCCACCCCAGCCCCAGCACCTGAATTTTCTATGCCTGGCAAGCTGCTGTCCAGGCTCATGGCTTCGCCGGTCCCCCTGGTCCTCCAGAATTCAGCTTAAATGTCACTTGTTCAGAGACGCCTTCTGGGATCAACCATTGCCTATTACAGCACCCACTCTTTCTCCATTATATTAATCACACACCACAATTCTTGATTTTATGTTTCATTTTCAGTGATCTATTTCTGCCCCAGAATGTAACCTTTTTAAGAACACGGATTTTCATCTCTTTTGTCCACTGCTGTGTCCCCAGTGCCAAGAGCAGTGCTGGCACATGGCAGGCAGTCCATAAAAATTGCCAAATAAATGGGGTGAATGACCATTGAATGAATGAAAGGTTAAGGTTAAGGGTCACTAAAACTTACCATGCTAGGAATCTCGCTAGGCGCTATCTGTACGTTTCACCCTTGTTGCCCTTCATAGTAACTCTAGAAAAATTCAGGAAACTTCTACAGCACACAGCCAGCCAAGACACAGAACCTGTTGGAGCATGATGGGGTGGGGCCTCTTGATGCATCATAAAAGAGAACGTGGCCTTGACAACAGGAAGCGGAAAGAGCTGATGAACTTGGCCCAGAAAGCCTCAGAAGAGAGAGCTGTGCTGTGCCCATGGCAAAGGTCTCACCAGCAGGGAAAGCAAGTTTATTGGAAGATGAAGGCTTCACTGACACTGGGTATCCCTTCTGCTTTCATAGTTCTCTCACCTTCCAGAGGGTGAGGGGTGGAGACTCACATCTTCAACGGAGGTTAGAGGTCAAAGACGACAGTTCAAGAGTACAGAAGACCCAGGTTTGAATTCTGGGTTCCTGGCTGTTCTCAGGAGGGTCTCTACTCACTTACAGCCCCCCAGCAAGTTCTTTATTTCTCTAAGCTTGTGTTCTTCACTGTGAAACAGGGATAATTCTATCTGCCCAACCTAAATATCAGGGTTGTGGTGGGTCCGCAAGAAGGGGGTGTGTGTGAAAGAACCAGAATTGGTGGCAGATTGCAGTGGATTCTCCGTATGTATTCAGCTCAGACACTCAAGTTTAAGAGGCACGGCACGGGTTTTGGATGCTGTTTGGTGAAAATATCAGCTTGATTATGGAGCTTTGGGGATTTTTATTGATTTGGGGCCATCTGCTGCCTTCTCACTGGCGTGGATTTGGCTCTTCTCCACTACACCGAGTAAGGACCTCTTTGAATGATTATCATGTTTGAAGGATTTTTTATTTAATGAAGTACAAGTTGACCTGGGACTTAGCTGTTAATGTTTCCAATTTTTTCCAATTGCTGTAAGAATTTTATAAGCAGTTTCACACTTATAATAATATTCCATCTCTCTTTCTAAAAGAGCAGCCCCATATCCGATTCAAGCTTTGTGTTCATCTAGTCTCCATAAGGAGAAAAGGAGGGAGAGAAAGAGAGAGAGACAGAGAAAAGGAGAGAGGGAGAGCGAAGATATGATTGAGTCTTTGTGGAACTCCTGCGAGTAAGTGAAATTCCATTCATATCAGGTTGATTCCAAGCAAATTCTTAGGCTGTGCACAAGACAAGGGAGACACACAGGAGCTGTTTGTGCTGGTTCTCTGAGTGAATGCATTTGGAAGTCAGTTTGTTTTGGGGTTTGGGAGCGTGTTAAGGTTATTATTAATACAGGAGGTCCCTGAAGTGTGAACACTGGCTTATGAACAACTCTTATACAATAACACCAACATCAGGCTGCACTCCCACTGCCCAGCTCTACTGGTCAGTCATTTAGCCATTCAACACACATTTATCAGGAGCACCAGGTCCAGCTTCAGAGGGAATATGGGGCTGCATCTGAGAATTTGGGTTCTGGGGGCCGATGGTTGGGTTGAATTCTGGCTGAGCATCTGTGAGACCTTGGATAAGTGACTCTCCAACAACCAACCAGAAATAATTCCCTTTTATCTAAGTTCCACAAATAGTGAGGCTTCCCCCCACCACCCCCCGATTCTTGAGCTTTATACCTTCTGGAAACCAGGAATCTGGAAAATGATTGTGATTTCTTACTTCCTGTTGGTCACAAAAAAAAAAGCTCAGAGCTAATGGTGCTTGTGACTTCTCTCTGGTAAACAGAACTTCAAGGCAAGCGTTTTGTTACCAGTTTTGCTCTGCCTCTTGTTTTTTCCCTGCCTTGCCTGCATTTTCTTACAGCTCTTTCTTTAGTTTGGGCTTCCCTCTGATCTGTCTCGCTGCTGCAAATTTTTCCATGTCTAGCAGGACAGCAGGTGGGTGAGAGAGCCATTTGCTCTGTGTCCTCATCCAAAAGAGCTGCTCTAAGGATCAAAAGGGTCCAAGCAAGTATGAAGTGTTTGGATTAGTACTTGGTATATAGTAAGTGTTCGCTAATTCTATTACTGTTAACAATGTCACGATAGGACAATGGGGCTTATGTTCTAGAAGGTTCTTTTTTTAAATGTAAGGGTGTGCTGGGGACATGCATCAAAGGAAAAAACGGTGGCCTGAAACTCCACTCTCCAAAACTAGGACAGAGCTGCACCCACTCAGAGAAACGGATTCCTTTAAAAATTAGGCCCTGAGCACCTCCTTTTTCCTACTTCCTTATGAATTGAACATTCATGAAAGATTAGAACTGACCAAATTGAGCAATATCTTCCATTGGGAAGAAGTTTAATCTAGTGTCAAAAGAAGTTTAATAAAAGAAGTTCATTCTGGTATCAGCTAGTATCCAAATGGGACAGTTTCTTTCCGGTGTGTATGACCCAGTGGTCTTGATCTCACTAACCCGTGACTACACAGTAAAGTTCTATTATTTCCTTTAATAACCAAGCTATAACTCGGAGCCCCCACTTCCAAACTGGAGAAGTTTGGTTACTTACCAAGTTGGGCGCGCGCACACACACACACACACACACACACACACACACACACACACCTGTGCCCCTTAACCTAACTTGGATCCTTCTGTTTGCTCACCTGCTGCCATCTACTGGAAGAGAAGGAACTCAGACATCACTGAAATGTCTGACCTCAGGACCACGGAGCTCTGAGCCACCCTGTCTCTGCTCTGACCAGCCTCTAACCTGCAGGTGTGTCTGAGACTGCACCCAGGTCTTGGTCAGTCTTCAGGGCTCTGGGCTGGTTGATTCTGCACTCCAGCTATCCTTAGAACTCTACTCATGTCTGCAGCTGCCCATACAGGTTATGCCACTTTGCTCAGTCTTGGTGTTCCTTGACCAGTGAGAGTAGATAGTAGCTACAATGAGCATGTGCTGCAGAAAAACTGCTGGAGCCCCCACAGTACAGCCCTAAAGTTTACCTTCATAACCTTTCCCTCACCCTCTAAGACCCCCTAGTTGGGCCTAGGTCAAAATGTGTTTCCGTATCCCTTATACACTGTGTCTAGACTTAGTCCTTCCTTAGCCTCCTTCTTTTGTAGAGTGTTTCCTTATGGGGTTCCCTCTCTCCCCCCCTCATTGCTTCTCCTGAGATCTGGCCTCAGCTACTAGCTACCCAGTTCATTACACAAGCCTTAATTATTTCTGAAAGTCCAGGAAAACAGGCTGTAACCCAAAGACCTTTTCTCCCAGGGTCTTTGCAAATGTCTGGATACAAACAGATACATGAGTCTTCAGTCCCTGCCGCAGCCAAAACCGCAGAGCCAAAAGATAGGCGCACCCCCCACCTGCCACATCTCGGCGGCCGACTGCCACGCAACCAAGGGCCTTTCACACACGTTTCCCGGGGACGACGCCCTCACTTGACCCAACCACAATCATCCTTTCTGTGTCTACAAATGCTCTCTGTAAGATTTTCCTGTCTGATTACCTTCCAGGTCCACAGTCAGCAATCTAATCTGCTCGTTGCGGACAGAACTCCAAGCAGGTTACTTCTGAAGCCTCCTCACCCCTACCCCGATATTGCCTGGAAACGTGCTGGTCTATGCAGCAGGAGACAGGAAGCAAAGACTGGATCCAGAAATCCCAGCAGGAAATTAAGGCCATGGGCCTGTCCCACTCAGGAAGTAAAAATGGGATTCCAAAATAGGCTCCTAAGGGGCAGTTAGCGGTCCTTAGTGAATAAACATGCAGTATGCCCAGTTGAATTTGAATTTCAAGTACACAACAGACATGTCTTAGGGTAAGTAGGACCTATGCAACGCTTGAGCATCCTGTGTTTTGTCTGGCCACCTTCTCCCGAGGCCCACACGAGCCATGGTCAAGCCCACTTAGCATTCAGAATCGCCCCAACCTGTTTGGGGATTTATTTCACCACCTGGGTGTCTGAGAGGTGGTCACAGGTCACACGTGGCTTCCGCTTGGCTTCGGGATATAAACCATGCATTTGGGAGGTAAACCAGAGTAAATAGCCCAGGGCTGCCGGAGAGAAGGAAGGTTTCCAGGAAGAGATTAGAGGAGAGGAGGCAGGCTCCTGCTTCTAGGAGAAGGGCCCCGCCCAGTGGGCCTGCATCTTGGCTTTGGGGCCTCCCTGCGGTTTTACTTGGAGGGAGGCGTTGGGAAGCTTGGCCCCCCGAGGCATGCATGCTCTCCGAAGGAATGGGATGCTTTTCTCCCTCAGACCAGCACTTGACAGTGTGGTTTCAATCTGAATGTGTTTGTTTCCACCATGAAAGGAAAAGGAGGTTCAAGCTGGAGAGGAGGTGGCCAGACCGGGAGTCCAGGGGGCAGCTGTCCAAACAGGCCTTGGCTGTGGCTGCCTGGCAGGAGGCTCACTCGAAGCAGAGAGTGACCCAGAGTGGCCTCCCTGAGTCCCCGATGGGGCTCTATGGGATCTCAGTGCTTCCAGACCGGAATGATCCGGAAAGGAATGGTGATAAAAACTCCTTAGGTTCCAGAGCTTCTAAAGCATTTTTCTAGACGGTCTCTCATTAGGCCCCGGCATCAGCAGTGCGAGGCAGGGAGGCCTCAGGAAGAAAGGGAGGTCGGAGATACAACCCACCCGGAATTTACAAGACTGGTGTGGAACTTGAGCCGGGACTTGAGCCCAGGTGTCCAGAGATCATTCCACGACGGTCTGATGCCCTGTTGCTCCTTCCAGTGGCTGGAATGGCCACAGACAAACCCTGAGTGTGGTGACCAGCTGTCTGGCTTGTTCTGGGACCAGGTGTTTCCCAGGATGTGGGACTTTCTGTGCTAACAGCAGGACAGGCCTGAGCAAACCAGGACTGTCTATCACCCTACTGGGGAGCCCGCAGTGGTTCTCTCCCTGCGTCCCCTCCCGCCTTCTCGGAGGGAGGCCCCTTACGCAGACCCTTAGCCCAGAAACAGGAGAAGCTGGACAGAAGGTGGCAGAGAGCAGGAGCAGGAGGGCTTGAGGGTCCTGTGGTCTTCCTTCTGCATCCTCGCCCAGGCTGCTCCTTCCACCTGGGCCGACAGTCTCCCTGCCGAGTCTTTTCTGTCTGTCATTCAGATCTCCCAACAGGGTCTGTGATGCTTCCTCCTTTGCCCTGAGACTGTGTTAGGTGCTCTGTGTGCTCCCAATCCCCACAGAATTTTCTGGTGAATTTCCTTGCGTACTTGTCTATCTCCTCCTTAGAAAGCAAACCTGTGGAGCCAGGGGCTGTATCCTAGGGGTACCCAGGACCTGCCTGCATGGAGCACACAGTCTGTTGGGTGAGACAGATGTGAATCAAATCATCAGATGAGCAAAAGCCAAATCACAGCTATGTTGGTAAACATTTGTTTGAGTCCCATATGATAAGTACCATGCAGGAATAGCACCCAGTGGTAGAACTTCTAATAAGGGGGTCAGAGAAGCAGGTGTGTCGGGGAAGGTTCCTTTGAGGTGATTGTGGAATGGAGATTCTGAGAAGGCGTAGGAATGAGAACGAACCCCAGGAAGCAGCAGCAAGTTGCCTGGCCCCTCGTTGTAGGAGGAAGACAGCAAAGGTTCTCAACGGGGGTGACTTTGTTCCCCAGAGAACATTTGGCCAGGTCTGGAAATATTTTTTTGTCACAGCTTAGGGTGAAGGTTGCTGCAGGGCTCTAATAGGTAGAAATCAGAGACTTTGTTAACATCATACAATGCACAGGACAGTCCCCTGCAACAAAGAATGATCTGGCTCAAACGGCCAATAGTGCCCCCCGTTTGGTAGAGCAGAGGACAAAGACGGGTGTGGTGTGCGTGGAGGCTAGAGACCCTGAAGCTCTTGCAGGCACAGTGACATGATCCAGCCAGTGTATTGGAAAGAAGAATTTAGCTATAGTGTGGAGAACAGAACAGGTGAGGGGGGGGGGTGGGACGACCAGATGTGGATAATTGTGGCGGTCCAGTTGATGGATGACAGCGGCTTGGACCAGGACTTTGGTGACAAAGAGGGACAGCCCGGAATGGATTCCTCAACCACTGAGCAAGTAATATAACCAGCAGTGGGGGTGCAGGTTGGAGGAGAAGCGGGTATCCCCAACCTGACTCCTGGTTTTCTGGCTTGAATACCTGCACGGGTAGTAATAATAGGTGTTCTACGTCTTCTACGTGCTCCAGCTCATTCTGTCACCTCAGTTCTGGGGAAACTGAGGCACGGAGAGTAGAGTCGTGCACTCAGCTAAGGGGCTTGGCGAGCGCCCCCAAGCCCAGTCATTCCTCTGTGCTGTCTCTCTGAATAATGGTGCTGTCCATTCACCAGGGAACACGGTGGGGAGCTAGGCGTGGCCAGGGCACATGAGCTTGTTTTGCCCCCAAATATCATCCCCCCCCAAAACCGGAAACCGCCGGGGAGACCGAGTCATGTATGCAAAAACAAAGGGCTTTATTACGGGTTTAGGCTCGCCAGACCTAAACTCGGGCTCACAGACTATACCGGCGTGGTGGATCCATGCTGAGAGCCCTGAATAAAGGTGGCGCAGGGCCTTTATGGGCTTGGGAAGGGGGAGTTACAGGAAATCGTGACACAGGTACAGTGATCCAATCAGTATTATACAATATTATTGACAGCAGGTTTATCCAATTACAACATTTAAAGTGTTAACCAGTTACAGAGCAGACCCAGGACCCTCACGCAGGGTGTAACTAGCCTTCTAGGCCTGCCCTTAGAAATGTTAAGGGTGTTAGCTGGCCTTTCCTAATTGGGTGTTACAAGGGTGGTCCCTCCTGCCTTGGGCAACCTGTGCCCTTCTATTGTCTAATGATTAGTCAGTTTGGTTTAGACCTGCATCCTTACAAGCTCACATTTGGGCATGTGAAGTTTGAAGTCAAGTAAAAGAGCTACATGCAGGCTCCTTGCAATTGTGTCCCCCATGAGCCAGTGGCTTAAGCAATTGGTTAAAAAGTAACATTTACTAAGCCTGAGATTTTCAAGGCAGGGTGGTTGGTGGGAAACATACTGAGAAAACTGAAACACAGACCTAGCCCCTAGGGGCTTCGGAGTCCCTGGGAAAACACAAGACCTCCAAACTGGAATTCGGCCCTGCCCCAGACAAGCTCAGTCTTCAATCTCCCACCTCACCAGAGAATCGTAGGGGGCAAAATCAAACGTCTGAACAAACTCTTTGGACTTTCAGAGGCTGAGAAACTAGAATTCAGTTGTCAGGATGACTCTAGCCAATTAGCACCAAAGCAACACATGAAAACAGAAACTAGGCCAAGGTGTCTATGGGTGTGGGCGTGCAGGGCCATTCCTCGCCTGTGCGGTACCCGCCCAGACCTCCAGGGCTGGCTCGCTGCCCCAGACTGTCCAAAATCCTGCCGTGGCCTCCTTTGTGCTCAGGGAGAAATGAAGAACTCAGCCTGAGATACAGAAAAGCAGCTCTTTAAAACCTCTGCCTAATTCTGTGGGGCCACCGAGGGCATAAAGCTGGGTAATGGGCCCCCCTTTGCTCCTCAGGCAGGCCCAGGCCTCAGCTAGTCTCTGCAATAATGAGAAATCTTAGTCTGTTTGTGGGTGGGGTTCAACTCGGGCAGGCTGTTTTCTTGTTTGATGGAAACAGCACCCTCAGTCCTGGCTGCCTACTTTGCAGGGCCCTGTGTGAAATGAAAACGCAGGGCCCCTTGTTCAAAAATTATTAACGATTTCAGAATGCAACGGCACACCATAAAACCATTGAGGAGGCTGTTTGGAACATGCATGGGGCTCTGCGTACACCCTGAAAGACCTTCAGAGCCTTGGGTGGTAGTGTGGGCAATACAGAAGGAGCAGGTGGAGACGCCTGTCCCCCACACCTTCTCTGTGCTGCCCCCCCCCCCCGCCCCCGCACAGGGGAAGGAGGGGGATGGGTAGCAAAGGATGCTGCTGCCGGAGATCCCTGGAGGAGCAGACCTACCCAACGGCAAAGTCAGCAGCAGGCACAGCAGACCAGAGGAGCGCCGTCTGGTGGACAGCACAAGGGCAGAGCCCTCTTCTCTGCAAGAGATGAAAAGAGGTGGCCACCAGAGAGGAGGAGACAGGTCCTTCTCCGGTTCCCCAACTTCCACCATCACATCCCAACCAGGAATACCTCTCCATAGCCCCCCACCCCATGCCACAAGCTAACTGTTGAGATTTCCATGCCCCAAAGTGTTGCCCTGTCACTCTTCCTTCTTTATTTGATTAAACAAATACTTCTTAAGTGTCTATGCTCTGCCTGGCCCAGCACTAAGCCCTAGAGAGATACAGTGGTAAGGACCGATGTCACACTGGTTCAAATACTGAAAGACATCTCTACCAGCTGGCAAATAGCTGCTACCCTAGATGGTCTTCTGTGGCTCCCCTCCCCCTTCCCAGGCAACACCAGGCCCTACCCCAGGTCTCCAGGACCTCCCACAGATCCAGCAACCATAAGACCTGCCCTTAAGCTGTTTAGCAAACAATTGGCTCTGATTGGTTGGAAAGGAAAGTCAGGTAAAGGGTAAGATAGCTCTTTGGGCATTCAGGAAAGGCCTCTTGCAGAATGTGACATTAGAGCAGAGACCTGAGTGCAGTGAGGAAATGATATGTAAAAACCCAAGGAAAGCAGAAGGAACTTAGATGCAAAGGCCTTGAGGTGGGATGAAAAGCCAAGTTCAAGGACAGAAGAGGCCAGTGTGACAAGAGCCCGTTTGGAAGAGGTAAGGTGGACAGGAAGCCAGGCAGCATGTCCTGAGAGCCTGACACACATCATAATCTGGAATTTGAGTTTCCTTCTGCGTGTGATAGGAAACAAGCGGAGGGTTTTGGCAGAAGAGTGGCAAGCTGATTTATGTTCTGAAAAGGCTTTATTTTTTAGAGCAGTTTGAGTCTGACAACAACATTGAAAGGAAGATACAGAGATTTCCCGTATCCCCTCACCCCTACACAGGCACAGCCTCTCCCATTATCCATATCACTCATTGAGGGGTACATTTGTTACCAAGGATGTACATGCACTGACAATCACTGGAAGTCCATGGTTTCCTTAGCGTTCACTCTTGCTATTGCAGATTCCATGGGTTTGAGCAAACGTATAATGACATGTTCCCATCAATATAGTATCATCCAGAATATTTACACGCCCTAAATATCCTCCATGCTCTGCCTACTTATCACCCTGCCCCCACCACTGATTTTTTTATTGTCTCCATAGTTTTCCTTTTAGAATATCATATAGTTGGAATCATACAGCCTTTTGAGTTTGGCTTCTTTCACTTAATAATGGGCATTTAAGATTTATCCATGTCTTTTCATGGTTTTACAATCCATTTCTTTTTAGAATTGAGCATTTCATGGTCTTTATGCACCACAGTCTATCCATTCACCTACTAAAGAACATCATTGTTGCACCCAGGCGTTGGCGGTCATGAATAAGGCTGCTATGAACATCCGTGTGCAAGTTTCTGTCTGTTATTTGCTTTCAACCCCTTTGGGCAAAAGCCAAAGAGCACTGCTGCTGGATAACATGGTGAAGGTGTGTTTAGTTTTATAAGAAGCCACCAAACAGTCTTCCAAAGTAACTGTACCAATTTGCATTCCCATCAGCAATGAATGAATTCCTAGGGCAACCAGTGTTCCAGTTGCTCCACATCCTTGCCAGCATGTGGTGGTGACCATGTTCTAGATGTTGGCCCTTCTAATATACGTGTGGTAGTATCTCATTATTGCTTTAATTTGTCATCTGCTTGTCTTCTTTGCTGAGTGTCTGTTAAGGTCTTTGGCGTACTTTAAATCAGCTTATTTTCCTATTGTTCGATTTGAAGAATTTTTGGGTATAATTTGGAGAGCAGCCTTTTATCCAACATATTTTCTCCCAGTCTGTGGCTTACCTTCTAATTCTTTTGATAATCTCTTTTGTGGAGCAGTTTTTAACTTTAGTCTAGCATACCAATTATTTGTCTCATGATGATGTCCTTTGCATCGTATCTAAAAAGGCATCATGATACCCGAGCTCAGCGAGGCTTCCTCCGAACTTACCTTCTGGGAGTCTTTTAGATTTGCATTTTCCATTTAGATCTATGACCCGTTTTGAGCTAATTTTTGTGAAGGGCATAAGGCCTGCGTCTAGATTCACTCTTCACAGGTGGATGTCCATTTGTTGGGGAGACTACCTTTGGTCCATTGTATCGCCTTTGGTCCTCTGTCCTGACTTACGTTTTAACGGATCACTCTGGCTGGCGGGAGTGGAAGGAGCAGAGCCACTTAGGATTGTACCTTGTCCAGTGACAGGTTCCTGATCCCATGGGAGATGCACGCTGGGGTTTCAGAAGGAAGGTCGGTGTGCAACGATTTGGCTCTTGGCTCCAGGTCTCCCAGGCTGAGTGAGCGGTACGGAACGGTTATTGCTCCAATACTAAATTCCACCGGATGCGTATGGGCTTAGAAGCTTGCAATGTCAGATGTGCCTAACTTCCGATCAGTGCTTCAGCAAGTTTGCCCGAAACTCAGCTGGGTGACTTGGGCAACGTTACTAAGCTTCTCGGCCTCTCTGTTTCCCTTCCTGTGAAAACCGCCTTACTGTAATACCTGCCCTGCATTCCTTATGTGCCAGGCCCTGTTCTCAGTAACAGGAAACTCACTCGATCCTCCCCATGACCCTACAAGAGGTGCAGTTATCACTTCTATTTTGTAGAGAAGGAAACTGAAGCACCGGGTACGTGATTTTCTCAAAGCCTTGCTCTTGGTGTGTCCAGGAGCTGGCATTTGAATCCAGGTACTTGGCATGACACTCTTCATTCCACCCTGCTTCCTACTTCGCAGAAACACCAGGAGGATTAGATAGGACAACACATCTAAGTTATCCGGCATAATCCTCGACACATTAAGACCAAAGACACCTGTCTGATGCTTCACAGAGTAAAACAGACAGACAGTAGTTGGAAGCCATAGAATCAGAGCGCCTTAGAGATGGGCGCACATGGGTGCATGGGTTGTGATAGCTGGAACTGGAAACAACAGAACTATCCATCTTTTGGGGAACAGACTAACAAATTCTGGGCTATGTATCCAGTGGTGTACAGTACACAGGGAAAATGCATGAACTAGAACATAGATCTCAGCAACAAAGTAGGGTGGGGGCAGCGCAAGGGGTGGGGAGGGAGGGGAGAAGCCAAGTTATACATGAATATTCATGAATATGATACTAAAAGCTTAAAACATAAAAAAGTCTATACTTTGTTTATGGATCTATCCAGTCTATCTATCTATATCTATATTTATATCAAAGAAGAACTATATGGTCAGGTATGAGACACAGTCTACAGATGGACAGAAGGAGAGGAGGAGGAAAGATGGAAAAACTTCTACTGTAGTTGTAACATTTTATTTAATTAAAAAAAGATCTGAGGCAAGTAATGCAAACGTTAGCACCTGTTAACACTGAGGGGGGCACAGGGCTTCTACTTCGTGATAACAGCTAATGTTTGTTGGCTGCTTACTATGTGCCAGAACTGTTGTCAGAGCTTGACTAGTATTGACTCAGTCCTTTAAGACAATCCTGTGAGGTCATTCCAATATAATCTATATCCTTGCAGATACGGGCATGGGAACACAGAAAGGTTAAGTAACTGGCTCAAGATGATACAGTTGCCAGGCGGCGGAGTTGGATGGGATGCGTGCGCAGGTAACTCGAGTACCAAATCTACGCTGTTAGGGTGGTTACAGACCACGAACACTCACACGGAAGGCGACTGCGCCAGGCTCTGCTCCAGGACATTAGGAGTGCTAATGCCCTTCACCTTCGCAGCAGCCTCACGAGGGCGGAAGCTGAGCTGCAGGTGAAGGAAGGAAGGAAGCTGAGCTGCAGGTGAAGCAGCCTGCCGGACATCACACAGGGTGCGAGACTGTCTTGGGACTGACCCTGAGCCCTCTCTTAACTGCCACACAAAACCACTGCTTGAGCTTCTGCTATATTATTCCTAGTATTTTGAAGCATCTGTGAAACACTTCATAATTTGAATGTTTTGATTAGAATTAAAAATCAAGGGTGCCTGGGTGGCTCAATAGGTTAAGCATCCAACTTCAGCTCAGGTCATGATCATGCAGTTCCTGGGTTCAAGCCCCGCATTGGGCTCTGTGCTGACAGCTCGCTCAGAGCCTGGAGCCTGCTTCCTATTCTGTGTGTGTATGTCTCTCTCTCTGACCCTTCTCTGCTCATGCTGTCTCTCTCTCTCCCAAAAATAAATAAAAACATTAAAAAAAAAGAATTAAAAATCAATAGCAACTAGAAGGGAATTCATCCCTAGCATTGAACACTATGGAGACAATAGGCGTAAAGTGGAGGAAGACTTGGGGGGCTCTTTCCATTTGCCATCAGGAGTCAGCTGCCCCTCATCCTTGCCGCCATCATTCCTGGGGGCCTGTCTCCCCACTGAGTAGTAATCCACTGTTTCTGTTTGTCCCCCATCATAGACTGCACACAAATCTTTGAAGGTGAGCCATTTTGAATTCTCCTCTCTGCCCCCCGAGAGCAATGCCAAGTAAACAGCTGAAGTCAATTAATGACATTGGATGGAAGTGAAGCCCAAGAAAAAAGCCAATTGTTTTCCGCCTCTGCCTGTCCTCCCCCCACCCATACAGGAGCTGATAGCTGGGGACCTCACTGAGGAGAGATGAGACACCTGCTCCAGTCTGACTGTGGTGCAGCTGCGAGAATCAAGACACGGGACCGTGGAGAAAGGGACTCAAACCAATAGGAGAACGGGCCAGAGACGCACATGCTTGGGGACCAGGTGCTGATCTGACAGGATCAGCCCTCCACGAGGGCAGATGCGATGTACATAGAGGTGGAACTTGCCTTATGAGGCAGTTGTCATACCGAATAGGCGTCCTGACCTTGAACAGGACAACATGGGCACCACGGCATCAGTTAAAGACCAAGAAACGAAGTGTGTGGACTTGGCTTTACGGAGCCTCCAAGAGTGCGTTCCCCCATCAGAAACTGGCATCTGCCTTCTTTCTCATGGGCAGATTTTTAAAAAATACATAGATACGAAGTGTTTTCTTTCAGCTTCCCAATTCAGATCTTTCAGTGATAAATCAGCTCTCGAAAAGGTACACCCACTTGATTTGTGGAAGCAAGATATGATGTGAAAATAGTCACCCAAATGAGAAGCCTGTTAGATTTCTCAGGAATGCAGACTATTTGGCTCTTTGAGCCTGCAACTCTTCATTCACGAGCTTGTGTTTGCGCACGATTGGGTAACCATTGCCTTTAACTCAGATCCTGCTTTACTGTCAGAATTTAACACTTCCCAACTACTTATATGTGTCCTGTGATCCAAGGTGATTGAAGATCCTAGAAGGAAAGGCGAAGGAGTCGGAGGCCAGACAGAGAAGGGTGCACTTCTCACGAACCGGACTCTGAGCAGCGTGCTGAGTGAGTATATTTGGAGCCCGTGTTGCTATGGATGTATTGACAGCTTGCTCGCTGGTTCCTAAGATTCCCAAGATCCCTCGAGGTATTGTCCAAGTTTGGATGAGTTGACAGATTACGAAACTATCTGACAAGTTCGAACAAAAGTCAGCCAGAGTCACACCCTAGAGCTTCAGGAACATGGCTCCCACTCTTCTCAGTCATGAAGACTGCCCGCTGAGGCGTGAATTCTGTACTTCCTGGGGGCGGAGGTGGAGGCCCATAATCCTAACCTCCCACCACGTTTTTCACCCCCAGAGAAACGCAGTATGCTATGGGCAGGCCTTTCGTAAAGCGGTAGTCCTTGGAGAAGGGAGGTGTTTTTAGTTCAAGGCAGAGCTTTACATTCAGTGTATTAAATAAGAAAATAAGGGGCGCCTGGGTGGCTCAGTTGGTTGGGCGTCCAACTTTGGCTCAGCTCATGATCCCTTAGTCAGCAGGTTCAAGCCCCGCATCTGGCTCTGTGCTGACAGCTCAGAGCCTGGAGCCTGCTTTGGATTCTGTGTCTCCCCCTCTCTCTGCCCCTCCCCTACTCAGCTCTGTGTCTCTCTCTTTCTTTAAAAAAAAAAAAAGGTCAAAGTATCTTTAAGAAATGTTCTTCCTTTCAAGCTTCCAGACAACAACAAACCTCCAAATTATCTTAGGTTCCTCTCTCTCTCCCTCACCTCCCACACCCAGTGGGCTGCCAAGCCCCATCTGCCCAGCGGACCAGCCCCTCCTCTCCTGCTGCTTTTCCTATTTAGCCTCCTTGGCCTCCCGGCTTCCTGTCTGTCCTCCTCAGAGCAGCTGCGTTCCTGATACACTCATCTGTGTCCAGTGCCTGGGGCCCTGGCATGGTTCAGTAAATATTCAGCCTCCGGATATTCTCTGATTTTTCTGTCATTTTGTTCAGAATTATTATAAAGGTGTCTCTGAATCCTACACTTGAAGTCTGGACTTTTTTTTAATATTAGAATTTGAATATAGTTGGCACACAGTGTTACACTAGTTTCAGCTCCACAACATAGGGATTCAGCTTCTCTGTTGAAGTCTGAACCCTGCTCCTCTGAGCCCTCCCTAATACCACCCAGCCTGCCTGTGACTACCATAGCTCATGGAATGAACTTCTTTCCAAGCCGTGCTTCTGGTGCTCTCCTGCTTCCTGTCCTTTGCTCATATGGGGCTTTCTACTTGCAACGTCCTTTCCCCTCATATGGCCTATTCTGCAAGACTCACGCCCACTGCCACCTCTATCCTGGAGCCATGCCTGACCCTGTGTGGCCAGACACTCCTCTGCTCCTTTCTCTGCGCTCACCAGACTTCTGCTTGCTCTCTCGTGTGGAACCTACTGTCAGTTCGGCGTATGTCGTCTTAGACTGTGCGTGCCTGGGGACCAACACCAGCATCCTCCGTGCAATATCATATGCAAAAGGCACGTCAGAATAACTGGCATCTAGCAATATTCGGTGAATGTTAGTGTCAGTCTCCCCTTTCCTGACATCTTTATGTAAGATGAGCCACTAAAAACCTCCGTGATGACAGCTCCTTTCCTTGTGACGCCCAAGAGATTTCACGGCTTCCTTTCTCTGCTTGAGGGAAGATAGCATGAGGATCTGAGTCTGGGTTTACAGTAGCATATTGTACCTTGGTACTTTTTAGGAAATTCACATAGCTTTTTCAGTTTTTTTTTATATTTTATTTTTTTAATAATAGTTTATTGTCAAATTGGTTTCCATATAACACCCAGTGCTTCTCCCCACAAGTGCCCCCCACCATGACCACCACCCTCTCTGTCCCTCCCCCTCCCCCTCCCCCTTCAGTCCATGGTTCGTTTTCAGTATTCAGTAGTCTCCCTTGATCTGTGTCCCTCACGCTTCCCTGCTCTCTTTCCCCCTTCCTCTCCCCATGGTCCCCTGCCAGGTCTCTCCTGTTAGACCTATGAATGCAAACATTATGGTATCTATCCTTCTCTGCCTGACTTATTTCGTTTAGCATGACACCCTCAAGGTCCATCCACTTTCCTACAAATGGCCATATTTCATTCTTTCTCATTGCCATATAGTACTCCATTGTGTATATATACCACATCTTCTTGATCCATTCATCAGGTGATGGGCATTTAGGCTCTTTCCATGATTTGGCTATTATAGAAAGTGCCGCTATGAACATTGGGATACATGTGCTCCTATGCATCAGGACTTCTGTATCCCTTGGGTAAATCCCTAGCAGTGCTATTGCTGGGTCATAAGGGAGTTCTATCGATAGTTTTTTGAGGAGTCTCCACACTGTTTTCCAGAGCAGCTGCACCAGTTTACATTGCCACCAACAGTGTAGGAGGGTGCCCATCTCTCCACATGCTTGCCAGCATCTATAGTCTTTTGATTTGTTCATTTTAGCGACTCTGACCGGTTTTTTTTTTTATCATTACCATAGATTTCTGACCCACTGTATTAAAACCATAAAAACTGAGTTTACATAGCAGGGAGACGTCCAAATAAAAAGACTCACGTAAGTTAGAAGTTTCTTGTCCTTTCATGTAATGAGCCATAGGTGAGCAGGTGGTGGAAGTAAGAGACTATTCTCTGAGGCTGGGCCAGAGACTCAGTTTCCCTTGATCTTGTTGCTTGAATGCTGCCTAGATGAGCTAATGCTTATGGGCCAGCCCCACAACCACATCTGCTTCCAGTTTCCAGGAAGGCGTAGCAGAGAAGAAACAGCTTGCCTAGGCAGGACTTGACCCCAAAGTTGCACATACCACTTTCATTCAGGTCCTGTGGACTAGCACAGAGTCTCACGGCCATGCCCACCTGCAAGGGAAGCTGGGAAATATTCACTAAACTGAGTGTCTGATCCTCCCACTGTTCTCTTCAGGGATAGCTACGAAGTCACGTACCTTGCTGAAATTCCGGGTGGGGAAGATTCTGTTACCAAAAGAAGGCAGCAAGCATGGGTAAGGGCGGACAAGTCCTCCTCTCTGCCACACCTACCTCACATAGTTCTTGCAAAGATTACACACGAAGGTTGGGAAAACGCCCAGTGTGATGTGCAGCAAAATCAACATCTCTCCCTTCCAGCATTCCCAGTATTAGCCTTCCCACTTACCCCCGTGGCCTTCCACATAGCAAGCTCTCGCTAGATTTTTGACCAGTAAATGCTTAAATGAAGGGGCTCATTTCAAAGGCGCATCATTTCTTTTAAAATTTGTTAATGCTTATTTTATTTTTGAGACAGAGAGAGAGAGACAGAGAGACGGTGTGCAAGTTGGGGAGGGACAGAGAGAGAGGGAGACACAAGATCCGTAGCAGGCTTTGAGCTGTCAGCACAAAGTCCAACATGGGGCTCCTACTCACGGACCATGGCTCTCATGATCATGACCTGAGCTGAAGTCAGATGCTCAATCGACTGAGTCACCCAGGAGCCCCAGAAGGCGCACCATTTCTAGCTACCCAACCCCATTTGCAATTTGCTCATTCGTTGATGTTGTATGAAAGAAAGCTTGTTGCTAAAATAGCTTACTGGGGACAGAAATGGATAAAGAGCTCTCTTTCTACATCATCAATTTGCCAAATAATGGAGTTACGCTGAGTGCCGCTAAGCCTCGAAAATTCCCAAATGAGGAGGACTAACATTATTAAGGACCATGGCTTAGTGTGTGATTGCTGAATTTCCTTTATGTGGATTCCTGTGTTTCTCCAGAGAACACACGAAGTGAGCCACACCAGCCCCTGCCATTCTTTGGTTTGAACACTCCTGCTTGGACTGTTTCCAGGGACATCAGGATGGAGAGGTGGATGGGCAGGAGAGTGGGGTCTGTTCTTCTGGGAGAAGCTGAGCAGGACTGGGGAGTCCTCCCGGAGGTCCCTGGAGCCTGTGACTGGGAAAAAAGCACGTGGAAAAAGGTCTGTTCCAGATGGGGGGGTGGGTAGCTCCCCGGTTAAGAAACCCTGGGATTCTCTCCCCTCCACTAAACACGGAACAGCCTCAAAATCAGCTGCCGATAGTTTGAGCCTGTCGCTAGAGCTCTATGCTGCAGCCTGTGGCCTTGGTCACTGGGGTCTCAGACTTCTGTGCAGGAAAGTCCTTATGAAGTGACTCAGCAACATGCTTAAAATGTCTAGGAATTGTCATTTAAAGCGATCCCCAGAGCTCTGGGAAACTGAGCAGATGGACCTAAATAGAACAGTTCGGGATGGCCAGAGGGAACCCACTGCCAGTTTTCTAGGCACGTGGTCCAGAGAAAGCCCTGGAAAGGGCATAGACCCACCTTGGAGAAAACTCTGAGGACCCAGGACAGCCTCCCCAGAGGGGCACTGGCTACCTCTCCTATCTCTCTTCCTCTGCAGAATCTCCTTGCTCTGCTAGGGACAACTTCCTGCTCCCTCCTTTTCTACTCCTGCAAAGTTGGTGTGTTAACTTCTCTTGAAACCTCAGTTTTGTGTACTAAAATATTTTCTGAAGTTGGATGGTCTTCATCAAATGATCTTCTGTTTGCTAGCTTTCCTTTTCCAGACTAATATCAAGACTCCTGGGAAGAAAATGCTTTATATTCCTAATTGTGTGTGTGTGTGTGTGTGTGTGTGTGTGTGTGTAATTGTGTATTTAGATATGTGTGTGTACACATATATGTGTTTAGGGATTTCCCCAAACATCTACTCAAATACTGTTTTGGGGTGCCTGCTGTGCCCAATATTGTCTAAAGTACAAAGATCTAGTATGAGTAAAACAGACTGAGTAGTCACCTTGAAGCCTGGGGCAGACCCACAATGAATAAATAATTTTTACATAGAATGTGGAAGTGTGGGTATGTCCCACAGACACATGCATCCCTCCACACACAGAGTGGCTGGTAAATGGTGTTTGGCCCCAAATTAGGAACCCAGTAAAAATCACGAGGACTCCTATTTCTTGAGTGCCTATTATGAGTCAGGCACTCTTTTAATTCTTAACAACCTTGTAAGATATGAACGATTATTGCCTCCTTTCACAGAGGGACAACTGGGACATAGAAAGGGCACAACTAGAAAGTAGCAGGGTGGCATGAAGCCAAGAAAATGGGCTCCCTTTATAAGAATACATGAACTAGTCTAAGAAGATCAAGTTTCAAGGAAAAGTCTGGAGAAAGAGAAACTTAGAGCTGGGTTAGCAACACAGCCCAAGACTTGTGACGGACTGCAACGTGATTTTCGTCTTCCAGTGTTGCTTTTATCTGACAGCAAGGAAGGGGCGGAAAAAAAGAAAGCCCTTTCCCAGATAAATGATAAACATATAGTTTTAAGTGTTTCTTGTTTCTTAAAAAAATTTTTTTAATGTTTAATTATCTTAGGGAGAGAGAGAGAGAGACACGGCATGAACGGGGGAGAAGTCGAGAGAGAGAGGGAGACACGGAATCTGAAGCAGGCTCCAGGCTCTGAGCTGTTGGCACAGAGCCCCACGCGGGGCTTGAACCCATGGACTGGACGATCATGACCTGAGCCAAAGTCAGACGCTGAACCAACTGAGCCACCCAGGCACCCCTAGCGCTTCTTGTTTTGACAAAGAAAAGGAAAAAAAAGCCAAGATGAAGTGATTGTGACACATTTTTACACAGAGAGGCCCTGAGAGATAACATAATTCTGATTGATTCTCCAAAGGGTGAAGGCAAGAGGTGAAGAGAGGAATCAGAAAGAATCTGATTACTAGGTCCTCCCCACCTCAACTCTCTGAGACCCTAGAGGATAAACACAAGTTTCCCATAAGGGTTTTGAGAATCAAGATGTCCAAAAACTCCAAAGGGCCTTAGTTGGAAAGTTTGACTTAAAAATGATTTAAGATGAATACCTTTTATTTTTTTCTAAGTTTATTTATTTATTTTGAGAGAGGGAGAGAAGGTGTGAGTAGAGGAGGGACAGAGAGAGGGAGAGAGAGGATCCCAAGCAGGCTGTCAGCACAGAGCCCGACATGAGCTTGATCCCAAAACTGTGGGACAGTGTGACCTGAGCCTATATAAAGAATCAGACACCCAACCAACTGAGCCACCCAGGTACCTCCAAGGTGAATGGTTTTTATAACCAGTATGTTTTAGTTATTTATTGAGTGCCTAGTATGTGTAAGACAACTTGCTAGACTTTTTACAGACATTGTGTCTCGTGTAGAATTAAAAATATATCATCTATTTGAGCTTGAAAAAAAAATGAACTGATTAAGCATCAATTACAGCTCTTAATGGCGAGTGAAAAATGAACTAAACTCTACTTATATAGTGACTTAAATCTTGTTCTAAATGGAATATCAGTTTGAGGGGCCCCTGACTCTTGATTTCAGCTCAGGTCATGATGTCACAGTTTGTGAGATGTAGCGCCGTGCCGAGCTCTGCACTGATAGTGTGGAGCCTGCTTGGGATTCTCTTTCTCCCTCTCTCTCTGATTCTCCCTCCACTCACACCTTCTCTTTCTCTCAAAAATAAATAAACATTTTAAAAAAAAACATTAAAAATTTTTTTAATGGGACACCTGAGTGGCTCAGTCGGTTAAGCATCCAACTTTGGCTCAGCTCATAATCTCGCAGTTTGTGGGTTCAAGCCCTGCATCGGGCTCTGTGCTGATAACTAGCTCAGAGCCTGGAGCCTGCTTCAGATTCTGTGTTTCCCTCTCTCTCTGACCCTCCCCTGCTTCACGTTCTCTCTCCCTCTGAAAAATAAATAAAACATTAAAAGAAATCTTAAAAAAGCAAATGGAATATCAATTCTAGACATCGTCACTGCCAAGCTATTCATTTACATTTTTTAACATCAAAGGTCATAATTAGGCAGGAAAATTTCCTGTATTATTTCTCTTACTCATGCTCCTGGCAATTGTCATCATGAAAATACAGTCATTCCATACTTAGTGTATGAAGGAGCCACAGACTTGATACCAGAGATGCAAAAACAAAAGTAAGACACGCATTCTGTCCTTGGGGATCTTGACATACCATTTGGGACATGCAGCTTCCTTGTAGAAATGTACAGAGCAAGGCAGAGTATCCGTGCTTGGAGTCAAATGAGCAATACAGACGGTAGGAGCTGACATTCAGAGAAGGGAGGGCTCTTTGAAAGCTAAGGGTGCCAGGAAAAATCTCAGAGTCACCCAAAATAATGCTTTTCTTCTCAGTTCTCTTCTCTGGATTTTACAATCATCTCCTTGTTTTCTTTTCTCTCTAACCAAATCACCACGAGCCTCTTAGCCAGAGGTCGATTGATTTTGAACCTCTTCTAGAGCCTCCTGTTTTTAGCTAAGGACATCTTTTCATCAGTCAGTCAACACTGTCAAATGGGCCCTAGGTGTGCTGAGTGGGACCCAACGGTGGGGCAAGGGTTAATGAAGGAAGAGGAAGGTACACCCTCCTCCGTCTCTAAAACCGAAGCGGAGGCTGCCTATCTCACAAGAACTGCCCTTGTTTGGGTGCAGGCCCTGATAACACGGCGTATCGCCCTGTCTCCACCCTCCACAGGCCTTGTCTGTACCTCACAGTGCTGCCCCTGACGTGGCCAGACACCAGTTCTGAGCTTGGGCAATTCCCAGTTCTCCCTGAGACACGCTGAGCTTCCGTTTGCTGAGGCACTTTAATGACAGAATTCTAGGGGCGCCTGGGGGGCTCAGTTGGTTCAGCGTCCGACTTCGGCTCAGGTCATGATCTCCTAGTTCATGGGTTCAAGCCCCGCATTGGGCTCTGTGCTGACAGCTCAGAGCCTGGAGCCTGCTTCAGATTCTGTGTCTCCCTCTATCTCTGCCCCTCCCCCGATCAGCCTCTGTTTCTGTCTCTGTCTCTCTCTCAAAAATAAATAAACATTAAAAAACAACAGGATTCTGGAGAAGGGCCACAAACGCCTGCCACTGCGGTGTGCACTGGTTTCTTCCCTTCCACAGCTGAGTCGTATATTCAACAGTCACCTTCCGGAGGCCCCAGTATTCTTCCAATAAATGTCTGCCTCCCTTTATTTTTGCTGAAATCATCTGGAGTCAGTATCTGAGGTTTTCAAATAATAAGATTAAAGAATTCATAAACTGGTTCTAGAGAGTACGTTGCAAATTTCAGATCTTTGAGGAAAATATCATTTTGTTGAGCTGGGAGTGAAGACAATAATTCTCTTTATTCAGAGATGGGAAACTAGCGACCTTGGTCTAAAGTGACAGACAGTGTGATTCTTGTGGTCACCTGGGACTTCACCCATGCTAGGGTTGGGGGGCCCAATAGTTGTCACCATAAAGCCATTGAAAAGAAATGAGAAAGGCTGAGACCAGAGTCAGGTGGCATTGGGATAACCCGTGTAAGACAATAGCGAACTCTGTCCCAGAAGTCTTCCTTAGAGGCATAAATTCAAAGTTAAGGTCTTAATATGATCCCACTAGCTACTGGCCTGAGAACACCAAAAAAACAAGTTCAGGAAGTGACATTTCAGGCTATTGAACTATACCTGCACTTTCATCTACAAACTCACTAAGTTTCAGACATGTGTAAAGTGTGATCAGGAAACTGTGACATCCAGGCACATAATGGAAATTACAATATGTGGGAGGAGCCGAAGGAAGTGGGGAATCTAAGCCTTCAAGCCCCTCAGAAACATTCCTCACTCCACCCCCAATCCCAGCACCAGAGGAAACTAGCCATCCGCCCCACTGGCTTCCACTGCTCAGTAATGCCCACTCTGTGGCCGGCATTTGAACCCAGCACAGCCTGGACGGGGTTATACAGGACCATCACAGAGAAGAAAGAAGTCACACAAGGACTGGCTAAAGAATATCATTAAAATGGGAGACATTGTGTTAGCATAGACTTTGAGGATAGGGTGTGTGATTAGTGGTCTTGTTTTCGAAGTCATACAGAGCCTGATGGATATCAGATGGGATCTCAATAGACCTAGAGGAGCAATGGCGATCATCGGCCCTCTAGACTCTGA
Source organism: Suricata suricatta (assembly GCF_006229205.1). NCBI lineage: Eukaryota > Metazoa > Chordata > Mammalia > Carnivora > Herpestidae > Suricata > Suricata suricatta. The sequence goes on from NC_043707.1 coordinate 44,809,343, forward strand.
GAACAGTGGCTCCATGACAGCACCTTGGATACAGTAGCTGATATGACTTGGAATTATAGCCCATTGCATATGCAGTTGTATGTGGCCAGTCATGCCAGACAAGAGCATCTTAGACATAAGGGATGAAGTGTATGGGGTGTGCGTGTTCGTGTGTGTGTTTGCTGCTAAGTAACCAAGAAGGAGGCTGTAATGGACACCACGTGGAGCAGTGGCCAGAGTCACAGCAGTGCCCCCTTCTCTGTACAGCCCTTGAAAGGAGGGGTGGGCCCTTGAAGTCTTTGCCTCTTTTATTACATGAACTTCTCTCCACCACCCCCACGATGACCACCACCTCCACAGTGGTGTACAAACTGCGGGGCATGGGGAACAGTCTACCCTGGTTTCAGGCAGTAAGGAAGTCTGCAGAGAATTTAAAAACAATAATACAACCAAATAGGAATCAATCTGCTTTGTATTATCACCATGTGTCGGCAATTCTAAGCAACGTCTGTGATAAAGTGCTCCTTCCTGAGAAAAATCTTTTGTTGGTCTAAGTCCTAAACAGTTGCTTACTATTGAGTTTTAAGAATATGTATGTAAGATTCAAATTAGCACATTTTCACTTCTTATCCTTTATAACTTGCTTTCTACATGGGAGTCAACTGGGAGCACTCCCAGTTACACGACCACGCCCCAGCACACACGGACTCAGCCACATGCATTCATTTGGAGTAAACTTCTAATGATTTGGGTTCATTTGAGCTCACTTCATGGGCCTAACCCCTGTTACCTTACATATCCCTGCATTTAAACAGTAGATTCAAAATAAAAAGGGACACCTGGGTGGCTTAGTCGGTTGAGCATCCAGCTTTGGCTCAGGTCATGATCCTGTGGTTCGTGGGTTTGAGCCCCATGTTAGGCTCTGTGCTGACAGCTAGCTCAGAGACTGACCCTGCTTCAGATTCTGTGTCTCCCTCTCTCTCTGACCCTCCCCTGTTCATACTGTCTCTCTCTCTCTCTCTCAAAAAATAAATAAAATATTAAAAAAATTTTAAAACAATAATGAGATCGTTATTACAAAAATGGAGAAACAAAACTCAAATTACTTTCATTCTGGCATTTTGTGAACACCAGAAGAAATGACAGAAGATTCTGGCTTACACTGACCAGAGGAATCAAAAAGACAGCAATATAATACCTTGATCATTATCACCAAGAACTGGACACTTGATCTAAAGCAAATAGTATCAGTGTTTGCTATTGTTCAGAAATTAACTCTGATTTTTATACAACAAAAACTTTGGAAGCTTTAACAAAAAATAATTGAGATGTAGAACGTAGAATGGAATTTCTATTTTACTTGAAAACTGTCAACCACGTCTGCATTCGAAAGCTACTAGAATTAATGAAGGAGACACAAAGACATGAATAGTATTACAATTTGTATAATTTACTGTGAAATGGGGTTTTAATAACTCTGCCAAATTCTTCCTCATTTTTCAAGCTTTTTCTGTTTATTTACATGTTACTTCATATGGAAGAAAATCCTTTAAAATTAATAAAAGGTATTATTCAGTCAGCCATGACCAAAGACAGATGGATAGATCTTAGTATGTTACTTAGTGAACATGAATATTCAAATATTAATTTTGACCAAATAATTTGCAAATAGTTACAACTTAAAAACAAAAACTGAAATATTATTCATCAGTGTCACAGACCAATATGTGAGTTTAAACTTATTTTCCTTCTTTCCAAACAATACATGAATGCAATAAGAGTTATTTCATACTTTTCCCCTTCATAATACTGCAATCATTATTTTATTTTATATTTAAGTTTTTAGTTTACTTTTTACTGGTATGACTGTTTATATAAATTTTAATAGTGAACTTTTTTTACCATGTTTCTTTTCTAATATTATTTCTTTTTTTTGTATTTTTTAATAGTTTATTGTCAAATTGGTTTCCATATAACACCCAGTGCTTCTCCCCACAAGTGCCCCTCCTACATGACCATCACCCCCTCCCTCCCTTCCCCTCCCCCTTCAGTCCATGGTTCGTTTTCAGTATTCAGTTGTCTTCCTTGATCTGTGTCCCTCACTTTGCTCCGCTCTCTTTCCTCCTTCCTCTCCCCATGGTCCCCTGCCAGGTCTCTCCTGTTAGATCTATGAATGCAAACATATGGTATCTGTCCTTCTCTGCCCGACTTATTTCGCTTAGCATGACATCCTTGAGGTCCATCCACTTTGCTACAAATGGCCATATATCATTCTTCCTCATTGCCATGTAGTACTCCATTGTATATATATATACCACATCTTCTTGATCCACTCATCAGTTGATGGACATTTAGGCACTTATTATCATCTGTATTTCATGATTGTTACTGAAAATAACTTTGCTGGAGGAGATGTTTAAAAATGAATGTCCCTAGGGACACCTGGGTGGCTCAGGTCATGATCTTAATGTTCATGGGTTCAAGTCCCACGTCGGGCTCTGTGCTGACAGCTCAGGGCCTGGAGACTTCTTCAGATTCTGTGCCTCCCTCTCTCTCTGCCCCTTTCCTTCTCATTCTCTGCCTCTCTCTCCTTAAAAAATAAATAAGCATTTAAAAAAGTTTTAATAAAAAATAAAAAAATGAATGCCCCTAGCTGGTTGATCCAGTACACAAAACTGACCCAAAACGGGGCCCAGCCAGCTTCCTGGCACTGAGACCCACAAGCCTGAGGGGCATGGGCATCTAGAGATGTCATGCAGAATTGGGTCATGGGTGGTATCATGGAGTCCAAGTGCATCAACGTCTGCTGTGAAGCCCTCTAGCTGCCCTGCTTCTGCCCTTCCCCCTTGGATCGTGAGAGACACCAGAGTCATTCCAGTAAACCTCCCCGGTGCCTACAGAGCCAGGATCAGTGTCTACTGCCAGGAGAATCGTTCTGACACAAGGGAGGGCCTAACAGTAGGGGAGTAAGGGAGGATGGGAAAGACACTGTCAGCCAAAATGTCTGAAAGGTAGGCACTCACCCTGCTCCCCTGCTCACTTTGTAAGAATGACCCTCAGAGACAACTCTGGCGACATCATTGGGGGCAGGCCAGTGGGACAGGAGTGGAGTTGACCTGGTGTCTGAGGAGGAGGCTGCCCATTTCTAGGACAGCACCACGTCCCCCATCGCCCTCAGGAAGCCCTCACTCCCACCCTCCCTCCAGCCATCCAAGTGTGTGGCTTCTACCTGCTGACAGGTGACAGTGACCACACGAAACATTTCAAGTCTCCAGGATTACACATTAGATACAAGTCGTGGACATTCTGCCCGGGCATGCTCTCAGTGCCCCCAGGCAAGCCAAGAACATCCGAATTCTTGCATGACCCCATCTCCCTGGCCACAGCCCACTGACCCAGGGAAGGACCCTAACTCCAGCCGAGCCAATGAACTTCTTTCCTGGGAATGTTCAACTCAGAATCAAGAAAGTCGAGGTCTGACTCCCTCCTACAGGGGGAGGCTACTGCCGGTTATGTTTCCAGAAAGTCAGACTGCAGCTGCAATGATTGTCAGAGATCAACAGGCAAGGAATAACAGAGAGTCAAGGGCATCTGGGGCTCTTATTCTGGCCACATCCATGCCCCCCTCTGGTAGGAATGAATTCCCATTTCTGCTGAGATGAGGTTCTGATATTTGTGATCAAAATTACACAGGACATGTGAACCTCATAGGCACTGGATTCTTTTTTCTTTTCCTTTTTTTTTCTTTTTTTTTTTTTTTTTTTTTTTTTTTAATAAACAAGAGCCAAATTGAGAGGTTGGAAAAGATGAGCAAGACCTCACACAAATCCACCTGTCACATGTGACTTGTGCTTCCCATCCCTGGCTGTGTCATATTTCACTGCATGCCTGAACTCACGGGGCAGCCAGAGGTGAGCGGGGACACCCTGAGGACACCCTAGGGGGTCAGCTGGGGCCAGCTGCAGTTCCCTGTATGGGGCCTCATCCTTAGACTGGGGTTCAGGTGACCGGCCCCCTGAATCTGAGGATCACACATACCCACTGTTGCTCCCTGCTGGGTTGCTTCTTTTTATTCTCGTGTGTCCTGGGGCTTCCATCTCCCACAGAGGAAACCTTCCTCTCTGACCTAGTAGGGGAAGAAGATGGTCTCCAGCCAGGAAGGAAGGGATGATGTGCAGGCACTTTTTCATAGGCCATCGCATGGAATCGTGACCTTCACTGCATGAGATAGGTGTTGTCATCTTCATTTTCCACGAGAGCCCAACCAGGGAGTTATCCCTCGTCCTTTGGTTGCATCTGCAAATAGCACCCACCTCGCTAGTCACTGTCTTCTCTCCTTTCCACACCCTGCCCCCTGTTTTTGGCCTTGTTTCCTATACAAGGAGAAGCACGGATACAAAGCCACCTACTGCTGGTTTCTGAACACAAGACGCCAGGGGAAGTCTCTATTTTCATACCAAACCTGGTTTCCTGGTGGGCACACAAATTGTTGCCTGCTAAAATAGCAACCCTGGCAAAAATGTCTCCAATCTGCTTAGATGTGCATCACATTAAGAGCCAGGCTTGCAGTTAAACCAATTGACCGTTTCTAATGAGCTGGAAACAAAACTCTCTTCAAAGCCACCAGCCAGTGGCCCAGAATCATCAGCACAGCTAGAAACATTGGGCCCGAAGGCCAAGCTTCCTCCCATGGTTAGTTCATTTCAGCCCTACTGTCTCTATTATTATTCCTTCCTCTCTCCCAGCCCCTGCAGCCCAGGACCGTGGCCTTCATGCACACACACATGCATCATTAACAGTGATCGTCAGCAGCCACTGGGCCCAGGGCCTCTTCCTCAAGAAGAGGAAATGAACACAACTCTTGTTTCCTTTGCACTGTCCCTGTTCTCCCTCCGCACACCCCTGTGCTCTTTCCCAGTCAAGACCAGAGTCACAGGACAAGTATCCATGGCCACTAGCAATGTCACGAATTCAAATGCTTCCAGGGAGTGGGCAGATAATAATAAAAATATTTGACATTTTATCAAACACGACAGGCTGCCTCTAAGCCTTTCTGCTTACTGTTCCATCAGCCTGCACACTTTTGCCTACAGAGCTCCACATGGCTTACTCTTTGCCTCCCCTAAAGTCTTTTCTGGAAGGTCATCTTCTCAGGGAGGCCTTCTTGGCTAAACTTTTTAGATGGCACCCCAGGATTCTTCACCCCCTCCCTGCTTCATCTTCCCCTATCATATGTATCACTATGTTTACTATATAATCTACTCTCGTGTTTATTATCTGTGTCACTTATAAGGCAGAGACTAGTCTGTTTTGTTCCCTGATGTACCCCTCATCTCTAATACAGCCTGGTTCATGGTAGGTGCCCAGTAAATATCCATCATGTACCCAATGCTAGACACCATCCTACATTAAACACTCGTTTAATGCTTGCGACCACATCCATGCTCCTAATACACTCTGTACAACATGATGGGCCCAGTGGGAATGTAACAAGTAGAATGCTTGCCCTGCTTACCAGCACTCCTTTCTTTTTTTCTTTTCTTCTTCTTTTTTTTAAATCCTGTTCTGGACCAAAATAAGAGTCTGTTGGACGCATTTAGCTCTCAGGTCACCAGTTAGATGAGGCGTGGGTTTAAACTAAGAATTGTAGATAAAAATAGGTTTTTATTGGGATAGGAGGGACTACAGATTTAAAGAAAGATTACCCAGACAAACCTTGGGCGTTGAGGAATCCATAGGGGCCTTTCGCTAGTCAGCAGGCCCTTTGGTAAGAGGGTCTGTGTTAGGAGAGGATTCAGGGAATGCTATTTGAACATCACGTCCTTGTGGCCTGGTTAGATCCTTCCTGGAGAGTTGATTTCAAGAGCCACCCAGATGACAGGCAGGCTGTTGACTGTCACAGGTTGGTCTCCTGAGACAACAGCAGCTTCCCAGAGGAAGAACCCATCCCCACATCCCCACAAGTGTCTTGTCTTGGCACTGCCATGGAATTAAGGTAGCCCTCTCCACAACCTCCTAGACACTTCAGAAGAGTTTCCTTGGCAGCTGGGCAGTCTATGGTTACAGTACCAACACACCCTGGCTTGCTTCAGACCCCAGCCGCCTCACATCAGGGTTTCTGTTTCAAGGGATCCAGGGATTCAAATGCCAGCCAAAGCCTTCAGAAATGCCTTCATACAATAATACTCAGAAGCCACAAGTATTTGTTGACATGTAGGCCATATTAGTAACATGATCCAGATGGTAGGGAAGATAAAGGAGGACCTGTCTTCAGTGAGGCAGTTACAATCTAGTAATAACCAGCCCAATCTCTCTGGGCAACTACAAATGGCTGGAAGTTGCCCTGCCCTTAGCCCTCATTCAGCAAACAGTAGAGCACCAAGTGTGCCAGCAGTGGGCAGAGTGGTGCAGACAAGCATAAGATGCGTATACTCCTAACTGTGAGATAAGCAGCCTATCTGATGGGCAACTGATGGGCTGTAAGAAGGCAGAGAGCACCACAACCAGACATGTTGGTTGCTAGTGGGAGAAAGAAGCAAATCAGAACCACATCGGCAGGGTTGTGTTGGAAGAAGAGCTCTCTTAACAAGATGCCAGGTGGGCAGGTCAGAGCAGATAGTTCCTTGAAGGCTGGCAGGACCAGGGACCATCTCGGTGCCCAGGTGGGGAGCAGCCTCGAGCCCAAAAGCACTTGAGCAGACTCCAGTTCCATCCACTTGGGCTGAGGGAGAAAGGGGTGTGCATGGGGCAAATGCAGAGTTTCCGCAGCCTCTGATGTCCCATTGTTCCATGGGACAGAACTTGCCTTTGGCAGACTTTGCATTTTGCTGAGCCTCTGTAAGTGGATGCCACCAACCTCTCTGTGCATGGCAGTTAAGATCTTGCTTGCGCCCTAAAGTCAGATATACTTGGGTTCAGACTCCCGTTTTGCCACTTAGTGGCTGTACAAACCTCACACAACTTACAGACTCTTCCAAGGTCTTTGTCTCCTTGTCAGTAAAATGGAGTAGCATAAAACTCCAGGAATTACTGGAAGGATTATATGAGACCAGGAAAGCATAAAACTACATGTATTGTATTAGCACAGACGACTCAAGAGTATTTTCTGTTAAGAAAAGATATGGCAAAGCACTTTGCAAACTATAAAGATCAATGCCAATTTTTTATCACAAGCTTTGTTGCCGATCAGCTCCCTGAGAGGGAGATTTGTGTTTGTTTGACCCATGGCTGCACCTCCAGAGCCCAGGACAGTGCCTGGCCTGTAGCAGACATAGTATTTGTGCCACAACCAATGAATGGCTGCCCAGAAGGAAATGTACAAACTGAGCGCCCAGCGGGCAGTAGTGAGCTCCTTCATTGGGCTACAGGACTGGAAGCTGCGGGTCCAATCATACACCCCTCCCCTCGCAAGCCTTCAGCTCAAAGGCTGGAGGTGTAGCCCTGGCTGCCTCTCCGGAGCTCAGTTTCACCCCCCAGAGCTCTCTCCAGCCTGGCTGCAGGCTGTGCGGCACATGCACATGTCCACTCCCTCCAGGCTGGTTACTGTCACCACCTCCGGGCGGGGGCTATTTTGGATCTGAGGGTGTCAGGAGCATAAAAGGATCAGTCCTGGAAGTTGTGGCTGAGACACAACTCTCTTAGGCAGAGAGAGTGCTGGCTTCCCTCCCTACATCTAAACTGGAGCCTGAAATAGCTGTGAGGCTAAAGACAACCCCAGAATAGCTTTTGGCTTCACCACAACCTCAGGCTAGAGCACAACACATACCCAAGAAGGGCCAAATAGGCAGCAGCGTGGGAAAGCCCTTAGGGAGAGAAAAAAACGAAAATCATGATATAAAATCTGGGCCTGTTCTTGTTTGGGGAAGGGTGACAGCATGTTCAGCAACATCGATGGTATGGCGAGTGGTCGGTGACTGGTGTGGCGAGGTCACAGAGCCAGCTGTGTGGCCATAGCTGGTGGGTGCTTTGTGTTGGAGAACCTTGGTGTGGCATCTTCGGAATGTCCAGGAAGGTACTTTCAAAAGTATTCGACACAGGGGTGCTCAGTGGGTTGAGCATCGGACTCTTGGTTTTGGCTCAGGTCATGATCTCATAGTTTGTGGGATCAACCCATGTTGGGCTCCATGCTGAGCTTGCTTGGGATCCTCTCTCTCCCTCTCCCTCTGCCCACCCCCATATGCACTCTCTCTCTCTCTCTCTCTCTCTCTCTCTCTCTCTCTCTCTCTCTCTCTCTCTC
>NC_043707.1:44817657-44829637 GCF_006229205.1 Suricata suricatta
GTGCATTAAAAAATTTGGCTCAAATAGTAAGTGGTAGAACTGGGATTTGAATGCTGGTCTGTGTGATTCTGACCTTTCAAAGGGACAGTGTTGTGAAGGGGACAGGTTTCCAGCTCTCAGGTGTTTGAGACCTGTCTCTGGAAGCCCTCTAAGAATGCTGGTGACACCCCTCAGCCCGCAGCCCATGCTTGAATATGGACAGAGATGGGGCTGGAGAATCTGGGGCCTCCCAGTGCAGGTGCCCCTCTCTAGCCTCCCTGGGAGGTGGGAGGTGCAGGGAGCTGGGGTCCAGAAGGGAAGCCGAGGAAGCCAGATGGCCGCTCACCCCCTTTGCAGGGTGCCCATCACTTGCTGCCTCTGCTCTTGGGGCCCCTCCCTTTCACTCGCAGTGACCTGCCCCAGGAAGTGCCTCATGCCCCCTTGGAGACTCTTCATCAAAGACAGACGCTCTGCCATGTTTCAGCACAAGCCATGGTACCCTCAAGAGTGAGGCAAGGGAGGAAGGGTCATGTGAGAAAAGAGCTCAGACTGAACCATGACCTAGGTTATCCCAGCCGCCATTCCCATCCTGTTGCTCAGGACCCTCAATCCGGCCAACATGCTGACACCCACTGCGGCTGTCCTCTGTCCCCTTACCCCTCTCAGTCAGAGACCCTGCCTTTCTTGAACCAGGCTGGGAAGGTGAAGACACTAGGGAAGGCGTGGTAAAGGAGAGCATCACGAGAGGGTGGTGTGGTGTACTCCCACCGCCCCTTTTCAACTGGCCACCCTCCTGGCCATCTCACCAAGGACCTGTCCTTTTCTTGAAGCCAAGGAACAAATAGCCACCAATGGAATACATTCTAGGGGGTCTGTGAGCTTGGCATGGAGAACTTTCATATTCCTTGTGTTTGTTGCTACGGTGAGTTAACGTATAAGCGTGTTCTGAATGATCTAATGCCACCTCATGACTGTGCTTCAAGACTGTTCTTGATGTTTGGCATTAAGTAGCAATATTTTAATTGGCATAAATGAATGCATGAAGAACAGAGGAAGATGTAGTATGGAAATAACGTGCTTGTTCTACGTGTAGGCCATGTGATATAGACACATCATTGTTTTTGCATTATTCCAATAGAGCCAGGTGGTATGCAGTAGATAGCAAAGCCAGATTCAGAGGAACCCGAACCTTGGCTGTCATTTTACAAGAGGAAAGGAATCTTCAACAAAACCACCTCCTCCATTAAGTTGGACTTTTTGAACTTTATTTGTTACATCCTTTATGATATTTAATCAGTATATTTATCTTGGGTTTAGGCTTGTATGATTTAGCAGTTTATGCCTAGTTTTATACACGCATATATTTAAGAAACATAAAAAAATAATTTAAGTCAACACTGGTAGACTGTAAACATTTTTTTTCTCTTAACTGCCGTTACAAACACAGACTTCAAGCCGGGGTGAGGCATCAGTGCTCAGAAGTCGGGGAAGGTGGACTAGGAAGGCTGGGGTGTGAAGGACACGGTGGAAGTATCCTCCTTAGAAGAGGTGGAGGCCAACCATGACACAGGAAGACTTGGATTGGGAATGGAATGAGTGGGCTCCAGTCTGGGTTTGCCCACTCTGTGGCTGCTGCTCGCTTCTCCAGGTCATGGCTTCCTAGGCACGTTGGCATCTACTTCTAAAGTTCTGGCTGCTTGGTGAGCTTCTGGTCATCCAGCAACCCCTTAGCTGCTCTCTGAAAGCTGGAGGGTCAGGGGCTGCCAGGGGACAGGGGGGCAACAGGGTGAGACAATGGGAAATGGCTTTGGGCTGCACAGATCTGCCTGACATGTCTGACTGCTGGCCCTCAAGGTCCTCCCCCAAGTAGGCTGCCCACCACTTTATAGTGAATTCATTAGTGGAGGTCAGAGGCATATAAGCACCAGTCCATGGCAGGACCTTGCTGGAAAGAGCCCACGCTAGTTTGGCCCGATTTTCCCCATCAGCACGACTGGTTGGAGACAGGTTGGAGACAGGTTGGAGAACCTGTTTCTTTTCAAGGGTGGGAATGAAGCCAATGCCATCTGGCAAAGAACATTTCTGAAATCGCCAGGGCCTCATCTCTCTGGGACAAACTCTCCTCTGCTGCCGGTAAGATGGGATTGTCCTCCCCTTCTTCAGGTTCGGGTTTATCATCAACATCAGTAATAATGACCACTTAAAAATAGGCCTTTATAGCTTATAAAAGCCCTTCACATGTATTATCTCACGTGGTAATCAGAATAAAGAGCTCCGGGGGAAAGATCCCAAGAAGTTAATAACTGTGTCTGAAAACTCAGTTATGAAGTAGACACTGGAGACCAAAATCCGGAAGCTCGGACCCAGGTGCCCTGTTCTTTCGACTACATGCTGTTTTCACTTGCAATGGTGTACTGGGGAATTGTGCAGCTGTCCCTGCCTGCAGGACACTTGCAGTCCCAGATGTTTGGGTATCCGCTTCACAATTTAGCCGTAAGATACAGGGACGCATCTTGGAGTTACCCAGAGCAGTCATGCATAAGTGCCTGATGCAGTTTTGATCCAAGAGAATAAAGTTGGAGTGATTTGGGTACAAAGGCTTCCTGTCCCATAGAAACATCCTCCTCTTGCTCATCACTGACCAAGTTCCTTGAACAGAGGACAGGGGTCTTCACTCTACCACAGGGACTCAGTCCTTCCCAGCGAGGGCGGGGCTAGGGGCCTAGGGGTGTTACGAATAAGACTGCGGAGACTAGAGGAGAGAGGAAGGGAGCAGGCTGGTGCTCAGGTAGTAAACTTTATGTCCTCCTCAGGTGTCTCGAATATGTGAAATATGCATAACCTGAAGAATCAGACTAGATTGGCGATCCTTTAAAACCTTTTGTTGTGAAACAGAGAAGTCTTTTTATAAAGTGTAGTTTCACTGGGAAACCCAATACTTCACCAAGAACAAGCAGAGATGCTCTTTACTAAAGAGGAAGGGAGGCCAGACTCACTTCCACAGTCCCCCACACCACCTCCTCCTTCCAGGGCTCCACGTGGCACGGTTTGGGCACCGTTTGAGAATCACCTGACTGGGTAGTTTCCCAGCCGGGCTCCAGGGACACTGAGGTGAGCAGCACCCAGGCCTTCCCCACCAGCACTGCGGTCTCAGCATGACATGGGCCAGGACAGGGGGTGCCTGGGTGCTACGGGACCAGAGGAGGGTGGCCCGCCCCAGCTGAGGACAAAGGATACTTCCGAAAAAAGGACTGGTGCTGGGGTAGCTTTCAGAACACTGCTGTAAAACAAAAATACAAAATTTTTAAATAAAAAAAAAACTGTTGATGATTAAAGATGCAAGCACATTCACAAGGTCACTGCCGAAACAGTGCATCTCTGGAGGGCAACCAGTCTGCTAAGGGGCCAAGAAGTCACGTCTAGGCAAAGAGGCAGGGCTTCCTCCCAGCCCAGCCCAGACTGGTCACCTCTCCTTCTCCCTCACTTCCTCTCCTCTCAGTCTGTCTTCCTGAGTCTCTATGCTTCTTTCCCCTCCCACTCTCTCTCCAGAATCGCTCTGAAGTCTACAATATTTAAAGGCATGGAGAAGCATCATAGTATATTATTAAGCAACTCTCCCCCAAAATCATGACCAACAACAAAGGCAGTGTACAAAACAGTATGTGCAGTATAATTCCGTTTTTATTTGTAGAATGAGAGCACTGGGAGGGGCACTCCTTTCCTGCTTCAGTTCAGGAAACAAAAACAAAAACAAAGAGAAAAATAAAACCAAAGAGCAGCAAATAAAGACTGAATTCTGAGCATTTGGAGGTTGAAGCTCATTCAGGTAGGAACATGAATGGGAGGAGAGGAGGTCAGCCCGGTGGGTTCTGTGCGATTCAGCATGTTGAAGTCACACTGGGCAGTGGGAAGGGCTGGGGGTGCCCTCATCCATCCACCTCTGTGGGAAGAGACTACTGGTCAACCCTTTATTACCTGGCAGATGGTAGCAGAGCCCTGATGCCTGGTCGGGCAAGGCAAGTGCAAATGTGGGGGAGTCGAGGGGCTCAGTCTCTCTCTGTGAAGTCAGGAGAGTGGGTGGTGAGCTCCCTTCCACCTCTGGCATCTGGCTTTCTACCTCGGTCCATGGGCTCTGGAGGGATCCACGGATAGGCTCAGAAGGGGGAGCGGTGCATGAAAACTTGTGGCCGCACAGTTTTCTGGGATGAAGATCTGCAGTTTTTGTGGCATTCAGGACCGGTCCAAAGCCTCCAAGTTATTAAGAACCGCCATTCCCAAAGCAGAAGGAACTGCATGATGTTTTGTCTGTTGAAAGGCAGTCATGTGAAAGGAGGCAAAATGCGGCCTCGGTTCCCAGGAAGGAACTGGAACCGAGGGTGAAATTTCAGGAGGCCAAGTTCAGCTCACTGTAAGGATCGGCTATTTGAGTGATGTGAAAATAAAACAGACTGTCGCTCCCAACAGGGAGTTCTTCATCACCAAAGTAGTCAGTGCTGGGGTGCCGGGTGGACCGAGGGCCTCACGTGTCTGGTCCAGCTCTAAACTGGATGGGTTGAAGGAAGGCTGCGGCTTGGATGGCCTGTCAGATAGGAAAGTGGAGACACAAACATCACACTGTATGTCAGGAGGACATCTTCGCAGAGCTGCAGAAGCTCAGGGTGCCCGTCTTCAAGAGCTTAGCGGGGACTGGACATTCTCCACGCCATCCCACTGCCTGGCACCAGGCTGGACCTGTGCCTTGCTCCCTGGGGGCCGTGCGCTTGTCTGCTTTCAGGCGGCTTTCCTCAACTGTATTCTGTGTGATATTATAGGAAATGCTTACGGGTTTCCTCCACTAGTTATTTTTGAAATACAGTAGAAACCTTGGTTTATGAGCGTAATTCGTTCTGGAAACACGCTTGTCATCCAAAGCACTTGTGTATCAAAGCGAGTTTCCCCATAAGAAATAACGGAAACTCTGGTTATTCATTCCACAACCCGAATATATTCATATAAAAACGATTATAATACTGTAATAGAATACAAAACAATAAAGAAAATACAAAATATAAAGAAAAACAAATGAACCTACATTTACTTTTGAAAACCATCATGGCTGGTGTGAGGGAAACAAGAGAGAGGAGGGTTATTGTGACAGACAACTTTCACTGTCACTGATGGATGTCAATTATAGTGCAGTATTAATAAACTCTTGTCATAGACTGTATGTAATGTAACTGGCAATACAGCAGCAGAGGAAAGGGTCTAGGTCTGCAGACAGCCTGACCTAGAATGAAGCAAAAACGTTCTTAAGCTCACTCTTGTATGGAAAAGCAGAGGCCTGTCAGTAGGTGCTGTGAAGGACAAAACAAAAACAAACAAACAAACAAACAAAAACCCAAAAAAAACCCCACATACACACAAAAAACAAAAACAACTACAGAAAAAAACTAGTGCCAGCTGTGGGCACCTTCCAACATTCTGAAAAGTCACCGATTACTGCCAAACACTGCAACTTGAGACCGAGCATCTGAGCATGGGCAACCCTCACCCACAATCCTGCAGAGAGAGAGAGAGAAAGAGAGGGAGAGAAAAGGACCATTGGCTCAGTTGTGATCGTGTGACATTTGGCGTCACCTACGACTCATATTGCACAACATCACTCATTTATCAAGTTAAAATTTATTAGAAACATTTGCTCACCTTGCAGAACACTCACAGAACAAGTTATTCACCATCCAAGGTTTTCTGTATAGGTAAGAAAACCATGAATTATGTTTATGCAGTTATTTATGTTAAATATTTTCAAGAAAGGCATGCCGCAGGGGAAATGTCACTCTCCTAGAGGACCTGATGCTGGGCTTTCCAGCAACGTTCAGTACTGAGATGGCATTTGCCACCTCGGGCCATGTTGACAGCTGGCTTACAGTCAGTGATCACTGACGCAGCTTATGTATCTTGACTTCAATTTTACCACCTAGTTTTTATTTAGTTACTGCTCATTGCAGACATTTGGTTCTTATGGATCTGTGGCTTAAAGGAGGGAAATTTGACATGAAAAACAGTCATATGGGTGTCAACCTGTATGAATCAAACAAGAAAATAGACCTAATACTGAAAAGGGAAGGTGAATAGTCATGGTCTTCCATTTCTTTAAAAAAAAAACAACAACAACATGGAGGAGAGCCGTGGTGGACGGCTTTGAAGCAGCCCGCAGAATTATCACAAAAGTATAACCCTAAGTTCAGAGGGGCAAACATTACCTCTTATCCAGGTTTTCCTTATTTGTGGAGTTGACACACCCTCGCTGGCCACCTGGAGGCAGCCGGCAGATTTCCAATGGGCAGAATCTGGAATGGGCCATGAGCCCAGAGCTCACCCCAGCCACTCTGCTTTGCTCTTTACCCCTCAAGAGCAGCCAGGGTGGGCCTTCCTGCTGGGGGGATCCTCCAAGAGGGTCCCAGTGTTCAAATCCATAACTCAGCCTTTCCTTCCTGACTCCCACTGGGCTGGGCCTCCATGTTGGAGAGAACCTAAAACTAGGGAGCTGGAGCCTGGCAAGAAGATTTGTGGGGGGAGGCACCTGGGTGGCCCAGTGAGTTGAGAGTCTGACTCCAGCTCGGGTCATGATCACACAGTTGGTGAGTTCGAGTCCCACTGACAGCTTGGAGCCTGGAGCCTGCTTCAGATTCTGTGTCTCCCTCTCTCTCTGCCCCTCCCCTGCTCATCCTTTGTCTCTTTCTCTCAAAAATAGATAAACATTAAAAAAAAACAGGAGTTGTGTGGTATGGAAAGGTGGGGGGCCCTTGACAGGTGCCCACACCAGCCAACTACCCCTATCTTTCCTGGGAGGACCTCCCGACCAGATGCAGGGGTGGGTGCTGCTCCTGCAAGAGGGGGACAGGCCTTATCTCTCTCCTTTTTTTTTTTATAAAAAGTTTTATTTATAATTATCTTTTAAACATATATTTATTATTGTTATTTTAAAATTGAAACTTTAATTTCAATATTTAAGTTTAATGTAAATTTAATGTACATTTTATGTTAAAATCTGTTGAAATGTGGTTAAGGCCTTTCTGAAAAGTGCATTTGAGAGAGCGGCGGGCCAGCCAGGGAGAGGTGGGTCTGAAGAGGGACCCAGGAGGGAGGGGGACCCAGGAGGGAGGGGGAGGGGGGGAGGCGGAGGGAATCGGAATCGTCAGCTTCCTCTTGTCCTCTCGGGAGGATCTTACAGCCTCACAAACACCTCTGTTCCCTCAGAGGACCGCAGCTGCTGGAGGTGGAACTCGCCTAGGTCACGGCGCTGACCAACGTCATCCGTCTCAGACCTCCCGGTCAGGTGACGCTTCGGCTCCTGTGGTGCTTAGTAACTCTGGAGTGAGGTGCGTGGGGCAGGCTGGTCTTGCTGCTGAGTGTCAGGGCTGGGGATGCTGGCTCCAGGTCGCACCCCTCCTAAACAGGTACATTAGGAGTTTGAAATGGAACCTCCTAATTCCAAAGTCTAATCTCTTTCCAATATTTATGCCACCCTACCCATCCACTCACTCCACAGGAGTTCAGTGTGCACCCTCTATTCATGAAGGAGGTCCTGTTTACAAACTGCTTTGTGAATCCTGGTGTTCTTCCGTGAGATGAGTCAACAGATCTGTACAACAAATGACCTCATGAAGCTCAGAGAGGCTAAACAACGGGGCCAGAGTCACACAGCAAAGTCAGGATTTCATTCAAACGTGTGCACGTGCTCTTGAGAATCCTGAAGAAGAGTCCTCAGGGGGTATAAAGGGTTTCACCAGCTTCTGCCTCTGTCGTGCTTTGTGTGACCCAGCTTTTTGTTTGGGGGAGAAGCATATTATTTCTGGAAGGCAAAAAGGAAAGGAAAGTAAGGGTGACATCTGGGAGGCTGAAAAAGGATCCCACCAGGGTATGGATGATCCTGACACCTCATAAACATGGGCAAGTGTCTATTCCTGGATGCTCTGGGAAGGCATAGAAATGACTGTCCAAAAAAAAAAAAAAAAGAAAGAAATGACTGTCCAGCCGAGTGTAGGACCTAACATGAAAATCTCAAAATATTTTCCTTTTCTTAAAGAATACTATAAGCTTATTAGACCGTTCAGCTTATAAAGGAAGTGGGTCAGCAGCTACTTTTATTATTATTCTTTCAAATTAGGAACCAAAAAGGATTAAATAAAGCCGAAGTGATTCACTAAAGGAACCCCGAGGGGAGGTGACTCAGGACATTACATGCATGGCTGTGAGGAAACAGAAGAAGCATTGAATTTGGAATCCAAAGGTATGGGCTGTGTGATCTTGGGCAAGTCTCTTAACCACTCTGAGCTCCAAAGTCCTCCACTGTACACTGTGTCCTCCTCTTCAGGGAGCGATGGTATGATACACTGATGGTTCTGTCCCCAGCCACCTTTGTTCAGGCCACTCTCACAGGCTTCCTGTGACCAAGTCTCCTGCCACCTAGCACATTGTGGTACCAGTGGATATTCTCTGAATGAATGAATGAATGAATGAACCGACAAATCTGAAACGCAAAATGCAGACTTTGGCATTATTGCTATTTTTTAAACACATGTACACGTAAATCGAAATGCAAAGGAAATCCTTTTTCAAGCATCTGGTTGCAGCCAGAAACCCAATATTGTTGGAACGGTCCAGAGACAGTCAGAAATGACACAAAGTATTTAATCCTCTGTGTCCCTAATGAGGTTTAGTTTCTCCCCAAGGTTTTCCCCAGGTGCCCACACCCGGGGTCCTCCAGACACTCCAAATGGACCCCAGGGGCATAGGCAGCTGAGGCCCCAGGGCTCACTGGGACCTTACCATCCCTACCTCTCCATTCTAGCTAACAGATGGGGAAACAGGTTCAGAGTGTAGAAGTGCTTTGTTCCAGGCCCCCCGAAACCTGGTCAGCAAGCCACAGAGGTAGCCCAGGTGCCTGCTGGCACAGCCAGAGCTGTGCCCTGAGCCATGCTCCCGACAGATCAGTGAGCAGAGATTCTAGAAGCCCCGGCTTGCCACGGAACATAGGTTTGGTTCCGAAATCAGGGGGATTGTGCAGAGATGTTCAGTAGCAGGCAAAATTCAGATTAATTCCACATTTACTGAGCATCTATCACTGGCCAGGTGCTGGGTTTTTAAGGTAAAATAAGAGGGGTTCATGATTTCTCGTTTGCGCCAAGCCACTGGGCATTTGATGCCTCCTTTTTGGGAAAGGGGTCTGAGTAGCACTTGCCTGGTCTTCTTTCTGTCCTGGGGGCTTCCTTTGCTGGCATCCAGACCACACACTTGGGAGCCCCTCTTCTCTCCCTGGGACTGCCCCCACTGTCCCTCCTCCCCTCCTGCTTTGGCAGCAGTGTCCAGGGTTTTCTCCTGCCCCCCACCCCCCCAGAGATGGTAGAGGAGGACAGCTATGGAGGAGGTCATAACCCTGTGATCCTGGGGACAGAGCCAGCCCCCGCCCCTCCCTGCTGCCTGGCAGGTGCCCAGGACTGTAACAAGAAGGTCCCCCCTTTACCCCAGCTGTTCTGCGGCCTTCAGGAGGGGGGCTGTGGCCCAGAGCTGGAGGGAGCCAGACACTTCTCTGCATCAGTGTGCTCCAGGCAAAGGCGGTTTCCTAGGGAAGGCCGGGAGCCAAACAAGCCCTGGGTCCAGACTGAGAACAGAATAGAAAATGCCAGGAGGGGAACCAGGCGCAGGGGCAGGGTGGAGCAAGAAGAGGTATCTGGAAACTTCTTCTCTGCCTAGTTGCTCTGAGTCTACACACGGTGGGAGGCTGGAAGGAAGGCCCAGCAGGGACAGGTCTCCGTGACCACGCAGTCTACCCCCTATGTCTAGGTGGGGAACCCAAGGTCCAGAGAGGGGCAGCAACCGACCAAAGCTGCCCAGTGGTTAGTGACAGGGCAGGACTGGATCCCCTGAGCCCAGTCTCCGGACTACGTGTTGGGATCTGCTGTCCAAGTGTCTGGGGGTCACAATCATCACCTCCCTACAGCACCCCCGGGGCTTACTTGGTTCTCTGTCCCTAGTGGGAAAGCAGCATTTCTGATGACCTTCTGGAAGTGTAAACCCAATGGATCCCAATCCAAAAATGTGTCCAAACCCAATGTGTGGCGTCTGTGAGGAGGTTTATAACATGCAATTGGACGTACAGAGCAGCTACTAAATCCTAACCTTGGGCACAGCCCGCTTGACCTGAGAAAGACACAGGCAGGGACGTGACCAACTCCTGACAGTCCCAGGGGCACGCTCCAGGCAGGGCGCCCCAGGACGCACCCAAAATACGGGAGGCACTACATGACCAGGCAGCTGTGGACCGCGACAGCGCCACATGGAGGGCCCTAATGAAGGTGGCCAGCGCCAGCTGCTTTCTCAAGTGGGGGACTTAGTCTGGACCCTAATTTCAAGTCCCTTCCTAGCCCAGGATGGTAACAGCCAGCCAGCCTGCTCTGGGCATTTCCCGGCGATGAAAAAAACAAAGGAAGAGATAGAAAAATCTTTGGGTTTTCATTTCCGCTGCGCTATCCTCAAGCTGTGTGACCCTGGCCAGTCCCTTTCCTTCTCTGCGCCACCCCTTTCTCATCTGTTAAGTGGAAGGGTAGTGTAGACGTGCCCTCTGATCCTTCCAGTCCCAAGACTCTGACTCAGACAAATTCAAGGAAGGCCTGCCCATTGCCCACCCAGCCCAGGACTTTCTCCTTGTGTGATTTTCTCACATGGTGCTGACCTCAGAGACAGTAATCACGAGAATCCTCGTCCAAATGTGGAGTTGAAGAATAATGACACGTTACAGCACAGGAAAACCATTCTGTACGGGGAGTCTCCTTTCTTTTTACTTTCTCTCATCGTGGTCCCTGGGAACACGCAGCCCTGGGTGGGCCCATGCTAACGAAAATTAAACCAGCTTCCCCTATGGGGTGAAAAATTAGTTGTTACTGC
The DNA here is from genome assembly GCF_006229205.1 of Suricata suricatta. NCBI lineage: Eukaryota > Metazoa > Chordata > Mammalia > Carnivora > Herpestidae > Suricata > Suricata suricatta. Next base: position 44,828,563 of record NC_043707.1, read on the forward strand.
ATCTCGATGGCCTCAGCAAAGAAACCATGTGGTTCTTTGATGCTGATGATATTCTGTATCTAAGCTGGTGTTCTTCCCCCCCATTCTTACCACTGAAGCTCTTTTTGGTACCCGACATGTAAATCTGCACTTTGATCCTGCAGATATGTTCCTGAGTTTAAAAGAAAAGGCCGAGGTGGGTAGGTAGAGCTGGGAGGAGGGGGGTGTTCTTCTCTATTTGTATACATGCTTCGCTGCACTCATGTGCATCTCACACTGTCCCTGGTCAGCTCTCCTGGTGCAGGACCCAACCTGTGCATTCATGGCAATCCTGGTCTTCAGAGTGGCCCATCTTGGGCTGCCCCAGACGGAAGTCTAACTTCTCTTTTCTGCCGACTTCTCAGCCCTGACAGCTGAGATGGAAACCTTTAAGAGTTCAATTCCTTATATGAAGTCATTTGAGATGCCATCAGACTCTCTCCCCACTGTCTGAGCAGAAGAGAAATGGTCTTTGCAAAGTGCAGCACTAAATCTGCGCAGCCCATTCTGGAAAGCCTGGCTGGCCTTTTCTAGAACTGAACGCTCTCTCCCATCTTTCCCTCTGCCTCTAGCCTGGGTACATACATACTGCTCAAAACAGAAAACCTCAGTGACAAACTCAAGGCATACAGTCACCTCTGCCCTATTCTATAGTAAAGTACACCACACGGAGTTGGGAAACACCGTGCGTTTGGGGGAGGACTGAAAAGTTGCATGGAAAAGGCTTGGCTACGGGATGGGGTGTAAAGAATTGTGATCACCTATGAAATGAGCCTACCACACCCCTCCCGCCTTCTCCCATACTCTGTCCGGTCCTCAGGTCCTCCTTCTGTGCCTTCTCTACTTGATCAGACCCCACCCCAAAATATGTTTAAAATGTTACCATCTTAAGAAAAAAGTATTTTTTTTTTGAAACAGAGAAAGTTTGAATTTTATTTTTTTATTTTTTATTTTATTTTATTTTTTTAATTTTTTATTGTCAAATTGTTTTCCATACAACACCCAGTGCTCTTCCCCTCAAGTGCCCTCCACCATCACCACCGCCTCTCTTCCCCCC